>NW_004567108.1:10035088-10044835 GCF_000260355.1 Condylura cristata | reverse complement strand
GGCTCCAGGAGCACCAGCCACACCTTCTCCCTCCAAGTCGGAAGGAGACTATTGCTGTCATTCCCAGTTCCTCCCCCACTGCCCCTCAATAGAGTCCTGGGTGCTGAAGGATAGATGATGTTCTGTGGCACCTCCATGTTCTCGTTTGTGACACGAGGTGGGCAGAAGTATGGGGATTCTCCAGTTCTGAAACACAAGTATTTTCTCATCGATGAGTCAGAGGTGTAAATGATGTGAAACCGGTCTTTACAAGTTTCTCCCATTAAAGTACTAACCAGGCCCAACCCTGCTTAGCTTCTGAGATCAGGCACCTTTAGGGTGGTATGGCCGTAGCCCGTCTACAAGTTTCAAAGCCGGAGACTTGACTCTGCAGAGCTGGATGTCCTTATAGCACAGTGCTCTTAGCGGCTGTGCCAGGCACTGGGGGAGAAGCAGGTCCTTGAGTGTGTCACTGCAGCTGCTTAGTGACTAGAATTCCCAGTGCTGTGAGGGCCTGGAGCATCCTGTTGTAAGTCATCAACAATCTAATTCAGAACCTCGGACACCATTTCCTGAAGCTCCGTGATGGGGTACTGTTCGCTGTGGTTCAGGACCACCAGGGGTGTACTGTCAGGCCCCAGAAAGCAGGGAGACACAGCCAGCATACACTGCATGAGGCTGGCCACACGGCAGAGGCCACACAGCTCTTTGACACCACTGCATTCTGCATGTTCTCTCGCGGGTTGGTGGCGTCCCGAATGGGGGGCTGGGCGTTCTTGAACATCTCGTCCACAGCTGATTAATGAATCTGTAATGTTTAAACAGTACTAATTCAAAGACCCTGTATTCAACTGGTATTAGATTAATAATGAAGAAGCAAAACTACTACAAATAAAACCCAGGCCAGTTTAAAATCACAGGTGATTTCTACAAAACCTTTAACGAAGAATTAATACCAATTTTTCACAAATGCTTCCAATACATTATTAGAGGAAGGAATACTTTCCAGCATTTTATGAGGACAGGCCTACCCAATTCCAAGACCAAAGAAAAACATGAGAAAAAAACAACAGTAAATATAGATAGATAGGTAGATAGATAGACAGACTAATCTCTAATGAATAAGGACAAAAAGTTGCAAAGAATACTAACCAAATCTAGCAATATGTAAAATATATAAATTATGTACTATGATCATGAGGGTATTACTATTAGAATTGAAGGTTAGTTTAAGAAATAAAATCTAGTTAAAGCTGTAGACTCTAGCGATGTAATAAGAAAAATCACATGAGCATCTCAGCATATGCAGAAATGTATACTTGACCAAATGCAACATCTCTTCCCCATAAAGATACTAGACTTGGAAGAGGAATTCCTCAACTAAACAAAGAGTATCTGTGAAAGCAAATAGTTAATACACTGTGCTGAAGAACTAAAAGCTTTTTATTAACTGTCTCTACCATACAGTTTGTGATTCTCTCTTAAAATGTTATTTTATTGTGTTACGGTAGAGTGTTTTGTTGTTGCTGTGGTTGTGGTTGTTAATTTCCCAAAATAGATTTTAAAGTTCTTGGTACAAAAGTTTTCATTAAGTTAATGTGTGTGTGTGTGTGTGTGTAAATGCTTGCATTCCTATTATAATTTTTCATTTTTATTTTTTCTGTCTTCTTTTTGTCAAGCTTATTAGATATGTTTTTCATATGTATTCTAAAAAAGTAATTGTTATATAGCCTATTCTCTATTTTCTGTTGCATTGTTTTATGTTATAACCATTATTATGATTGTTTATACAATTCTTTTTCTAGCTGCTTGTTTTAAAAGGCCCATTCTGTGGTTTTCAAATTTTTTCTTAAATGATTTCTCCATGAGTCATTGTATTTTACTCTTCTCTCAAAAAGTTCAACACAATATTTAAAGATATATTAGACATCTTTCCCAAATCATTACATATTTCAGAAGTAAATATTTTAACAGCATACTCACAATTTTTTAGTCAATGCCTAAGTGTTTTCTTTCCAGCACATTTGTTTAAAAAAATGTTCAATAAGGTTTTCATTAAATTTCAAATTTTATTGGTGATATACACCATTGTAGTTAAATGTTCTTATAAAGTAAATTATGTTAGAGAATGTAACATGATTGATTTGAGTTGCATTATCACTCATTAAGTAATGACTTTTATAGATGCCTAATATAGCTTTAAATATTGTGTTTAATTTTTTGAGAGAAGAGAAAAATATAAATTTACCATATCAAAGTTTTCTGTACTTCCTATTATATAAACTTATCTGTAATGTGAGAATCTTCTAAGCATTCCACATTTTACTCTCTTTCATATATTAATTTTTGATAAATGAGTGCTAAAAGGAATGCATAATTTTGTACAGTTTTTTTTTTTTAAGATTTACTTATTTATGCATGCAAGAGCTGGAATGCAGGCAGAGATACTGGGGGTGAGAGGACTCACCAGAGACAGAGTGGGGAGAAGAACAGGCTAGACCTATTGAAATACACTGCTGAAGGGAGCAGCAGGTGGTTTAGGAGATGTCTGCTGTGCCATGTGGGTCACTCCTTGGCCAGGGATGAACTCATGTTGCAATGGCTGCCCATAGCTTCATAATACTGAAGCCTTTGAGTCACCAGGGAGGCCCCCTGTACAGTATTTTTATGATGATAATATGAGTGCAATTCTACAATATTATTTTATTTTAATCTCATTTCTTTAATAAAAAATCAATATTTCAAAATTATTATTAATATTGATATATAATCTACTTTGTCTTTCATATTTTTCTTGGAGGACTTTTTCCTCTCACTATCTTCTTTCATTAAATTATGATTTCAGTACTGAACATGGTCAACTAAATACTAGATCAAAGCAAAGCAACACACACCTTTATATCTGAAGCTATTCAGCATCTCCTTCCATGCAGCACAGCATTTTTACTAATTGACTTTCTTTTCAGTTCTGTATGTCCTGAGACTAAACAGCTGAATCTATGTGCTCTTTGATGCAACTTACTGATTTTCCATCCTCTTCTTTTTTAAAAAATTGAGAGAAAATCTTATTTTTCATTTTGTCACAATGTCTTATGTCTTATGAGTAAAACTGCATCATGACATTATATACGTGTCTTTAAAGGAGCCTCTTATTCCTTCCCCTTTCTGCATGTACTATGGTAAATTACTAACATAAACCATAGCTTAAATGATCAGCATTTTCTTCATTTTTTTTTATCATAAATATCCAATTGAAGTGACCCTTCAAATGTTGAGTGACACAACCACTCTGGGTATAAAGGAGAGTTGATCTCCTCTAAACACAGCTCTGGTTTAACTAACACTCAAATTATGACCCACAATCCACAACAATAATTACAAATTATATCATAAATGAGACAGGAATGGTGATTGATTCAGAATGTCACCAAAGTTGTCATCTATTCTAATTATGTAGACAGTTGAATTAAACAATCAGTTTTCTCATTAATATTCTCATCAGTGATTTTTCAATCATTATTGATCAGAATTTGGCTTTCTCACATCATTTTTCTCTTTATTTTCTAAGGGACTATTACATAATAGTGCTAATAATAAAACTACTTGAAATACACTGCCTGTGCTTATGATATGATATGTCTCAGTCTCTGATTTATTGTTTGAGAGTTAAAGAGTTTGACTCTTAAGTATAGCCATTGACATAGGAAGTAATGATACACTGTTTTTAGCTTTGTTTAAATAAGTAATACACTGTGATAAGTGTAGGTGAGAAGGAATACTGACTACAACATTCCATTAATAACAAATATGTGGTTCTCTAATTGTATTTTTAATGACTACATTTATTGTAGTTTTAAAACACTCATTATTGAATGTTAAGTGAGCTAATCAGATCAAGAGACTTATAGTTAATGTTGGAGCACTTAGGATCAACATAATCAGTATCAAAGTAAAGATAGCACATTGAATGAGAAGAAGAAAATACAACTAAAGTTTTATCATGATGGTTTAGCCATTAAAGTGTGACTGAAAATTTTTTAAATAAAACTATTTGGAGTTTCAGTTTCAAAGTTATCAAAATAAAATGTCCACCTTTCCCTTCCTTTTTTTTTCCAAAATGTTTTGAATTTCCATGTCTGTCATGATTAAAAATGCACAAAGATAATTTATTTTGAAATATTTTTACTTGTATAAGGAACAAATAGATGAAACTCACAATTATTGGTTACCCCTGCATGCTCAGGTGAAATATCAATATTTTTATTTACAAGTACATAGTGAATTTCTCAACAACAAATATATATATATATATATATATATATATTGAATATTCATAGTGGTAACAAAATATACAACTTTATTTTATCATTAAAATTATCAAGCACATATATTTTTCCTGCTTTGCCCTACTTAAAAAGAATGCGATTATTTCTGGAGGTCCAGAAATAATATGGCAAATGATTCCATAAGCTTCCTTAATGCAGTTACCGAAATATAATTGGTAGACATTATAAAATGTCAGGCTTTATCTATAATAAATATAATTTACAGCAGCAAAGAGTGATTAGAGTCAGATCACTGAGAGGCTAATGAAAGGAGCCTTCGGCACAGATGTGGATTGTTCATTTTGCGAGAGATCAGAAAAATGACAAGCGCTGAAGGTGTTTTTACACGCACTAAAATTCATCGCAGACTTGTTCTATCATGCCCTGGGATGCAAAGCAATCTAATCATTTTTTATTAAATAATTCAAAGTCTATGGCCTGTGTTTGACTCATCTTGAAAGATATTGAATGGAGTCATTCATCGCTTGGAATCAAGTTAAAGTATGTTTCATAAAGTGGATTGTAAGAAACATTAACAAAAAAGCGACTTAACAAAACAGAACAAAATAAAGGGGCAGGGAGAGAGAGAGGGATAATAAACCAGAGACCAGACTGCAAAACCAAATTACAATAACAAAATAAATAGATGTGATGTGTTGTTAGAAATTACAGCCTACACATTTGTTTTGAAAATGATGTCCTCTAATAACTATTAAAGGAGTTATTTGAAAAGTTTCATGTTTTCTTTCTGCACTCCAGCTAATGAGATTGTAGAGCTTAAAACATTGCCTAAGGAAGAGAGGGTGAGAAAGAAAATTATGCTTCTTTAGCATTTTTCCATAAATGAGTGTTATTGCTAATCAAATAAAATTGAATCACAAGGGAAATCGGAGGAGAAAAGAACATCTGAGAAACGCTTCTAAGGACATTTAAGGGAAGCTAATTACATGAAAGCAATAGGTCAACCTTCACCTATTTAGCTTTACTGCCACATTTATCTAGATTAACAAATAATTTGGAATGATAAAATCTGTGGTTTAGTCATATTATTTAACATGCCACTATAATGTTTTATTAATATTTGGGGGAGAATTTATTAAAGAAGAGTTAGAAAATCATTTTGAATTATGAGATTTTTTAAAAGATAAATATAAAGCTTGCCTAGAATTATTTTGATTGATAAAGCAAGATATAGCTTTATTCATAGAAAAATTAAAAGACTTCGATTACTGCAGCAATGCTAGTATATAAGAACAACAAAATAATTAAAAAGCAACAGAGCAAGTAAAATAAAGAAAAACAGAGAAGAGAAAACTTCGATTCACCTGACAGTATGTAAGCCAGAATTAATGAGCACATTTATCTAAGAAAGAGAATGGGAAATTGAAAAATATCTTGTCCCATTTGTGAACACACCTGGAAGAATGTAGGAAAAACAAAACAAAACAAAACAAACATGCCAAAGAAGAAAATGGAAGCCATATGAAATGTTGCTTGAGAAAAATACAAGTTCACAGTAGAATTTCTTAAAGAAATGTTATTTGCCTCTTAAAAATGTGTGATTAATTTAAATAAAACTAATCTTGAGGGCTCTCCCTGATGGCACAACAGGTTAAAGCATCACATTATGAAGCTGTCCGACGCCACTGCAGCACAAGTTCGATCCCCGGGCAGGGAGCTGATCCACATGATGTGGCAGACCTCTCCTGACCTGCTCGCTGCTCCTCTCAACAGTGTACTTTATCAATCTGCGTGTTCTGCTCCCCACTCTGTTTCTGGTGAATCCTCTCACTCACCACACCTCTGGCCTGTACCCCAGTTCTGTATGCATAAATAAATATTTTTTAAAAAAATGAATGTTGAATATTCACATTAACAAAAACAAAAGTTTATTGTTCAATTTATACACTTTAAGTCTCAATTTGGGATACATCGTTCTGAGTTCTGACACAGGCAAAAGTAATGTAAACATAACTCCCAGTGCCCTTCTCTGCGTCATTTCCATCAACTCTCCCCTCAGGCAATAGTTTAGGTACCGTGCATATGATTTTTATTTCCTTCCTTCTGTTTGCTTCACCTGTAATGTGTTCTTTTTCCTCTTTCCTTGTTAGACACAAGGACATGTTTGAGGCCATATTTCTTTTGGAATAAAAGTATTCAGTGTTAGAAATTTCCTTCTGATTGCTACTTTTGATCCATTCCCTTCATTCTGACACCATATATTTTATTTCAATAAAAATATTTTATTTTCCTCTAAGTCTTCTTTTTGATGTGTGTTATTTTGAATGACTCTGTTGAGGCACCAAATGTTTGAATTTTCCAAGTAACTTTATATCTATATCTACTGAAATGCACAGGAAAGCTGGAGAGTCGTAGCAATGGTCAGTTGCATGCCAGTTGTAATGCAAGTAATTGGGGAATAAAGGCCATTTGAAATAGTTTCTTTTCCTTGTATTGTTGTTTGAGATAAACAAGGAACATTCTTGGATTACTTCTAAATAATTCTAGTTGTTTTGAAATTATATTGATTAAACTTTATTTCTTATACTTAAACACTGATAGGATCATGAATCATCCTGCATCAATAATATTAATGATTTTATCTAGCTCTTTTTTCATTTTTTAAAAGATTTATTTATGCATCAACAACTGTGGTGTAGGCCTGAGGTGCAGGGGATGAATGGACTCACCTGAGACAGAGTGGGGACCAGAACAGGCATATTGACTGAAATACACTGCTGAGGGGAGCAGCGGTCGAGACAAGGGAGGTCTGCTGCGCCATGGGGTCAGCTCCCTGGCAGGGGATTGAAATCAAGCTGCAGTGGTTGAGGGTAGCTTCATAGTGCTCAAGCTTTAATCCACTGCACCACCAAAAACGGCCCTTATTCAGTTGTTAAGTACCTACTTTGGCTAAAGAAGTTTTTCCCAAATTTGGTGTTACTGACATTTGAGCCAGATTCTTTTTATTTTTTGTCAGAAATTGTCCTATGCCATGTCACAAGTCCAACAGCATCTCTTGCCCATTTTCATTTGGACACCAGTGACACCCATTTCTATTTGTGATTCCCATGGGGACAGAATGATGCAGCTGAGAATCACTGGCACAAAGCAGTTTTGTTTATATATAAGTAAGAAAATATTGAGGTCATAAGCTGTAATGTTTTTATAGAATAAGTACAAATTTTCTCATTACCTGTCTTACCTGCATTGATTACAAGTGATCAGAAAATGGAGACTCACCGATTCTGGAAGGTGTACTCGGAATGTTAAAGAGAGTTATAGAAAAGAAAGCGCAGCTGAGTTTCAAGGGGGAGCACACTTCAGAGGCTGCTCCCCAGGTCTCTCGGTGCAGCAAACGTGCTCTGTCTCTGGACGTGAATGCCCAGAGATTGAAGGAGACATCTTGGCTTCAGAAGCCCTCAGGCAACATTTCCAGGAGGGTCTTTTCTGAGCTAACAGTCATGTAGTTAAAGCAGATAACATAGCCAGCTAGAGTGGGTTTAGACACCGCTAAGATTTAAAGCGAGTATTAATGCCCCTAGCTAGCCCATCTTGTCTCTTGTCCTGCTTTGGCTACGATTTAGTGACTTTGAGACATTCTTGGAAATAAATTCATGGCTGTGTCATCGCAACAGTAAGAAGTGCTTTTTTACATTTTCCTTCAAAGTTAAGGGAAAAAAAAACAGGATTGTGTCTTCAAATTTTTGTGTTTCTTCAAGCAGCTTTAAACAATCTTGTTTATTTATTTTTGCAGTAGGCTTATTTAGAGAACTGAATGCTATCCAGGGGGATAGGTTCATACCTCCTCCTCTGTATAGCAACATAAACAACCACCTCCAAGTCACCCTTACACCTTCACCATAGATCACTGGACTGCTTCACACATTTTTTCAACCTCTTTCCAACTCTGCTAATCTCAAATCCATTGTCCTATTTCTGAGTCTTGCTTTGGTTTAGTTTCCGCTCCTTTATTTTCCTTCTCTATAACTCACATCTGAGTGAACTTATCTCAGATTTGGCTACCTCATTTGACTTACTATCCAGTTCCAATCCAGTTCCCTTGAGGTGCCAGTATCTGATGCCACTCCTATTTGGAGCAGTCCTACATGAAAACTAAAGAAGGAAGGTTCACCAGTGACAGTCAAAGCATAGAATGATAGACTCAAGTTGTTTTCTAGATCTCAAATATACGCCACTGTGTCAGTTGTTATTGGCTCTTCTGTTAGAGGGAAAGGATGTCCTCTGTGAACTCTACAGATACAGGTTTTGTGGACACCACTCCCTCCCCAGACACCAGAACTACAAATCCCAGCATCACCAGAGGGAAGCATGCTGGGACCTGAAGGTGGAGTTAAGCAACCATGTTAGGATATGAAACCAGACATGTGGGCTTTGAGGGTTCCTTGGCCTCCTGGCTCTCAGCTTGTATCTTGGCTTTTCACTAGCTTTCAGCATGCAATTGGGATTCCAGGTCAGCAGAACTGGTAGGATACATTAATCAACTTCTCTCTGTTTCCCTGAGTTATTAATTTCTATTTTTCTCTTATAAATAAACCAATTATTTAACTTTTTGTGTGTGCTTGCAGTTGAGTCTTGTAAGTCCCTGAAAGCACATGGGTGCTAACCCACAGTCACATTGCATTTCCCAGTAACATTATCACTTAAGGCTTCCTTTCCTTTCTATATAGTTTCCCCCATTTGTCAAGTCTCCATTCACCGACAGCTTTATCTCTGCTATTTATTTACCATATTTTATTCTTTTACATGCTGCCACATCATAATCACTCTTCTACATTATAGAATAGTAATTAATGAGGCAATACTTTATTGCATGTTTAACACAAAACTGACTTACTGGGAGAAAAAAAATTGAAATCTGAAAGTTCTCATAAAATTCAGCAGTGAAAGCAGAAACAAATAAATTAATAAAAGTGTTTTTCATCTTCATTTGGGTTATCTCGATATGCAATATATGTGAAATTCAAGAATGTCTAATAGCAAGTTAACAAAACATGAGAAGTTTATATTTAAAAAAATATATATGAATGAGGGGTCCTCCCTGGTGGTGCAATGGGTAAGGATGTAGCATTGCAAGCTAGCTGTAGCTGCCTCGGTATGAGTCCGCTCCCCAGGCCAATGGGTGACCCACACGGTGCAGCAGATCTCTCCTGACCCACCAGCTGCTCCCCTCAGCAGTGCATTTCATCAACATGTCTGTTCTGCTCCCCACTCATCTCTGGTGAATCCTCGCACCGTAACTGCACCTATGGCTTGTACCTCAATTCTGTATGAATAAATATTTTAAAAATATATTTAAAAGATAAAAAAAAATATGTCCACTTTGCAAATAAGCATTTAGCAAAGAACAATAGCTACAATTACTGTAGCTTCAGAATATTTTCAGTAGAAATTAATATGCAGATTAATTAGGAACAACAAAAAG
>NW_004567108.1:10029932-10034988 GCF_000260355.1 Condylura cristata | reverse complement strand
TACCTCAATTCTGTATGAATAAATATTTTAAAAATATATTTAAAAAATATATGAATGAACCTCCACTTTGCTACTAAGCATTTAGCAAAGAACAATAGCTACAATTACTGTAGCTTCAGAATATTTTCAGTAGAAATTAATATGCAGATTAATTAGGAACAACAAAAAGAAAAAAATCTATGCTTTCCAAAATTGTTTGTTAACTTAAAACTTCATTTAATATCGTATTGAATCTATTTGTTTAATGCAATTATTTCTTTAATGCAATTGTTAGTACAGAATGACTCATTGAATTTGTTATGAATTTCATTTCATTTTGGTTTGCTATATGAAAAGTAAAACAAAATAACTAAAGCCTACTGAGCTACATTCTTTATGCTATCAACTTAGATACAATTGCCAACTATTCACTGTGGAATATTTCTTTAAAGCATGTTTTTTAGTGTAGTGGTAGGAAATGCATTATTTTCCTCCCATAAGCAGTCAGGAGTATTCCCTAAAACAGCAAGAAGGCAGTTACTGTTTTGACACTAGATGGCATTCATGTGCAATCAGAAGAGCAAAGGCTAACAGTTGCTGGTCTGTGCTCCTGGGACCTGTCATTAATTCAGAAATAAATGGATTGCAGCTGGAGAAAGTTAAATATAGACTTTTATTCAGATGGCTATGTGAACACACTAATTTGACTTCTGCTATAACAAGAAAATAAAAGGCGTTGCCCTTTATTATATATGCATTTTGAGTGCTTGCCTTTGTGTGTAGGCAGATGAAATCAATATACCAAAATTTAAGAACTACTGAATCTAAGCATTCATAGTGTTATTTATTTAAAACATATATTTGGGTAATAAGATTTTTAAAGTTTCTCATATTGTTTTATTATATACCTATATAGAGCATGGACAGATTTAGTCATAAAATATCCAAATTTAGTACAGAATAGATAACAATAGTAGTGCACTTCTCAAACAAACCAAGTGTTCCGAGATGTGTATGTGGCATGTCATTTTCCAATGTCACACTGGAATGTGACATTGTTTATTAAGGGAGAAAATGGAAAAACATGTTATATCTAAGAGTCAGTGAGAGGAGTTGTAGTTAAAAATTCTTCTGAGTATTTTAAAATACCAAGCTATCAATCATTTAAAGACTAAAGAAACAAGTTATTTAGTTTGGGTTTCGAGGGCAGAAAACTAATTTCTGGATCTGAAGCTGTGTTCTCTGTCCCATCAGGAGTGTGCTTCGCGGTGGTCATTAACAGCCCTTCCCAGTGTGACCTGAAGTCCAGGTCAGCGCACACTCAAAGATTCCTGGGGTCACAGAGTCCTGCGGTTCCATGACAAAGACGGAGGTATGACAGGTGATTTGCTTTCGGTGACCTCTCAGTGTTACTACTTAAGCACATGGGTGCCACGCGAATTATACTGTGGCAAATTAACAGTAATAACAAGAAGATCTTGTTGGAGTCATGATTTTATTAGTTACTAGGAAAAAACCTTGCTATGCAGCTTCATGAGAAAGAAATGAGACCTGGAAGAAAAAGTGTTAGTATAAATTAGTCACCAGAGAACTAAGTTTGGTCGTTAGGTATGACCACAGTGTATTTATATGCTTTACTTAACAGCATTCTAGAAAGTAACTAACGACTTTGAAAGCTAAATCATTTTCCAAAATTTTAGTCTCTCACTGAAAAGATAAATGTTTCTTTTATATTCTTGAAAAATTCACTAGTTGATTTTTTAAGAACTATACTTCTTTTATAACTCACACACATTCCACAGTGAGAGATTAATTATTTTAAGTACTAAACTCTAACTGAATTGCTGTAAGGATTTCTCTCGACTACATTAACATCTCATGGAAGGACCTGAGGCAAAGTAGGTACATTTCTTGTCACATTAAACCTTATTGCATTTACAAATTATTGAGGAATGTCTTCTCAAATTATTTCTGAATCTGCAAACTTCCTGTGGGAAGCACTTATTCATAAATACTGAAAATAAATATCCACATTTTTAGTAAGCCCACAATTCTTGTAGACCAAGTTGTATTGATTCAAATACATCCCTGCTAGGCAATTGTAACTTTTGGATTACTAGTTATAGATACAAGATTAAATATTTGGGAAAAAAATGTCACTGCCATCTTTAAACATGGTTGTCACACTAGAATGTCTTGTTTTCACACTAATAAGACTGATTTTCAAATTAATCTGGATGATAGCATGATTCTCATAAATGGACTTCAATACAAGTAAGTAAGTAAAATACAATTTTCAAGCACATCTTGCCTTCAGTTTGTAATCTTCTCTAAAGCTAAATGTAAACAAATTCTGTTAATTTTCAGTAAGTTACTCTTCAGTGAAATGAAATACCATTTGATTGTAGCAAGGAAAACTCTAACAGAACATATGAATCAGTATTATTGACAGTTAGATAAGACATATTACCTAGCTTACATTTAGTGACTAGGGGAATAAATGACCACTTTAGAGATTTTAGAAGAGTAAATGAAGATACCATTTGAAATTGCTGATGGCGATTCATCATAATTATGGGCCTCAGTTATAGAAACAGCATCTATTTCACTGATTTGATCATTCTAAAAGGGACTAAAGTTTGGCTAGAAAAGAGGATTCTTTAAATTTGAAAAATGCTGAAACAGCATAAGAAGGAATTCAGAATATGTGTATGACACTAACAGGCACTAGAATATATTTAGTTTTCTTTCATGTTAAATTGAAAAGATTGAGATTTACCTAGATTCCCAACAGAAATTTCCATGGTGCTTCTTTTTAAGAATACAATACTTGTGATTCAGTGGGGTAAGATTTTTTTTAAGGTTTATTTATTTATGCATACAGAACTGGGGTACAGGCCAGAGATGTGTAGGGTGAGAGGATTCACCAGAGACAGAGTGGGGGGCAGAACAGGCAGATCAAGGAAGTGCACTGCTGAGGGGAGCAGCGGGCAGGTCAGGAGGGGTCTGCCAAGCTTTGTGGGTCACCTCTGGGACAGGCGGGGATCAAACTCATGCAGAAGTGGCTTTCGAGACTTAGTACTGTGCTTTAACCTGCTTGACCACCCGGGAGGGCCCCAGTGGGATAAGATTTTAAGGTCACCAGCTTGTGTTAGCACAGGATTAAGTTGCATTCAAATGAAGTTTTGTTAATCATCAGCTACTTCAGTTTAGTAAGACGGAAAGTGATTAGAGTTGCTGTACATATGTAATAAAATAGTGTTTGAAGATATCTGGGACAGAAAGTGTATCTAATAGATGTGCTCCAAGACATTTTTATGCATTTTTTACTAATGATCAAGATGAGATAACTAACCTGAGGCTATATTAAGATTATTAAAAGATTGTTTTCTAATTTTAATTTTAATTTTAATTTATGGCTTAGTCTTTTAGGAGAAAGGGACTCATTAACACCAAGATATATCATTTCACAAATATTGTCTTTCTATTTAAACTACAACTTAAAAATATAATTATTTTAAAATATAATTATTTCAGTTTAGATTATTCCAAAAATTTGGTATGATCTTTTATCTGTAATCAATACAAATTTTGATGAGTAAATTCTAATTAATAATGAATAAATTTTCAAAAAGTGTCTCTCATTAAGTGACTGAGTGATATATTTGAATTCCACTATTTTTTGATGTTATGATGTAATCTATGTGGATATCAAGCTCTACTCTTTTCCTCTTCCATTTCTTCTAATCTGAAATGGATTATATTGCATCTAGACTGCTCTGAATGCAGTGCCCAAGTCAGGTCTATTACAAAAGTTAAAATGTAAGGCATGAACTAATGGAAGTTATGACTGGAAAGGACTTGGTCATCATTTTGGCTTTTATATATAATGCTTCATAGATCAGCATTCTCCTGTCCCACCCACTGCTCCCCTCAGTGATGTGTTTCGGTGGATCTGCCTGTTCTGCTCCCCACTGTCTGTGGTGAATCCTCTTACTTTCCCTCCCCCCAACATATAAATGACTGGATATTGGTTTCGTTTTTTCACCAAAGGGGTCCCATTTGCATTGCATTTAGTGTGAATACCTAAAGCTGTTAGATTTTCTTGTAAAATCTTTAACTCCTTTGAGGAAAATGTCTAGTTTCACCATGAACATAAAGTCACCATAATACCATAATGGCTGACAGTGGAATGGAAAAAAGCAGTAAATTAAATATTTTAGGGTGATGTGGAAGTCCTGGTTGATAAGAAAAACAGTGTGTGTAACAATAGCCAACTAGGATCAAGGAAAATGAAGTGTTCAATTAGATGTGCTCAACTATATTAATCTGTGGTCGACATACTTTGAGGCTAATAACTAATTCAAATGGAGTAAAAATAGAGATTCTAGGGACCTCCTTGATGGCACAGAGGATTAAAGTGGAGAACTGTAAGCAAGCCAGCTGCTTCAGTGCGAGTTCGATCCCCTCCCTGGAAGTGATCCACATGGCGCAGCAGACCTCTCCTGACCCATATGCTGTTCCCCTCAGCAGTGTACTTCATGGATCTTCCTGTTCTGCTCCCCACTCTGACTCTGGTGAAGCCTCTCACCGCTCCTGCACCTCTGGCCTGTACCCCAGTTCTGTATACATTAAAAAAAATATATAAAAAAAAACCCAGATTCTCATAGGTATTGCAGAGAATGTATAACACATCTGAAGATACTTGATTTTGATATCAGAAACAAGGAACTTCAGAACTGTAAAAAGATATTTACAAGGGTAAGTTCATGGAATGTTTGCATTATAAGTAATCATTGACATTTAATAGTAATTTGTCTTTCCTATAATGACTAGTAACAATTGCTATTCAAAATAAACGAAATCTCTAAAGTATTTTGATTTTCCCTCTGATAAATGTTTCATTCTTTATTACCTAATCTGTTTGGACAAATTTTTTTTTTTTAAAGATTTATTTATTTGTGCATACAGAGCTGGGGTACAGGCCAGGGGCTCAGGGGCAGTGAGAGGCTTCACCAGGGACAGAGTGGGGAGCAGAACAGGCAGATCGATGAAGTACACTGCTGAGGGGAGCAGT
>NW_004567108.1:10015318-10029829 GCF_000260355.1 Condylura cristata | reverse complement strand
CTCCGGGGCAGGCGGGAATCGAACTCATGCGGAAGTGGCTTTAGATTCTCAGTGCAGTGCTTTAACCCGCTGCGCCACCAGGGAGGGCCCTGTTTGGACAAATTTAATGAGGAGAAATAACTCTGACTATAAAATAGTAAATTGATTCTGATCATAAAGTGACTGTATGTTATATTTAGTTTTCAATGTGTTTTATCACATTGTTGATTTTGATCCTCTTCAATGTGATTCTGTACAAGTGGTGGTTTTAGCGGATATTTATATTTTTAAAATCTGATTTTAATACCTTTAGTTTATCAAGAAAAATCACAGTCTTTAATTATATAAACCAGTTACCTATGATGAGTTAATAAAAAGAAGGGTAAAATTGACTAATATTAATTAAGTGTTGTAGAATAAATTATTTTAGATCTGACTTGACTTTAAGATAGTGTAATCTAACAATATATGACATTTTTAATTTTTAAGGGCTCTGTATCCTACATTTAAAATGCATTTAGATCACAAATTTCTGTATTATACAATTATAAACACCCATTCATTTCACACATCAGTTTATACAATATAGGGTAAATATTCAAACTGTTCCCATGCTGTTTCTCCAATGGTCAAAAGTCAGGTACAATGGCCCCAAGTGTTCATTGACTCTATCACTGATGGGAAATACAGTGTGGTTAAGTTCCTGGGACTATACTCTAGATATCTTATCTGGAAAATGGGAGTGATAATGGTAACAAGTACACCTATTTTATAGGACTGTTCAAACAAGCAAGTTCCATTAAGACAAATATTTATGGATGTCTGCAACAGAGCAAGCAGAGCTCTCTAGTTCATTCTATCAATTTGTCATACAACAAATTCTTCAAATATTTTATTTTATTTAAAGATTTGTTTATTTATTTTATGCATACAGAATTGGGGTACAGGCCAGAGGTGCAGGGGTTGTGAGGGGCTTCACCAGAGTCAGAGTGGGGAGCAGAACAGGCAGATGGATGAAGTACACTGCTGAGGGGAGCAGCGGGGAGACAGGGTCAGCTGCAGTGTTGTGGGTTCGCTGCAGGTGTGGGGACTGAATTCGCACTGAAGCGGCTGCAGTTAGCTTGCAGTGCTGCGTCCTAAACTATTGTGCCACCACGGAAGGCCTCTTCTGCCATAACCTATTCCTTCCAAATGATGTTTCTTCAGTGGTCTGTTCTTTTGTTTTTGAATATAATAGAGCAGTTACCATGGACAATTTTCTTGAAATAATGTGTTACATGTATAGAGAATTATTATCATATTTCAGAATAACAGAACTCAGTCTTGTCTCTCCCTTTTCTCCATAGTCCTGACACTGCATGAACTTGAAGCTTTAGCCTAAGAGCCAGGGTATGTTTAATTTATTGGAAGTTCAGCAGACAAGTCCAATATATACACCTGGTTAAGAATCACAATTAAGGCTTTTATATATTAGATTCCCTCACAATTAAAGGTCTAAGGTCACATTCATGAGTTCTGTGATTTCAACTCATCTGTTTTGTATCATGGCAATTTGAAGTGACACATTTTTAAAAATTTATTTCAGTAGAAACTTCTCAAATAACTTTGCAAGTAATAAAAAAAAATGAAAAAAAATTCCTTGGATGATTCATTTTATAAGTGCTAGAGTGCTTTCTGCTCGTCATTGATTTGGGTAGTCCACAGGGTTTTTCTGCTTGTTTTTGTTTTTGTCCCACACCATAATACAATAAATATTGTTTTCTGAAAAACTGAATAATGAATTGCTCATCTACAATATTTAAATTTTTCTTTCACTCATCTATTGCATCCCATGATAGAAAGTTGCTTGCAATATATTCTACATCTAAGTTCTTATCTTCCTCCAAAGTGAGAATAAAGCTATTCAGGTGATATTGAAAGCATGAATAAAATAGCCTTTATAAATACTTCATTACAAGGAGCTACTGAGAAAAAATATTTCAACATTCTCTCTTCATTTCAAACTATTTTCCATGAGACATGATTGTTTATATTAAAATAGTAGCCCTTATTAAACCAAGTTTAAGAAGTCTTAAAGTTTAAGCCAAATTTCAAACATAATTTTCTCTCAATTTATTTTCTCAATTATAATTTGTAAAGTTGAAATAATAAATCCCCAAAGTCATGGAAATCATTGTAAATCTTTATATATCCCAGTATTTCTTTATAAAATTGATCACTCCTGTAATTAATTTTCCCCAAAATATTATTAGTTAACAAATCTTATAATTTAATTAATTTTACAGTTTAAAAAGATAAACTATCTTTAGTGTAATCAAAAGAGAACTACTTTTATTAGGAGTATAAATGAGGAATTATATAATCTCTGTTGCAATTTGTACTTTTATGTGAATGATAAATGACTGGAAATGCAATACATTGGATTATTATTTTCCTGACTTAATGATTTAGATAATACTAAATTTATTTTTAGTAATTTATATACATATGTATAAGTCTTTCTAATAACTGTACTAGAGGGTTTTATATTCAAACTTACAGATTGTTTATATATATATATATATATATATATGTGAGTTTGTGTGTGTATAGGCAATCAAACACTTAAATTTTCAATCTTACTGAAATACAAAGTTGAATTAGTCTTGATTGTACTTTCTATCACTGAAAAAAATGACTCAGCAGGGCAAGCAACCTTCATCTTGATCTCTATTCTATTTTCTCTGTATGTTTCACTTCTAATTAGTAAATGAATTAAGCTCAAATAGATCACACTTAGTTCTGAAATGTTTACATTTGCTGACTAATTCTCTCATTGTATTCAGAATTGTCAAAACGTTCTGAAAATAGAAAATGGTGACCCAACTTAGATAAATTGAAAAGGGAAAACAAATTGAGAGTATATAAAAACTGCTGACTGACTCCTCTCTATTTCACTAAGGGCAATAGGAGAAAATATGAAGAGGGATTTCTGCATGAAGGATTTGGAATTACTTCCTGTCAACAAGGGCCTTCAAATATATGCTTTTTTGATTGAACAATAAACTTAGGTAATAAAGCAGTAAAAAATCCAATAACATCTGATTACACAAATATTTTATGTACCATAAGTAAGTCAATACACTAAAGCAGAAACAAACCCACCAAATTTTACTGTACTTTAGGTTAAATATTTTGACCATTAAACTTGGTCATGAATTGAACATTAATAATTGCTAATCACTGTGTAATATGGCTGTTGACAAAAATTTTAAAATACTTTATTTGCTATATCCTTTCACAGTGCTTAATAGAAGTCAGTTCATCTTGTAAGTCTTCCATAAACCTGTCATGGAAGGTGATACCAATCCATATCAGCAATAAAGTGCTTAAAATATATTTCTGTGTACATGATAATTCATGCTTCTCATTAGAGAACTGAAAAATATTCTGCAATTACCTGATTATGTGATGATTATACTGATATCACTCACATTTTGTCTAACTAAAAGGAAGTGACCCTATTTGTCTGTAGTTGTCTCTGAGAGATATACTGTACTAGCTTAATGAAATTGAAGCGGGGGGAGGAAATAGATGAGTGTACAATTATTGTCCTAAACTGTCTTATGCAGAAAAAAATATTATTCTTTAAATGATCTTTAGTGGCACTCAGAGAAAGGCATTAAGATGCAATTAAAGGGCATGATATTCTTTCATGGTAATAACTTTGAGGGATACTGTTGATTAAATGACTAAATGCAGACACACAAAAATGTGAAACTAGAAATAAGCAAGGGCTCATTGCACTGTTAATTTGAATTGATATTTAGATTGGTTGAAATCTTATGTGCTTCTTAAAGTTACTGCACATGGTTTAAGAACATGTAATTATTGCTATTATTCATATTTTTTAAAAGTGACATTAAAATGTCTCTTCCTTAGTTACATGAACTTTTTAGATCTCCTTATGTTATAGTTAATAAAACTGATTATTGTGTTATATAAACCAATAGACTAACTCAGAATTCATGGTAACTAGGTGGTAGATAAGAGTTCAGCTTCTGGGCCCTCCCTGGCAGTACAGCAGGCTAAAGTACAGCTCTAGAAAGCTATCAGCAGCCACTGCAGCAAGAGTTCCATTCCCCATGGGGGGTCGGGGGCAGGGCTGACCCACATGGTGCCGAAGACCTTTCCTGACCCTCCCGCTGCTCCCCCTCAGCGGTGTGTCTTAGTCTATCTGCCTGTTCTGCTCCCCACTCTGTCTCTGGTGAATCCTCTCATGGCCCCTGCACCTCTGATCTGTACCCCAGTTCTGTATGCATACATACATTTTTTTTTAAAGAGTTCAGGCTCTAATAAGCCCTACTAGCAGGCTAAAAGCTGCTTTTTAATATCTGGAAAGATGACAGAGTTTGTTCCAGAGTCCACAGGGTCCATATAATGATTCACCAATAAAAATCTGTGAAATGCCATTGACACTTGAAGCACAATTAGATATACTGTGTTATATGGTATCAGTGGAAAAGCATCCTGCGTGGTGCCGTGGACATGTTCCAGAGATGTCTCGTATTTTGGGTTCCAGTGAAGGTCTTATGCACTAGAGTATGTTCAGGTTTGGGCATTTTGGGGTGCCTCTCTCCCTGTCCTGTAACAGACAGCAAGAGGGCTGTCATGTGAAAGACACAAAGGAGGTCTGAGAGGAAACCAGCAATTTTGGCACTGACCACAGAAGTTTTTTTTTATAGATTTATTTACTTATGCATACAAGAACAGGGGTACAGGCCAGAGGTGTATGTGGGGGTAAGTGGATTCACCAGAGACAGCTTGGGGAGCAGAACTTGCAGATCTGCTGTAATTGCTGAGGGGAGCAGGTGGGTGAGGAGAGGTCTGCCGCACCATGGTTCAGCTCCCTGAGGCGGATCGAACTCATGCTGCAGTGGCTGTGGATAGCTATATTGCTGGACTTTAACCCATTTCGCCACCAGGGAGGGCCCGACCACAGCATTTCAGTCTCCTGAACTGTGAGTAAATATGTTTCTGTTGCTTAAACCACTCAGTTGTGATCTTTTTTTTTTTTTTTTTTAATGGCAGCCCTGGCAAATTGAATATGCCTGTCTCTAAGGACATATGTACTAAAATCACAGTTTATCCATGAACTATTTTCAGAAACCTTTGCAGAAGACACAATATCATGCAAACTATTATTAAGTATAATTTAAATAAGATTTTCATTCATATAATTGGATACAAACTTTTCAGTCTGTATTAACTATTCAGTTTTCCTAATGTTTGATTAAGGCCCACCCTATAATTAACTAGATTATATCTTTAAAAATTCAGTCTTCAAGTTTACATTAACAATCTTTTGTACTAAGATAGGGTGAGCCTTCAACATTAGGGTTTTTGGTGGGTGGGGTGGGGGTAAATTGGGCCTCTACCAGATGGTGCTATACACTGGTGTTATCCTATTTGTCTTTCAAACTGTATTGTAAGGTCATAGATATAATCATATTATGTCTGATCACTCATAAGTACTTTAAGTACTTTCTGTAAGAGCTTTTTTTCATTAATATCTGTTTGATCCATCTTTTTCTAAATTGCTATATAGGAACATCATAGAGGGAATCAGTTTCCATTGTAGTTAGCTTGGTAATTTATTTTTTAGTGACAATACGTGGCAATTCCTTGATAGATCAAATGTGACATAGAATAATCAAGAAAAAAAATCAAGTGGTTTGAATGTTGACTAATTTCTTTCATTAAAATATTTCAAATGATAAAATGCTAGGTGAAATGATTTTTGTATAATAGAATGAGTTACCCAACTAAGATACAGTGGAAGCAAAAATAAGATGGAAAGTCTAGGAGGATACAAAAAGCAGATTTTCAAATGGCATTTACAGAATTCTCAGAGAAAGTTGAGACTTTTTTATATGCACAGTGCTTAAAAGAAGTAGAAGTTCTTTTCTCTTTCATGTTCCCTAAAGGCTAAATTAAATGTATGAAAATGTAATATTTATTTTTCTATTGTTTTACTTTATGTAGAAATATGAGGCCAAATAAAGCTTCAAATAATCAGTGACATAGTTGCAAAGTACCTTTTAGCAGGTCCTTAAAATTCAGTCTTTGGACACAAGGTCAATTCTCTTTCTCATTCTAGACTTCCACAGACTTCTAAACTAGTATGAACCGCTTTTAACATATTTTAAGTTCAGATTTTTGAATCTTTTGTTTTTTAATGTATTCATTCGATGTTCATTAAAATATAGTATTGTTAGTAATCTTTCTACATTTTAATAGAAATATAATATAAAGGGAACGAGTTCTACACTACTGCTTCCATAGGACAATGAATTCACTAGACAACCAGAAAGGGAAGGAAATCTGGGCAATGGGAGTCACATAACTAAGCACAAGTTTGAAAATACGATCTGAGTTTAAAGGAATTCATTATATTTTATGATTTTTTAATTAGAGTAACATTGATTATAACACTGAGTATAATTGAAAAGAGGCTCCCTCCTCTTTAGATGTTTAGAAGACTTTAAAAATATGCTTCAGGTGAGTTAATGAGTTAAGGATTAGAACCTGGGCCCTCCCTGGCGGTGAAATGGGTGGGAATTCAGCACTGTGACTCTATCCACAGCCACGGCAGAATGTGTTTGATGCCCAGCCAGGAAGCTGACCCACAAGGGGCAGCAGACCTCTCCTGTCTCCCTGCTGCTCCCTCAGCAATGTATTTCAGTATATCCGCCTGTTTTGTTTCCCACTCTGTCTCTGGTGCATCCTCTCACCCCCATACCTCTGGCCTGTACCTCAGTTCTTGTATCTTAAGTAAATAAAAATCTAAGAAAAAAAAAATTAGAATCTTTTTTAGGAAAAAAAAAAAAGCCTTGAGTTTTGAGTTATATTCAGGTGAATTTCTCCATTCATTTTTAAAAGGTAATATCTGCTGAATATATTCTATGTAACAATATTTCTACTAAATGGGAAAATATGTATCCTATTTCACAAACTAGCATTTTTTTAATCAACAACCCTCTTTTTTTTTTTTTAGATTTATTTATTTATTCATACAGAACTGGGGTACAGGCCAGAGAAGCGGAGAGTGAGAGGCTTCACCAGAGACAGAGTGGGGAGCAGAACAGGCAGATCGAGGAAGTACACTGCTGAGCAGCGGGCGGGTAAGGAGAGGTCTGCCGTGCCATGTGGATCTCCTCCAGGGCAGGTGGGGATGGAACTCATGCGGAAGCGGTTTAAGCCTCTTTGTGCTGTGCTTTAACTCGCTGCTCCACCAGGGAGGGCCAAATTAGTGTTTTTTTTTAAATGTCCTGTATTCCAGCATGTGGAAAAGAAATGATGACCAAAAGGGAAGCTAGTGATTGTAGCTAAAAATACTAAATAACTTATGAGACAAGTATCTAGAGTTAGATTTATTTTTATAAATTATAACTAGCATAATTCAGAAAATGCAAATAATATTCGAAATACACATTGATATAAATGTGTTGCAGATTTTGGAAATGTAGTAATCATAGGACAGGATACTCTTGTTACTCATATTATAGGATGCAAAAGAGGAAAGCAAAACAATAAAATAATCTGAATTATTTACCTTCTTTTGGGAGGAAAGATTTGATATATGAATAGTACAAATCTCTACTGCTAATTACAGAATGGAGCAACCTCATGTTTTTGAATTTCTCATACAAACATTTCTTGAAGAGAACTCATAGGACAATAAATGTGAATCAGAAATTTCAGAAGCCTGATACTAAATATAGTTCCTTAGAAACTTGCTTTTAGCAACATTGCATAAATTTTAGCTAAAGGCTGGAAAATGACTAGGTCTGTGTGGGAAATGTGTGCAAATGCACATGTATGTGTGATTGTGTGGGTGTGTGTAAGTGTGGTGATCATAGGAGGCTGTGTATGTGGAGAGAGTTATAAAATGGAAAGGTCAAGGGGTAAGGACAAACCATAATTCAATAATTTAGCTTGCATTGTCAGAATTTAAGTAATGAACAGACATAAGGGATGAACAAGGAAAAGATGAGTGTGCAGAACTCAATGGAATTCTGTGATATTAAGGAGTCAGTGTCTGGACTCCATTAACGTCCACTGACTGGACCCCAGAAGAGAAATGAGTGCTGTTAATTGTTCCGTGGGGCAGCGCCACGCTGATAAAGACCCGGGAGTCAAACAGAGTCGTGGAGCAGGCCACATAACGCAGGCTGCTGCTGCAGAGCAAGATCCTGGCCTTTTTGTTGATAAAACAATGCTGCAGCATCAGTTGTAGGAGGAAGAAGGGAAAGGGAAAAGGGCAGGATGGGACTGACATCTGTAGAGTGAGGGGTGGTGAGCCTGCCCGCCAGGTGCTTCTCATCTGCTTGATGAGTCCGGATTGTCATTGAGATGCAGCCCTCCGTCCCAGCCAGGGGTCCAATCTTATCAACAAGGCATCCGCTGACCAGCTTCAGGGGTCCCTTGTCATACATTGGTCATATGGGTGTTACAGGTCACACCTCATGATGTGTGAGTCAGGAGTAAGTTTATGGATCCATGATCAGCCCCCGGTTTCCCACACATACCTCACCATGCCTCCCCTTCCCTGAGTGACCAGGCTTTCTTCTCTTGACTGATTTGAAGGCCCCTCGGAAGGTCTGGCTCCCATGACTGACCACTTAAGGAAGGGCAGTTCTGACCTTGTACAGGCTGCAGAATTGCAGGTCACAAAATGAGGGTCCACCGGGCCCTTAGGATTAGAAGACCCACAGTCAATCATGACTAAAGTTTTCTTGGAAAAGTTTGGGACTAGCAACAAACCTTGTAATATTTTTCAGATTAGACATCTTATTAAATCAAGTCAGTAACTTATTCTTGGAACAATATCCACTCCTCCATTTTTATCAGGAAATATAACAGAATTTCACTGTTCTCCGTTTATTGGGACCTTAAATCTCAGAATTCTCTCTAGGTTGTATTTCCAACTACCTGGAAGAATTGAGAACAGTCACTTGCTTTTCTGTGCAATTCAACCACACTGTTTGTCCAGAGAAGGAATAGTCATCTGACTTCCCCAGAATCTTGACTTAATTTATATTAGTGCAGAACATTTTATTCTATGTCATATTTCATAAAAAATCAAACTTTTATTTCATCTTCACATACTTCCTATCAACTGCCTCCCCTTTTTTATTTGACAGTAACATTTTTAAGATCAGTGCCACGGTGGTAACTAAAGAAATCACTTTCAGGACAATATATCAATTGAATGTCCTTTTTTTTTTTTCTCTTTTTTTTTCAATCAGCAAATGAATAAATGTGAATTGAACACATATATCTCGGGAGTTATGTATGTTATAAAATTTCTGATCTCTCTAATCTTTATATGATAAAGAAGGGAAACGGTTATAGGTAGATTTTGGTTTTAAAATAATGACTTAAATACATTTGTTTGAGTTCCCTGCAGATCTTAGAATTTTCCCTGGAACTTCAAAGAGCAGTGCTTTATAATATATTGCTACTGATAGTTAATGCATCTTATAAGTACCTAAATGGTATAAATGTGACATACATATTTATCACTTGACATATACATTTGTATTTTATTCTCATCTTGCGAAACTCCTGCGAGCCTTTACACTTTGAACTCCACTACTATCCAATACTTTGGAAAATGAGCTATAAGGATTTATTTTATTTATTTATGTACAAAAGAGTGGGAACATAGGCCATAGATGTGGGTTCTGGGAGGATCCATCTGAGACAAAGTGGGGAGCAGAACAGACAGATTGACTGAAATACATTGCTGAGGAGAACAGCAGGTGGTATAGGAGAGGTCTGCCATGTGGGTCAGTTCTCTGGCTGGGGATCGAACTCGTGCTGCAGAGGTTGCCTATAATTTCATGGTGCTGGGCTATAACCCCTTGTGCCACCAGGGAGGTCCCAGCAATCACATATTTTAACACAAACAACCTAGAACATTTTTTAAATAGATATGTTTATAAAAATATAAATGTAGAAACTTATCCACTATCACAAAAACATTTTTTTCTGCCACAGGGCAACATAATAACAATTTTTTGTTTACTAACAGGACAATGTAATAGTGTTAAAACCTGTTAACTCAGCCCTCCCTGGTGGATCAAGGGGTTAAAGCTCAGCACTGCAAGCAAGTCTCAAATGCTTCAGTGCTACTTGGATCCTCGACCCAGGAGGTTACTCATGGCACAGCAGACCTCTCCTGACCTGTCTGCTGCTCCCCTCAGCAGTGTACTTCGTTGATCTGCCTGTTCTGCTCCTCACTCTGTCTCTGGCAAAACCTCTCTGGTGAATTCATTCACCGCCCCTACACCTTTGGATTGCACCCCAGTTCTGTATGCATAAATAAATAAATCTTTTTTAAAAAAGAAAAAAAATAAAAATACTGTTAAGAACTGACTGTAAATCATAGTATTCTCAAATTTCTTTTACGTTCATTAATTATGAAGTTTCATGAGACCCTCCCTGGTGGTGCAAATGGTTAAGACACAGCACTGCAAACTCGCAGTTTGCATGCTTGATCCCTGACCAGGAAGGTGACCCACATGGTGTAGCAGACCTCTCCTGTCCCACCAGCTGCACCCCTCAACAGTGTTTTTCAGTCGATCTGCCTGTTCTGCTCCCCACTCTGTCTCTGGTGAATCCTCTCACCACCACCCTCCAGCATCTCTGGCCTGTACCCCAGTCTTGTGTGCATAAATAAAAAAATAAATAAAAGGTTACTGCAATAATAAAAAGCATACTAAAAAAGGGATGAAATTATATATATTAACAGAATACTATAATGGTAGATAAAATGAATGGGGACTTTGGGACATAATTAATGTATTATTTATGTCATACTATCACTGTAATATTTGTATTTTTCTCTTATTCTGTCAAGTGTACTTACTAGAATTCTATTTTTATCACATCTGCATACAAGTAAATGTCTTTATTGAATTCTTCTTAAATCTCTTAACTGAAAGTGAACTCTGAGTTTTCTCGTTCACTTCTATTCTGTTTATTACATCCTTGGGGATGTAAGAAATTATGCACAACAATGCTACTTGCTCCCCATTCTGTCATCGTTGAAGCTACTCCATGCAAATAATGCCTTGGTTCAGGTCCACGCTACTTGCATTTTATCTTCCTTATTGTTGCTTTTTAGATACACCTGTGTCATCAAGACTGGTTGTCTTTGTCAGGAGACCACATTCTCCACACTTCATTGTCTGTCCTATTACCAAGCAACAGAGTTTTCTAATTCTACGCTAAACCAAATTCTCTAACTACTCAACCTTGTTCCTCAAACTTTTTTCCCCTTTTATTCACTTTAAGTCATTCAATTAAAAGTTACTTTTCTGGCCCTCCCTGGTGGCACAGCGGGTTAAAGCACAGCACTAAGAAGCTAAAGTCACTTCTGCTTGAGTTCGATCCCCGCCTGCCAGGATGATCCCCATGGCGCCACAGTCCTCTCCTGACCCTCCCGCTGCTCCCCTCAGCATTGTACTTTGTCAGTCAGCTGTTCTGCACCTCTGACCTGTACCCCAGTTCTGTATGCTCAAATAAATAAATCTTCAAAATAAAAAAAAAGTTACTTTTCCTCAAGTGGGTTCTGGATCATGACAAAGCTTGGAATCACTGGAATTCCAACTCCAAGTCACTTCTTTACATCTATCATTATAATGGCCACTACTTCCTATCTGATGTATTACATTTGACCATCACTTAGAATAGAATTCCCTTATTTTTCATTTCTTCCTAAATTTTATCTCAGGATCTTCCCTGAAGCTGCATTCTGTGGTCTCAAGTATCTCACACTTAGCATTCTGAATACTTTTTTATATCACTTAATTCTTTGTGACATCATTTGTTTGCCACAAAAGGAAGGAGTTGTCATTTAATGTTGATGGGAAAGACTGTGCCTACAGTAGATTGAGGACTAAAAACTTTAATCTGCATACACTATTTTTGAAAACTTTATTACATATACAACTATACATATTGAGTAAATAGTTGAGTATTTCAATCTAGAGTTTTGACCATATAATTGGGGGTTATTAACATATGCAGATGAAATGCAAATAGTGAGTTTATTTAGGGAAAGAAACATTCTGAGACTCAAAACAACAGCATTAAAACATTAGGAAATGGCCCTCCCTGGTGATGCAGCGGGTTAAAGCACTGCACTAAGAAGCTAAAGCCACTTCTGTATAAGTTTGATTCCCGCCTGCCCCGGAGGCAACCACATGGCGTCGCGGACCTCTCCTGACCCGCCCGCTGCTCCCCTCAGCAGTATACTTCATTGATCTGCCTGTTCTGCTCCCCGCTCTGTCTGGTGAATTCTCTCACCCTCCGCATCTCTGGCCTGTAACCCAGTTCTGTACAAATAAATAAATAAATCTTTAAAAAAAAACACACACACACACATTAGGAAATGAGAGGCTCCCCCCTGGTGGCAAGACAGGTTAAAACACAGCATTATGAAGCTCTTAAAGCCACTGCAGCAGGAGTTTGATCCCTGGCCAGGGAAGTGACTTACATAGAGCAGGAGACCTCTCCTGTCTCACCCACTGCTCCCCTCTGCAGTGTATTTTAGTATATCTGCCTGTTCTGCTCCCCACTCTGTCTCTGGTGAAGCCTCACACCACCCCTGCACCTCTGACCTATGTCCCAATTCTGTACGAATACATAAATGACTCTTAAAAAAAAAAAAAAAAAAGACAAAGGAACACTTTGGGTGGAATCAAACTTAAGCAAAAATAGCTACTGAAGTGTCGTTAGAGTAAGTTGGACAGCAATATGAGATGTGAGCTTTAAAAAAAAAACAGTTCAGAAGGATGGGATGATGGGATATGGCATTATAAAGGAAATATATACTTAAAGGTGACAAAGGTTGATGAAACTATAGTTGGAAATAATATATAAATATAGGACCTCCTTGTTGGTGCAGCTCAGAGCTATTGAGCTATCTGCAGCTACTGCAGTATGAGTTGGATCCTCAACCAGGAGGTGACCCACATGGTTCCGCTCACTGCTCCCCTCAGCAGTGTATTTCAGTCAGTCTGCCTGTTCTTGTCTCCACTCTGTCTGTCCTTGGTGAATCTTCTCACCCCTACCCCAGCACCTCTGGACTACATCCCATCTTGAATGCATAAATAAAATATATATTTTTAAAATAACATATATATAGTAATGTAATCATCATCCTTGTTACCTTTATTAATAGGTTTAAGATGCCCAACTTTTTAGCTCCTAAATGCAAATAAGAAGAGATAACCATTTACACTCTTGATGTCTAATATTAAATTATTGCAAATTAAACAAGCTATATTAAAAGAGACTTTGGCCCTGTACCATTTTAATATTATTATTAAATATAAATGTGTTTCTTTCAGAAGCTACTGGCTTTGAACCAAAAGCCATTGCCAGCTACGTGTGATGAAATCATAGACTCTTTAGTCCTTCATGACTATTACTTTATGATTCTAAACGTAAGGGCAAAAAATATCTCCTCACATTATGAAAAGGTATTGGGCAAACTTGAACATAAAATTTACAACTTAAACCCTTAACTCAATTCTTTTGTAATAAAGATGCAATCTTTTATAATACCAGAAGTTTGGAGGGGGCTGTTTCCATTTCAGCTTTCTAATATATGAATGTACAAGTAGATGAGAAATTTTAAACAGTGATCCTACAATGGATTATGACCAAGAGAACATTCTGCAATTCATAAATCCTAGTGAAATCTATTCTACAATGTGTCATCCTTTGTAAATCACTGTTTTCTCTGTAAAAAATAAAAGTATGTGGAAATACAAAAACAGCAAAGCATATTTTAGCCTATCTAAGATAAATTGTACTTTCCTGTTTTAAGTAGATAAAATGAATATTTATCAGAAATGTAACTTAGTTTTTGCCACGTTTAAGAATATTTTCCAAATAAAACTACCATTGATCTAGACAGACAGATCAAATGAAAATAAATCATAACTAAATACAATTGTGTAGATGCTGGCATGATGAAATACTTTGAAGTTGTGATTTATTTACTTTGCCTAACTATATATTTTGTAAACAGATGCTGATGATCAATCTGACTAAAATAACTGACAATTTCTCTCTTTTTACCAAGATACAATGAAGAAAAAGTCATTTTATTATGTATTACTGGGGACCCTGTAGTGAGAGGAAACATTCGGTTGTGGCTGCAGGTGCAGGGGTGAAAGAATTCACCAGAGACAGAATGGAGAACAGAAACGGTGGGTTTGTTGAAATACCCTGCAAGGCGGAAGAGGGCAAACTCTGGCTGTGAGGCAGGGTTCAGGGCTCTCTTTCATACTCTGCTTTTGTGGGCTTTATTGCTTGGGGCGCCACTCTGACCAGTTGCATCTCGGGATGGCTGCTCTTGAGAAGTGGCATCTGACACAGAAACATGTCCTGGCCTCTGCTTTTGCATCCCTGGCCAGGGTGGCCCATCTTATTGCTTGTCCGAAGGCAATGTATCCATTACCCGCCCCCCCC
>NW_004567108.1:10004829-10015123 GCF_000260355.1 Condylura cristata | reverse complement strand
TTCTGCTCCCCACTCTGTCTCTGGTGAACTCTCTCAGTCCCTCCATCAGTATAACTGGTCTATACCCCAGTTTTTGATGCATAAATAAATAAATCTTTAAAAAATATGTAACTTGGAAAGTGGTCATAAAATATGACATGGAACTACATACCGAATTTTCCTCATCTTAAAATCATCTGCTATTGGTATATTATTTAATATTTAAAGGTTAACAAATATGAAAACTTACTTGAATCTTCCTCTAATATTCGTTTGATAAAAAGTTTGTGTGACTTTGAAATTTCACCTCTGAAGTACTTTACATGACTTGGAAAAAAAAGATTTCTAAAAACCATTACACAATTCATTGCCTTATAGCTAACATGACATTTATAAACCAATTCAAATGAAGTATTACTATTGTAAGAATTTCATTTTGGTATCTAACTGTGTAAAAAATCATTTTAATCATAGAGAGTACATTTCACAGATCTAGCGACCACATTACGTTTAATCTATTAACAATTTTAAATGTGTGATATTTGACTCATGCCAAGGCAGACAAATAATTGTTAATAAATATATGCTGAATGATCAAAAATAAAGTTTTAGATATTAAGAGGTGAAAAGCAGTATGTTAACATAAGGATGGCAGCATAGTAACCTTAAGTATCTGTTGGTCACCGCTAACAAATGCCTATCACTACTCAATATAGAAGTGGTGGTGAGTTGTCAGGAAGCCTTTCCTTTAAATCACAGGCTATTGTATGTAATGATTTTTGAGCTGAAAAGATTTGCTTTTTTATTACTAAGCTTGTATTACATTGTCATTATTTTATATTTTGATAACATGATTCTCTCATCTTAGATTAAGTTTAAACAGCAACTTAGAATAACTAATAAACTCTGGTGCAAATTACTATTAAAGAAAAAAAAAAGGGAGAAGGCGATGGTATTTGATGCTGCATTTAATTTAAAAAATCTACTTAACCAGCAAGAAATATCTACTGAGTAGTGTGCTTTTTTATGTCAAAAGTAATCTTTATCATGTGGGGTTAGTAGCCATTAAACTACACTAAAATATTCATCTTTCCAACATAATTTTTAACATTTTTTTTAAAAAAGATTTATTTATTTATACATACAGAACTTGGGTACAGGCCAGAGGTGCAGGGGCAGTGAGAGGATTCACCAGAGTCAAAGTGGGGAGCAGAACAGTAAGATCTACTGAAATACATGCTGAGGGGAGCAGCAGGGAGACAGGAGAGGTCTGCTGCGCCATGTAGGTCAGCTCCCTGGCTGGGGATTGAACTTGTACTGAAGCAGCTGCAGCTAGCTTCGCAGTGCTGAGCTTTAACCCACTGAGCCACCAGGGAAGGCCCTCAACATGGTTTTTATGCAGTTTATATTACAAATTCATATCAAAATTTTTGTTTAAAAATAATTTTGCATGCAACATTCAATGACTCGTTACTCAAATTTGACCTGATCAATGATAAATATTGCTTGGAATTATGGCCACATGGGGATCCCTTTGGTGTAGTGAGGAGCACACTGGTCATATAATCCGAATTACTGCTACATCGCAGAAGATATGATCCTATGAAATTTACTTCTAAACATGATTTTTGCTCTCAAATTGTTTATATGATTAACACATGCATTTCATTCTATTAGGGGGTGAAGGAAGATTATAGATTGTACCTTAGACAAGTATGTGACAGGGAACGTTTCCCTTCTATAATGTTTTCAGTTTTACTTCTGTTAGTAGTGTTAGATAAACAGTGGAAAGTTAAAAAGTGTTATTTAAATGTTTTATGTTCATTTAAATATCAAATTGTCAGATGACTTCTTACAATGACTTTCTTAATAGTCTTTCTCAGATGCTTCTTAAAGAGAAAGGTATGTATGTATTAGCATAGATGTGAAGATAAATTTGGTTAATTATTTGGTTTCCGAGTATCCTAACTTCTGTTCTATGTCATGATTCAAGATGCCTTCCTCACTAAGCTTAATCATTCCTGGCTTTTGATTTAAAGTGAGAGACATGTCTTCATTTCACTGGAAAACTTTGAGGTCATTGAGGTTTATTAGTTGTGTTTTAGGGGTATCGATGCCCAAGGAGAGGGAGAGAGAGAGAGCCAGAAATAACACTATACAAACACATATAGTGTATATTAACTAAGTTCACCACAGTTTGTGATGCACCAGCACAACTACAATAGTTACAACAATGACAACTCATCATAGATCACTACACCAGGTATAATAATAATTGAAATGTTTGAAATATAATACCAAAAAATGTTACAGAAACACAAATTCAGCACATGTCATTGGGAAATGGCATTGTCAGACTTTCAAATAACAGAGTTCCCACTACTGATTCTTATGAAAAATGTAATATGTGAGAAGCAAAATAAAGCAAAGCATTGCAAAATGAGTTATGCCTGTCTGTACCATACTATATACTAAGAAATTGTTAGAGCAGATATCATGTTCCTGTTCTTTCCATTCTGCATGCAATGAATCATTATGTATATAAATGGAAATAGGATGTGCATATGTAATGCATGTGTTATACATACCTGACATATTACACACACAATATCATTACATATACATATATTACATACACACATGTGCACACATAATATCGTTATAAAAAAAACATATACCTGCTAGCAGCATGAAAGGCCAGGGAAAATTCAGAAGTGTAAGTGTCAGAGGCAAAGAAGTTTTGGCTTTTCAGATTTCTAATTTCTTTCTAGATTTCTTTATCTGCTTCACTGCCAAAGCAAGGACAGTGAGGATTTTAACTTGAGAGAGTCATCCTGGTGCCTTGACAAGTAATGTTGAATCTTGGCAGGTAAACAGACAAAAAATTGGCTCCCGTATATAGAGAAACGTCCATGCTTTATCATTCTCAGTTGTTTTCTTTCCACAGATATATATTTCACTTGCTTTTATAATAAAAGACAATGCAAGTTTTCCCTCAAATGTCAACATTGTGAAAAATGATTTGTAAGCAGTCATATAAATTCACGTTTTTGTCCTTTGTAGGATGTTACCATGCTGCAGTTGAACAGATTCATATATATGTGATGATAATTTTTGTTCCATTCACAACATTACTAAACCATTTAAGTTGTATGATAGTGTGTTATTTTTACATCGACTCTAAAATTAGTGTTATGTTCCAAATTTTTTTTTTAAGATTTATTTATTTATGTATACAGAACTGGGGTACAGGCCAGAGGTGCAGGGGCACTGATCGGATTAACCAGACACAGAGTGGGGAGCAAAACAGGCAGATCTACGAAGTACATTGCTGAGGGGAGTAGCAGGCAGGTCAGGAGAGGTTTGCCACGCCATGTGGTCACCTCCGGGCCTGGGATCGAACCATCACTGAAGCGGCTGCTGCTACCTTGCAGGGCTGTACTTTAACCCAATGCAATAGCAGGGAGGGCCCACATTCTGAATTATTTTTAAAGTTCTAGAAGTAGCAAAAATTCTTCATTATATTAAGAACAGCTACCATCACACGTGAGTTGTTGAATCAACATTCTCCACAACCGCTTTAAGACATTGCACGACTCACTTTTTAAGTCTATTTCTAGTTTACGTGCTATTAATTTTTCCCTGTGTGTTAACTAGTAGGTAACTAAGAAATTGTTACAAATAGCTGTACTTCAATATAATAATTTCAGAATGGCAATAAATCTGTTAGGAATGTGAAATGAAACATTTCTTGTAATTATCCCAATAGGACATTCTAATGTATCCATGGGTTTGGATATATTGATGTTCATACGTTATCTCAAAGACTTAGCATTTTGCTCATTTCAACAGAAAAATACTTAGGCCATTATAATATCATTGCCAGCAACATGTAATTAAATTTCCATGCTCTAAATATTTGGCATATTTAGATGCATACAACATATGATTTTTATTTTGATTGCTATAAATAAATACTTGTTTTTAGCCTTTGTGAGAATTAATGCTTTAAAAGCTTTCTCATCAACCCTAGTGCAAAAATTTAACTTTCTAAAAATAGTCTTCTTGAAAACACATACACAACTGATTTTAATCTCTTAATGTATGTACATGACAGAGATTCATAGCATGAATCTGGCAGAAACTAATGAGATGAGTGATAGGAATGTCTTTAAAAATAACTCCTGTGGATTCTGATTAGGTCAAATTATCTGTTGCCTAAATTTAAATCTGCAAATGTAAAAATCCATCCATCTACTATCATATTCTTATGTGAAATACACCCTTCTAAACTAAGTATTTAAAGTTATGCTATCATAACTTTAGAAAAAGTCATATTGAGCACCAAGTTATCATAACCTAAAACTTCAGTATGGATCTTATTAACTTTTATCAGCTATTCCTAGTGAAAGAGAAAATGTACAATTTCATTACATACAAAATAAAGTGTGGATTTTTTACTGTGCTATTTTGCAGTAATGGCAGTAAAATATTCTGTTTCTTACATGCAACAATTTATTATCTTTTCTTAAAGATTTATTGATCTATGAATACAAGCACTGGGTATAATCTAGAGGTGTGGGATGGAGGGAGGGGTAGTGGCAGGAGTCACCAGAGACAGAGTGGGGAGCAGAACGGGCAAATCTGCTGAAATACACTGCTGAGGGGAGCAGCGGGTGAGGCAGGAGAGGTCTGCTGCACCACCAGTCAGATCCAAGTCCTGCCATGGACTGAACTCATGCTGCAGTGGCTGTTCCTTACTTGATAGCGCTGTCTTTAACCTCCTGCGCCACCAGGGAAGCCCTAGGCATGAATTTAAACTCCGTTGCTGCTACCTCTTTTTTTTTTTTTTCCCTAATTTTAGGTATAGATCTATCTTTTCTTTTTGCTGTTACCTCTTAATGAAGCATAGGCATTTGGGAAACGTTCTTACCTCTCGATAAAATGGTGGGACTGGGCCCTCCCTGGTGCCTTAGCGGGTTAAAGCACAGCACTGAGAAGTTAAAGGCACTTCAGCTTGAGTTCTATCACTGCCCCTGAGGTGATTCACATGACGGCAGACCTCTCCTGACCGACCCCCCTCTCCTCAGCAATGTATTTCGTCTGTCAGCCTGTTCTGCTCCCCAATCTGTCTCTGGTGAAGCCTCTCGCCGCCCCTGAGCCTCTGGCCTGTCCCCCAGTTCTGTATGCACAAATAAATAAATCTTTAAAAAATGAAAGAACATTTAAACATGAATTAAATATATACATATATATATATATATATATATTTAGTATGATTTTAAAAAGATGTATGGTAGGGCCCTCCCTGGTGGCGCAGCGGGTTGAAGCACAGCGCTAAGAAGTCAAAGCCACTGCCACATGAGTTCGATCCCCGCCTGCCCCGGAGGTGACCACATGGCGTGGCAGACCTCTCCTGACCCGCCCGCTGCTCCCCTCAGCAGTGTACTTCGTCGATCTGCCTGTTCTGCTCCCCACTCTGTCTCTGGTGAATCCTCTCACCCTCCGCATCTCTGGCCTGTACCCCAGTTCTGTATGAATAAATAAATAAATCTTAAAAAAAAAAAAAGATGTATGGTATATAATGAAGAGTACAATTGTATTGAGGTATTTTTGGTTTTAGCTCTGTATATGACTTAGAGGTACAGGATCAACCCCTCAGCTATATGTACCACACCAGCACCGCCAAGGCACCCTCAGTCCTCCATAGTCCTCTGTGAATCCTCCCCACTTTGACTTCTCCCTTCCTTCTCCCCCTCGGGTCATCTCAGTTCTACATATTTCTGGAGTTTGTGATTGGTGTGGACTTGTCAGAACCCTTAGTTGTTGTTTCCCTTTATTCCACATGTAAGTGAAATGTCCTGGTACCTGTTGATCTATTCTGACTAATTTCATGTAGCATCATCTCCAGCTCCACCATTTATGTCATAGCAAGAATTTTATATATATACATATATATATACACACACACATATATATACATATATACATATAATTATATATAATTTATATATATATACACACATATACATCTATAACTGTGTGTATGTATATAAAGTGATATAAGTGATATTCCTTTGTTTACATATACACCACACCTTCTAGTCCACTCATTTATCCTTGGGCATTTAGGCTGTTTCTACAATTCAAGCTATTGTAAATGATGCTGCAGTGAACACAGGGTGCATATGTCCCTTTGAATTACTGTTTCTGCATTCTTTGCAAAGATACGTCAGGGTGAAATTGCTGGATTTTATCATAGGTCTGTCTTAAATATTTTAAGCTCTATAATTTTAATATTTTGAGAGCTATCACTAATATGTTAATGTTCTAAGAAACCTATTTTCTATAAGTGATGCACCACTATCAGGCTATATGGGTTCTATTTTCTCCAGACGCTCAACTACATTTATTTCTGGTCTTATTTGCCATGGGGCTTTCAAACAGCAGTGAGAGTGATACCGGTGGCTGAAGACAGTAAACCATTCCTGAAGGCAGTAGCGGCGGAATTAGAGTTAAGCACCAAGAGGGAAAGAGGCGAACAGGCACTTAGCGTGGCTAGCAAAGAGGCTTTTTTTGGGGCGCTCCCAGGCAAGATTCACTGACCCTCGTGGAGATCGGAGAAGTTGCACCCGGGCCAGAGTCTAGGGGGATTTTAAGGGCTTTCTGGGATTCAGTCAGGTATGCGGGAGACAGGGGCTGGGTACAGCTGGGCAGAGATGGGAGACAGCTGTTGGTTGTTTTAGATCCTTCCGGTCTGGTTCTGTGCTGCTTTCCGCAGTGTAAGTCAAAGATTAAGGCAAGATCAGATCTCAAGACTCCCTTCCCTGCCTCCCTGGGTTCCCAGGAACCCCTGTGCCTCTTGGGTGACCTTACAGGTATGGGTCGTGCCCCCTGAGGGGGTTTGCTGATAAAAAATAGAATGGCCCAAGAAGGTGCTAGAAGTGGGGTAAAGCAAAGAAAAATGTATATAAGGGAGCTTTGCACCTGCCTGAGCTGTAGCTCTGCACAGCGGAAAGAAAAGAGTTGCACATGCGCCAGAGAAGGACCGCATAGATGTACACAGGAGTGGCCGGGCAGTGGGGGCAGTGACCAGGGCACAGGACTCCTCGGAGCTGCAGCTGAGCTTTGTGGGCACGGCCACATGGCAGAGGCCATGGGAGTCATTTTGGAAAAGTTTTGTTAGGCCTGGCAGAAAAAGGGAGATCCGAAGAAAGGGCATTTTGTGGAAGCGTGGCCTTCACGAGTAGGGAGACCGGAGCTAGGATCTTGCTAGAATGTGCGAGTGTGGTTGGTGATTGTTCGGCCACTATAGCCCTGGTCATGAATATCACTTGTTTCGTGCCTACTGGGGCATTTCGGTAGCCCAAGCGGCACCTCCTGTTGCATTCTTTGCTGTCTGTGAGTCGGATCCTGGCCTATAGTTTGGCTCCACAGCGACAGGAAGAAGCCAACTGGGACAAGTGTCTATTGTTCAGGAGCAGCTATAAGTCCCCAGTGCGGAGAGACGCCTTCCCGACAGTCTTTGTGCAGGACTGGACGGTACTGGACACGACTTTGGGTAAAGTGAATGGCCGTTACTGGTTTCAGTAACTTATGTTTGTCCTAGTTTGTTAAACAAATTTCTTTGTTATTATTCTCTAACCCTAGATACATTTTCCTTTTTTATTTTTTTAAGATTTATTTATTTATGCATAAAAAAACTAGGGTGCAGGCCAGTGCTGAAGGGGATGAGAGGACTTACCCGTGGCAGAGTGTGCAGCAGAACAGGCAGATTGACTGAAATACACTGCTGAGGGGAGCAGTGAGGAGACATGAGATGTCTGCTGCGCCCTGTGGCTCAGCTCCTGGTGGGGGATCAACGTGAGCTGCAGTGACTGAGATAGCTTCATAGTGCTGTGCTTTAACCCCGTGTGCCACCAGGGAGGGCCCATCCTTGTATGTATTTTTCATTTTTTTTTTTTTTAAGATTTATTTATTTGTACATACAGAACTGGGGTACAGGCCAGAGACTCAGGGGCAGTGAGAGACTTCACCAGAGACAGAGTGGGGAGCAGAACAGGCAGATCGAGGAAGTACACTGCTGAGGGGAGCAGTGGGCGGGTCAGGAGAGGTCTGCCACGCCATGTGGTCACCTCCGGGGCAGGCTGGAATCGAACCCATGCGGAAGTGGCTTTAGCTTCTCAGTGCAGTGCCTTAACCCGCTGCGCCACCAGGGAGGGCCCTGTATTTTTCATTTTAATGACAAGGGATACAGTTCACCTAGAAACACAATGCCAATGAGTACTAGAAAAATAAAGACTGAAAACTAAATTCTGACACATGGTCATGCTAATAAAATCTCTTAATCTGCCATTGTTCCTTAGTGTCCAAATTCTGAACTCCATCAGGAATATATGTATTTGTTTTTATTTTCCCCGGAACACCACAAAGCTGGAACCTTTATTTTCTTTAGTTAAATATATGCAAGCCTTAGTTACTTTTTCATTGTTGTGTAAGTATGGAAAGAGATATAACTAAAGTGTTGCTATACTTTAGCTTTTACAAAATAAATATGTGTGGATTTAAAGGAAACAACTTCCAAGAAGTAGTAAAAGAGCTAGATACGAGCAGTTGCTTTACTTCCTTAATTCTCATTTTTTTTTTTTTTATGTATAGTGAACACTATGTGCCTATGTACCTGTCTCATTTGGTTTGTCCAATAATATATTTTCTTAACTCTACATGTTTTAAATCTATAGTGCTTGGACCACCTAAGCTAAAAAATAGTTTTAATATATATAAAGCAATGCTCAAATTTATTCTCCAATTACAGTAAATTGCTTAATAAGAAGACAGAGTAACAGATAAATATAAAGGCAATACAAATACCAAATTGAAAAGGAAAAAAATGTTGAAATGTGGAAGAATGAGTGTGCATATACATTTGATCAGTCATTCTTATATTTTTGTAATCCTGTGCATACACTGAAAATATCAATTATAGGAAATTTAGGCAGAAAATTATCTGCATTTAGCATTGAATTTTTGCATGAAATATATATAGTTATAGTTACATTTCTAAAAAAACATTTATAGGGTGTGTTTTGAGCTGAAATTTAGTTATTCATACTTCTGATCATTTAAATTGTACTTCCTAGAGTGAAAAAAAGTTTTGTATTTCAGAGATACCAAAAATATATGAGTACCATCTAGTGGTAAAATAGGAGGTAAGCAACAAGCTATGAGGTAAAGAGTGTTGAACATGTTAGGGAGAAAGCAGGGCCGGAATAAAATTATAAGAGCAAGCTATGGCCATAATCAGTAAATGTCAAAAAAGAACCCAAAAATGTCTTCATTGTAGTATGTATTTAGTGGTTAGACAGCAAAACACCTGAACTGTAATAGAGGAATAATGTACAGCTAATGAAATTATCCTCTGACCATATTTCTGTAAAATGAAGATAAAGTAAATTGTGGAATACTAGATGTTGCAATTATTGGAAATGAAACCCCTCAGACTGACATAGCACAAACATAAAGCTACACAATTGTGAAACAGGGAATCCCTGAATGAGGGAAGGAGGATCAGGAACATGAGACTATGTATATAATATGAAGACTTTGCAAACTATTTTAAAATGGGGTAATTGTTTCTTTTAAGCATGTTGGCAATTATTATAGAAACAACAATTTGCTTTGGAAGATGCTGTTTCAACTATCTTTAAAAATTCAGATAAGAAAAATTGAAACTTGGCTCACAACTTTAACTTAGTATGACATGAATCAAGCATTCATTTCAAGATTCTTTAGTTATAGAACACAAATCAACAAATTAAAAAGATGGTACATGTATAGACCCATGTTGTCTGTTCTAGGAATTTGACGAGCCACTGGCACAAAGGCAAATAAAGAATGCTTTGAGTGTATGGAGGGGCGTGGCGAGGGGAAGGGGGAAATGTAGAATGGAAGGGTAGAGGAGAGAAGGGGAAGAAGAAAGATTTCAATTAGAGACTCCCAATCAAACTCCAAAAACTACCCATCATCTCTGGGCTAACCCAACCAGTCGCATCTCAAATCGGAACAACTAAGGTAGCAAAGCAACAGAACAAATCCACACACATAACAACACGAGTCACAGAAGGGGGTTATGCAGCTTCCAGAGAGCTCGGGTGAAAATAACCTAAAATTCAAGATATTCCATATAATCACCATAGGTCACAAAATAGCTGCTGGGCCCTCCCTGGTGGTACAACGGGTTAGAACCCAGCACTGCAAGCTGGCCCCAGCCGCCTCACTGTGAGTTCGATCCTCAGTCTGGGAGGTGACCACATGG
>NW_004567108.1:10003339-10004424 GCF_000260355.1 Condylura cristata | reverse complement strand
GGTCTGCTGGCCATCTGGGTCAGCTCCCTGGCCCAGGGCCTCGAACTCATGCTGCAATGGCCACAGATAGCTTCATAGTGCACTGCATCACCTGGGAGGGCCCAGGTTGTAATCCTTAACTCATTAAGTCACCTGCAGCATATTTTTAAAGTCTTTTATACATATAAAAGCACATTTTTAGTCACAGAATTAAAGTATTTTTTATTTGTATCTTCATCAAAATTAATTGGGAATTATAACACTGCTGGCAAAATATGTGTTACACACATACACATTTAATGCATATGTCCAGTATTTCAAAGTATATATATGCACTAACTATAGAAAAAATGTTTATCATTTCAACAGACTTGTTTATATTGATAAAGGTTCAGTAACATTTTGCTATAGGAAATTGAACAACAAAATGGCAAAACTAAAAAAAAAAAAAATTAAGTCTCCCCTAGAGCCTCCTCCAGATAGCACAGAATAAATCTGCCACCTAATTTTAGCCCAGAGAAAATCATTTTAGATTTCTTACCTACATACCTTTAAAATAATAAATTTATGTTGTTGTCACTATATTTTGGCAATCTGTTTTACGCACCAATTGATAATTAATGTTTCCTGTGTAAATTTGCTGAATTACTTCTCAATTTCCTCCATGCAAAATGACTGCATTTGAAGAGGTTATTTTCTAAGGATTAGTTCAATTTTAATTTTCTTTTTAATATTGTGGTCAAGACCAGATGCCCAGAGTGTTAAACTAAGTAGCACAACTTTGCAGATTTTGAACTTGTGTTTTAGAAATTAAGTTTCAAGTATTTGAATAAGAAGATTGTTTACTCTAAGCACACAAAGGATATTACTATCTAGGGGCAATAAGAACACTTCAAATTTTAGTATAGTGAGATTATGATTCAGTCAGGTAAGAGACTTATTAATCATGCCAATGCAAATATGGGATTATAGGGACTGGGGGTAAAATCTAATTACCAAGTAAAGAAACAAGAAAACAACCTAAAAGGATCAGCTGGGAGATCGTGTAAAAGATGAATGTGGGGTGTGGGAGGGGTAACTAACTCCCCAGGAAAACCTATCTCCAT
>NW_004567108.1:9998652-10001634 GCF_000260355.1 Condylura cristata | reverse complement strand
TGCCACCAGGGAGAGCCCTGTCTACTTATTTTTAACAAATGAAGGATACATTGTGATATAGTACAATCTTCTCAAAGATTATTTCCACCTACTGTCTCCTTTTGCCAGAGTCTTAATCCTTTTGCCAAAGTGTCTAAATTCAAAGTGGCATAGGTAACATGGGTTGCCTATGAGCAAAGGTACTCATGTTCTTTTATTGTTCGCAGTGGACTGTGGGCTCTTGCTGGAATCAGCCCTCTTTCTCCCAGGGTATTGTTCTGTATTAATATTTGGTTGGGTTCCTTAATTTAAAAAGGTCTGTGAAGGCTTCCTAGTCTCATGTTCTAGAGATACTATTAGGAAACTAGTGTTGAGAAAAATTCAAAGTTTCACATTCCTTGTCAGACTGGATTCCCTGAAGTAAATGACCAGCTAAAGTAATAAAGGTCTGCAAGAAAATGGTGCATATTGCTACATGTTTTTATGAAAGTTGTGTCAATTCACCTGAATTGTGCCGCCCCCTCCAAATTGATAGTTTGAATCCCTAACTCTCAAAGTAACTGTATTTGGAAATAGGATCTTTCAGAAGACAATTAAGTTCACTTAAGTAAAAATGGGTGACAAGCCCAAAGAATGTGTTCTCAATAAGAAGAGGTGGCAGAGGTTGGAGCATGCACAGGATGAAGACCATGAGTCAGACAAGGAGGTCTCTACAGGGGTTCTCTTGTATCTTGATCTTGGACTTTGAATCTTAAGAACTATAAAAGAATAAATAAATTTTGTTGCTAGGTCCACAAGTCAGTTTAATTATGGCCGCTCAAGCAAACAAAATACAGTCATCAACAAATTATGTTCTCCCTTATACTGCATAATTTGAGTGAGGGACAGAGAGGACAAAGTGATATAATTATAATTGCTGGGATGGTATATATTTTCTCACATAAATTTGTATGTATGCATTGAAGATTTTTCACAAATAATTGATTTGATATTGATTAATTTTAATTACAAATTGTCATTCATTTTGCATGCATGGTTTTTAAACCCAGATTCAAATACCATTGCTATCCCAAGGCATAGTGTAACTGCCAAAGCAAGTATATTTAAAGGACAGACACACCATAATTGTCAAGCTTTACTTAATGACTTAGTATATGAAGAACAAATTTTGAGATAACCTTTGTCAATAGAAAAGGTTTAACATGGCTTTAATAAATGTGTTGAATTTTGAAGAGAGGAACAGCATTCTCAAAATCTACCAGTAGATGGTAGAACAGGAGTAATCAAAATCACAATCCATGTGTGTTTGCTCAAAAACCATCCAAGTTGTTTTGTTTGGGTGTTATCTTTTTAGATTACTTTAATCAGAGTAAATACCTGAGAAAGCTATTTAATAAGCTCTACATTCGTTCAAATATGTCACAACTTATATAATTATAAATAGCAGCAAAACTTTTTCCTGTTTTTCATTAAATTCTATGTGCCTGTATTTCAGACAAATTTGCATGCCTATCTATATTTAAGTGATCATATTGAATATATGCACTTTGTGTTTTTCCCCCTTCAAATGCAGCATGACCAATTTTATAATCGGTTAATGTAATATATATCTATGTGAAAATAATGCCATTATTTTCCACAAAATGTCTTTTTAGCTGTGAAAATAGAATATCTGTCCTTTAATTGGGTTCTTTGATTTTGTTCATCAATCTTCTAGTTTTCCTAATATAGATGTAGATATCATTTTGAAATATTTGTGACATATTTTATTAAATCAAGTAACATCCTACATTTGCTTCTGTCTTTCTATAACTTTCTTTTTAAATAAATGTCAGAGAATTTTTATTAATCTTTTGAGTACTAACTACAAATCTGAAAAATGTTTCAATACATTTTAGTTAAATCATGATTAGAGAAACAACAGGGAATGAAAGCTACTTGTTCATTTAATTGGAAAAAATACTGCTTCATTTTTTTTCCCTAACATTCAGTATTATTCATTGCATCTACTTACCAACCCCATTGAGTTTTGTTTGTTGGTTATAGAACAGTTGCAGTAAAGGTGCTGCCTATTGGAAAACATATGATACGTGCTACAGAATTCAGTCTAACTTGAGTTGTTAAATGCCCTGTGAAGGGTGTGTTAAGAGAATGTGAAACTATTTCTTTTGATGACCCTGATTTCCCACATGTACCTTGTAAAAGTTTAAAGAAACCAATAGGGGAGGATGTGTTTGAAGAGAAGATTGGACTCCTTCCAACTAGTAAGTAGAAGGATATGTTTCTCTTTGATAAATAAAATAAAAGGAAATTTATGGAGACAAATTCCAGTTTGAGAATTGTTCTTTGGAGTCTGCCTAGTATGAGAATGAATGAAACTATGTGTATAGATTGATCTAAGATGACAAAATAGGGCAAAAATAACAAGATTATGTTCACTTATACAGAGAGTGCAGACAATAGTGTGTATTTTCTGTGGGCCGGTATAGAAGTAATATATTGTATATTCCATCATAAAAAAGGATTCATACAAGTATTTTAGGGTGGTCTAACAGAAGGATTGGTGACAAGAACTTTAGGAGTTGGTGATGGTTATTACTGAAGGGAACTCAAATACACAGCATTCTACACAAGAGGATGTATCTATTTGAAAGTCCATCCAGTAACGCATTCTGATAAGATGGCTCTTTTTGTCATTCCACTCACTGGAAGAGAAATCCTTGGTGGAGTTAGAAACTACATGTGACTTAGGAGGAGTTGAAAAGGAAAAGGGAAAGTGCCACTTTGCCATCTTCTACCTCCTTTTCTGAAAAAGTTACCAGGAATGGCAAATGGCTGTCTCCATGACTATGTGGCATCAAACATTTTAAGAATTGTGATCTGATAACTCTGAATCATATAGTATTAGGAATCAATATTTATTCAATTAAAAATATAGTTTATCTTGTACATTTCAAAACAAATGAAGAAGAGGATCAATATTAAAATGGTGAAAATAGGGCC
>NW_004567108.1:9985684-9998227 GCF_000260355.1 Condylura cristata | reverse complement strand
TGCTGCAGTTTAAGCTGTTGCACCACCAGTGAGAGCCCAATAGACATATTTTTAAATTATTTTCAAAACTTACATATGTATTAATTGCTATTTGTGAGACTAAAAATAACACATTTGATCTACTTTAGAAAGTGTCACAGCATGCAGTGAATTAATTCACAGAGAAAGTATAAAAATATTGCTGGATAAAGAAAAACTGTTTTGCAATCTCATAGTAAGAGTCCAACATATGATATGCTAGGCAGAAGCCCTAGCTGAAACCTGGTTTTCTAAAAGATCATAACCTGGACCTCTCACTAGGAAATGTAGTTAATAGAGGAGCTAGATGACATTGTATGCTGAACAAAAATGGAGAAACAGGGAAGAACCATTTGATAGTACATTACTCTCTTGTGTGGGGAGGTTAGTCTTCTGTTCCAGCCTTTGATTTATTGGCTGAGAACCATACTTTATGGGGTAATTTACTCAAAGTTCATAATATCAGTATTAATATCATTCAAAAATACCCTCAACAAAACAGTAAGAATAATGTTTGATCACATATCTAGACACCTGGTCTATTCAAGTTTGACATAAAATTAGCCATCAAAATAGATGTAAAGACTTTTCTTGCCCTTCTCTTAAACCAGAGTGACTCACATGAAGGAATGTGAATTATCTTAGATGTTATTTCTATCGTCAGAATTCCAGACTTCTCTGTTTAGTATTCCAATTCATTAAACCTCAGATAATGGACATGAATTTATAACTTTTAACAGTCTCATAGGGAAATTCAATAAAGGTGTTCATATACCTTCCTTTGAGAAACATGATTAGTGATTTTCTTCTGACATTCAGTGTTTAATTAATGCTTTATGCATGGAGATTTTAAGTACCTACAATTGTTCATCATGGTCATGTTTAATAGTCTGGAAATAACATGTTGTGATCTATAATATTCTTTGAATCCATTAGTTTCTTTTACTTTTTTCAAACTAATTTACTAGGTTCATCACGCTTACATTTTTTACCACTCTGAGTAATAAGACCTTTTAAATGTGAAATCTAAATATCATCCCCTGTAGATATTCTTTTAGTTGCCTTATTTTTTAAGTATTCAGTTAAGATTATCAGTAAATTAAATGAATAAGAATATCAAAAGATTCTAGAAATTTTCTAACTAAAACATATTTACCTGACTTATAAAATATACGTATAAAACTGTCAATTCAATAAAATAAAAAATAGAAACATATAAAAAAGATAGAAATATGCTTATATTAATCATAATACTATATCTGAATTTGTAATTGAGTTAGCTACTATATTAACTATCTCTCAGATTTACATATATTTAGACAGTTTCTCAACTTCTCAATGCATATTTGGTTATTTCTATTTTTATTTTTTCAATCTTACAATATAGGAGTGTTCACATAAAAGCAGTTGTGTATGAATATGTGAAATTAAATTAGTATCATTCCTGTTGCAAATTGTAACATTCAAAATTGCAGATTTAAAAAAATATTTATTTATTTATTTATGCATACAAGCACAGGTACAGGCCAGAGGAGCAGGGGGTGAGAGGATCCATCAGAGACAGAGCGGGGAGCAGAACAGGCAGATCATCTGAAATACACTGCTGAGGGGAGCAGCAGGTCGGACAGAAGAGCCTGCTGCACCATCTGGGTCACTTACCTGGCCAGGGATGCTACAGATAGCTTCATAGTGCTGTGCTTTAATCCCCTGTGCCACTAGAGAGGGCCAAGATTCCAGATACTTTTTAAGAACAAAACAAGACAAGCTGACACAAATCCACAAAAATAATTTTTAAAATATCACATGTTAAATGTAGCAAACCAAATCATAATATTAATTTGAAAATATGCAACAACTCATTATTTAACAGTTAAATTCACAGAAAGATCATCATAGTTAAAAAATGTAAAAGGATATAATTAAAACTGACATCATGACCTAAATTTACTATCTTTTTTTAGTAATGAATAAGCAAATATCTTTAATATAAACTGAACAAGTTAAAACCATGACAGAAGAACATACAAATGAACAGATTAGAATGTTTTTAAGGGGCCTCCTGGTGGCACAATGGGGGAAAGCACAGCACTATGTAGCTACTCCAGCCGCTGCAACACAAATTTAATCCCCAGCCAGGGAGCTGACCCACATGGCACAGCAGACCTCTCCTGACCCGCCCCCTGCTCCCAAAGCACTATGTAGCTACTCCAGCCGCTGCAACACAAATTTAATCCCCAGCCAGGGAGCTGACCCACATGGCACAGCAGACCTCTCCTGACCCGCCCGCTGCTCCCCTCAGCAGTGTACTTCGTTGATCTGCCTGTTCTGCTCCCCACTCTGTCTCTGGTGAATCCTCTCAACCTCCCGGCACTTCTGGCCTGTACCCCAGTTCTGTACGTATAAATAAATAAATCTTTAAAAAAGAAACAAAAAAAGAGAATGCTTTTATGTTCTGTCATGTGTAAAAAATCAACTCAATTGGACTACCCCAGGATAATTTAAGACTTCTGTAGCTGCATGATTTTGACCTATAAACCCACAAAGCATTTGAAGATTCGTCCATCAAAAGATTAAAATAGAAGACTTTATTGGTTCTAAACTTACATACGCCTTCAAAACGTTAACTCAGTCTTGACGATTTAAGTGAAAAAAGGGTCATCTAAAAATAAACTACCATAGGTCATTTTTTAAATTTTTGAAAGACAGAGTATCGGTCCTCTCTGCTGGTGCAAGACGTTAAAACCCAGCATTTTGGAGCTAACGCCAGCCACTGCAGTACAAGTTCCATCTCTGGCAGCGACATGACCCACATGGGTCTGCAGACCTCTCCTGTCTCTCCTGCTGCTCCCGTCAGCAGTGTGCTTGTCCATCTGCCTGTTCTGCTCCCCACTCCGTCTCTGGTGAATCCTCTCACCCCTGCACCTCTAGACTGTAACCCAGATCTTGTATGCATAAGTAAATATATATATTTTTAAGTATCTTAAGAATTTACTGAAGGGCCTCCTTGGTAGTCCAGGGGTTGAAATTTCAGCATTATCCCACTATCTCCAGCCATTGCAGCATGAGTTGGGTCCTGGCCAGGGAGCTGACCCACATGACGCAGCAGACCTCTCCTGCCTCAGGCTGCTTCCCTCAAGTGGTTTACTTTGGTGGATATGCCTGTTTTTCTCTCCACTCTGTCTCTAAGGAATCCTCTCACAGCCCCCTCCAACACACACCTCTGACCTATATCCCAGTTCTTGTATGCATAAATGAAGAAAATAAATATTTTTTAAAAAGAACTTAATTGACTCTGAGAAAAAAGAGCATTCATCAGTGTACCATCATGGTCAATGAATGAATTTACACTGCAGCAGCATCATTAAGAATGGACATCCACAATGCACAGCTAAGTGCTGTAAAATAGGCGCATCCAATCAGCCAATTTAGACAAAATAATAACACGTGTGCAATACTGTTCCTGAAGTCCTCAGCTCGCTCTTTACCTCTGTAGTCAGTTCACAATGTGGCTATCTGCTCCTGGAAGGCCAGAAGGAGAGGGTCTCTTCTTCAGAAATGGCATGATCTTTCTAATTTTAAAGATTTAACTAAGTAAGGAACACGCAGGGATGCCTTCTTTTGTCATCGACTCAAATCAACCTATTGGGACTGATTTACATTGACAAAAACTCTTCACATTTGTCATGTCATATATCACATTTGTATCCCAGAAGTACTATATCATTGTATTTTCAGATCTTGCTCCCATTTATGTGTGAAGATTTATATAAAGAACATACACCAGGAGCTGTAAATCTTGAAGAACAGCTTAGAATTCTGCTTACCACATCCATTTATTTAGATCTTATTTTCTTCAGAATACTTTGTAGTTTTCATTTTAAATATTTCGAAACATTTAAGGGCTCATTAAATGGGTCATAAGTATTTCACTTTTTAATTCTAGAGATGTGCTATTGGTAATTTAATATTGATGTCGTAAAGGTGATTTTGTTAAGTGACTTAATCATTTCAGTGATTCCCTTGTTTTGATTATCATTTCTGTATTACAATTCTACATAAACATTTGACATATTTGAATAAAGGAGATTCTCCTTTAAATTTCTTATATTCGTAACTACTTCTTACTGGAATGCCTAAGAACTTCCCTACAATAGTGAAGAAGGATGGACACAACAAACTCTAGAAGTCTGAATACAGAATTGAGGCTACCAGTCAGGGAGGAAGTGGGTTGGAGGAGGCCCAATAGACTCGAGTCAAAAATTCAAAAACAATAAGAACAGGCCATTTTTAATTTATTTGTGCATACAGAACTGGGGTATAGGCCAGAGGCTCAGGGATGGTGAGAGGCTTCACCAGAGACAAAGTGGGGAGCAGAACAGGCAGATCAACGAAGTACACTGCTGAGGGGAGCAGCAGGCGGGTCAGGAGAGGTCTGCCGCGCCATGTGGTCACCTCTGGGGCAGGCAGGGATCGAACTCATGCGGAAGAGGCTTTAGCTTCTCAGTGCTGTGCTTTAACCCGCTGCGCCACCAGAGAGGGCCAGAATAGGCCATTTTTAATTTAGTAAATTTGAATAACTAAGCATAAAATGTATAATTCCTTCAAATATGGAAGGGAGCAGTGTGTGCAATGGAGTAAGGTGGAGGACTCTGGGTGACTTGGTGAACGCATTGTGATAAACATACATGTGAAGAGGTATGAGCTTATACCTCTAAGTCATATACACTGTTGTAAACCTACATTACCTCAAAAAATTTAAAGCCAGTAAATCACTTCCCAAATAATTAAAGTTAAAAAAAAATCAAAAGAATGATAATGGTCCATTTTGATAATGGTATGACAGTAAATTTGATGAACCAAATTAACTGTGCTAGTTACTAAAATATATTTAATTTACCAAAAGTTTTCCTCAGAGTATAGAAAAATATAAAATCAGACAGATTTCTATAGATGTTTTTTTTTTCAATTTATCTCTTTATATAACAGCACCAGACCAAATATTTTCATGAAGTCTTATAAATACTTCAGGAATTTCTGTTTTTGCCAATCAGTTTAGAGATGAGTATAAAAAAATGAGTAGAGTGATCATAAAACAGTATAAACCATCACTCTTTTTCATTGCCGGAAGAAGTATAAATTTGTACAGCCTCGAAGAAGGCAGTTTGGTAGTATCGATCAAAGGTAGACATACACATAACTCTTGTGTGAGTGTTTGTATTTACATTACTGATAACCTCTCATCTGTGGGGATGATTAATGCATACAGCATTGCTTTGAAATAGCAAGATATAGAAAATAACCTAAATGTCCTTTAAAAAGGAAAAATTCAATGAATTGTACTATATTCACATACTGGGATACAAAGAACTGTTGCAAAAAAATAAATCATTTTTATATACAGGGATTTGGAGATACCAGATGCCACAGAATGAAGTTAAAATAATAGGAGGCAGAATATTACTATAGTGTGCAATTGTATATCAATGAAAACTTAAATTCATGTGCATGAATTTTTTAGCAGTGTGGTCCCATGGAAAAGGGCAAGTTCCAGGTTACCCAAACGAGGGTGGAACTGAACATCATGGCAGGAGAGGCAGCTGGAGAGGAGACTGAGAAAGGAAGGAAATTGGGAGGAGAACAAGAGGGAGACCTGAAGGAGACCCATGGAACAAAGACATGTGAAGAAGCTGCTTTGGATTCTTGGTCCTGGACTGACTGGAACAGACATGGGTGAGAGACCTTTGGGAAGGTGACTATGGCAACTGCCTACTCCTCTCGGCAGTGGATTTCAATCAAACAGTCTGTTCTCCTCACTCAGTCACTGGTGAATCCTCTCATCTCCTTCACCTCTAGCACAGTGTACCCCAGTTCTTGTATGTATACGAAAATACATTTTTAAAAAATTATAAAAACAAAGCAAAAAACAATAGAAGGGTTGATTTTGATTTTTTTTTTTCTTTTCCTCCCAGACTTGCCTGGCTGTTTCTGACCCATTTCGACGGGTTCCGGCTTGAGGTGCTTTAGACTTGTAGCAGGATTTTGAGCCTTGCTTTGGGCCAATCCTGTTTGGGTAGACGTTTACCTATGAGAGGATGGGTGACTTTGGGTTTTTGATTTAAAAACTATATTATTTGTCTTTTCTGATTGCACACTAATTGCATCAAAATTCTTTTCTATTAAATGACTTACAGGCTTTGTTTTGATGCGGTAGGTGGAAGAACCTGTTTAGAGCAGGCAAGTTTGGGGTTCTGGGGTTTCTCTCTGCCTGCCCTGTAGCATTTTGACAAATATACACACACACACACACACACACACATACATATTTAAATATATATAAAACATATATATTACATATATTATATATATATTTAAGTAAATATATATGTAAAAATAAAGAAACATGTGAAATCAATTGCCATGTGTATTTTTATGTGTATAGCAGCAATTGGTCAATCATATTTTCCTTTGTAATGCCAAGACAGAAAATAATGAAGATCTATAAAATAGCTGAAATTTAAAGAGGAAAAACTAAAAGGAATTTGAAGAGGCTCATTATTAACTTCAGAGGGTTATCAATCATTTGCGTTCTTGCTTTTTATTTCACATACAGTCATTAATTTAGCTTAAGTGCTCCTCAAAACACCCTTACCATGAGGGGTAGATAAGAACTTATATAAGAATGTAGATAAGAACTTATATTTGCTTGTCTATTTTCGCACATCACAGAACACAAATTGTTCCTTTTGCTACGATAAATATTTCTTTTCAGGTAAACATTATTCTTACAGAAAATAGAAATAAGTCATTGCAATCAAACTTTAAAATACTAAATTTTATATATCAAGAAAACAATGTGTCAGGTAAACTTTGACATCTTGTGTACTGCAAGATCATCTTGGCTTAAAGTACAGTAAAATGATCGCTAAAATCTTACAACTTATAAAATACAGTCTGTAGTCGTTTCTACATGTCTTTAGTGAATTTATTCCCTTGGATCTGTTCTTTTTACTTCACCTAAATTCAAAAGTTGTTTTTATTTTTCCTGTAGTTTTATTCCACCTTGGAAAAGGGTTGTCAAAAATTTTCATATTAGAAGTAAACAAATTGGTGCACTTCTGGAATTTCCTGGCTTCCAATGAATTAACAATTTTCAAAAGAGGTAAATAATGTCATATTTCTCTATTAAAAATCCTTATATGAGTTAGCATTTATCACAATTAAAATAAAACTCTTTAGACACACTATTAAGATTTGCTTTTAGGTGACAGGGAGAACAACCTGTAGCTAAGAGTGTCTTTTAAGGTCAATGTTATTAAAAATAAAAGGAAACAGCTGAGATGACCTTCCTCACCTATGTAAATGCTTTGTCCACAGACAGTCCTGAAGGTTACAATGTCTTCTTTCCACAAGGTGCTTTTTTAGAAGCACCTTGAAATTGAACATTCTTTTCTGATGCTTGCTTAATAATAGTAAGGAAAAAAGAATATGCTAAAGACACAAAGAAATAGCAACTGTCTTGGAGGGATGATTAAAGTTCACAAAATTGAAAGTACTAACATGATAGCTAAGAGTTAAAAAGGAAAAATTAAAGGGAATTTGAAGTGACTCATTATAACGTCAAAGAGTTTCTCTGAAAACCACACAAACAATTATATTGCAATCTTGCTTCAATTAATGAAAGGCCATTGCCTTGAATAATTTCACAAGATTAATTTCATTACATTGTGTAGTATTGTTTCTTAGCCCTCAGGTTTCATTTTAATGATTACTTTATTCTCCTGGAAGGTGACTATCAAGCATAGATAAAAATGCCTGGTTACCTAAATGTTAATTTTCACCATGGAATGATGAATAAGTCTCATGGCTAGCAAAATAACAGTAACAATAAATATTTCCAAGTACTTTGTGCATAATGCTGACAAACTCCCTGTTAACCCTGACTCAATCAAGAATGGTATTTGTCAAGTCATACCATTTCATTGTATCAGTAAACTAAATTGGCATAATATACATTGATGCACTGATTTCTAGAATACAAAATGTACCTACTTTTTTCTTTTTTTATTTTTGAGGCATTTAATCATTAAAACATGGAATTTCTCATGTTTATGGATTAGGGAGGGGGAAAAAACTAGAAGAGAATTACATAATCTAGTGATTAAATTCACACACACATGTGGTTAGGAATTTAAAAATAATAGCCTTTTGTTAATATGTTTTGGGGAAAATTGTTAGCTTTGTAGTCTTAGCAAATATATTTGGACTTTGAAAATTCTCTATACCAAATCAGAATATAATCTTTAACTTCACATCAATTCTAGTCTAGTAATAGAAACCATAATTAAAATAATTGTGAGGATATGAATAAATCTAGAAAATATGTATTAAACTTTACTGCACAATAGTCATATTCTATTCTATATTAGCCTTTCATAGCACTACTTTAGAGTAAGATATTTAATTTAAAATGCTAACATTTATAGATGTATATGTTTTATAATCACCTTTTCAAAATCAAGGATTACCACCCTCCTTAACCATGATAATAATCACCTAAAATTAATTTGTCACAAATACAGTAGAAGTTAGTAAGTTAAGCAAATGAATTGAGGTAGCTTCCAGGTGAAAATGTTTTACTCCACCATACCCTCAACTTCTAGACCACAGTCTGGTTTTTAATGATATTCAACAAATGCTTTGCAAATGAGTGATTGTGAATTTGAAGCAGTGCATAGGTTTTAAATTATCATAATAGGGTGAGAGACTGTTTTTCAATAATTCTGGTAACTAACAAAGTAGAATGGTAATTTTGAAGCTTGTTATAACACAGCAACACCTGGATACCTGCTAGATATGCAGAAACCCAAATTCCATCTCCGGCCTACAGGACTAGAATCCACATCTTGCTCATGTCTTTAGCTGTTATATCTGCATGCTAAACATTGACAGTGTTTAAAAGCATGATCATTTAGAATTCAGTGTTTTTGTGGGTTTGTTTCCAACCTTGATCAGATGCTAAAAGGTCAGTAGAGTTGCACGTGTCACCTGTGTCTCCAAATTACAACAGTGAGGCTGCCAGTTAGAGTTTATTTAATACAGCTGTACGTTATAAAGAGCCAGGGAAAGGCCAATGCATCTAGCAGTGAGAGAAACAGTCCAGGTAGTTTTTCAGGACTGGGAAAATGAAGGATGCTTGTAAGTTCAGGCCATGTCACAGACTGGGAACAAGAGACAAGGAAGAAGTCAGTTTTGGCCCACCCTGGTGGCACAACCAGTTAAAACACAGAACTAGGAAGCTCTCCACAGCCACTGTGCCACAAATTCAATCCCGTGCCAGGGAGCTGTCACACCTAGCGCAGCAGACCTCTCTTGTCCTGCCTGCTGCTCCCCTCAGCCGTGTATTTCAGTTGGTCTGCCTTTTCTGCTCCCCACTCTGTCTCTGGTGAATCCTATCAACCCCCCCCCTTGTTGGCTTTTTTTCCGTTTTTTTTAGGCTTCCTTAAACTTGAAAAAAAATAAAAATTAAAAAAAGAAAGAAATGTCATTTTCCCCAAGCTAGCTTCAAAATTACTGGCAAGAAAAGTGATGGACAGAGCCTCCCGGAAGCTTCAGGGGTTAAGGAAACGATGCCATCAAGCTATCACCAGCCACTGTAAAGTGTTGGACTCCTGGCCAGGGAGCTCACGCACAAGGCACACTGTCTTGTCCACTGCTTTCCTCAGCAATATACTTCTTCAGTCTGCCTGTTCTGCTCCCCACTGCCTCTGGTGAACCCTCTCACCTCCCGCACCTCTGACCTAGATCCCCGTTTATGTATGCATAAATAAATAGATCTTAAAATAAAAGTGAAAGTAAATAGAACGATATAAGTATTAGAAACTGTGAACAAATGTTTTATGAAAGTGGACAAGGGTACAATAAACATTTGGATATACTCAAATAACCTTTCTGCATTAGCAAAATACAAATAGAAACCACAGCCGGATATCTTGATATATGCATTTAAAATAAGAAAATTAAAACAAGAAGAAAAAAACCTGCCAATAATAAGCTGGATGAAGGTAGAGACTAGAAAAACTGGATTCTCCCACATTATGGATGGGGATGTTAAACATTAAGGCCCCTTTGGAAAACAGGTGGCATGTTGTAAGCAGCTACTTAACATGACCTGATCATCTATCTCTATGTGTCTACCTGGAAAAAAAAATTATGTGCCCATACAAATACTTGCATATGACTATATATAACAATTCTACTCATGATAGCCAACAAAGAAAATGTCAAATGAAAAAAAGGGTTAAAATATGTGGTTGATGTATAAATAAAATTAATGAAACCTAATACTAAAAGATTGTTTATATATTGTGCATCACATACATCATTTTATTCTATTAACTATTAGCTTCATAGTTATATTAATAGTGAGATTGTATGTTCCTTTTGACTGGGGCAATGCTAACTTATTCAGGTAACCTTGGTTTGTGTTTTAGACATGTAGGATCTCTTTCAGAGGGTGCTAAATATTCATCTTCTATATTACTTCCTGTATTGTTTTCTTTTAAAGATGTGGTACATATATACAATGGAATATCACTCAGCAACCAAAAAAATAAACACATACCTTTTGCAGTAACATGGATGGAACTGGAAAAGATCATGTTTAGTGAAAAAAGCCAAAAAGAAAAGGAAAAATAGCGGATGGTTTCATTCATAGCAGGAATGTAACAGACCAGGCAAGAAAATAATAATAATAATGAACAGCCATATACCAGAGACATTTTATGGGGGTGGAGTGGAGATGGGAAATACACTGGACTGTGGTGATGGCACACTGGTGATTTAGTGATGGGAAGCCCACAGGGATTACAACTCTGATGGAAAAAGGCACACAAAGTGATGTAAAAATAAACTATTATATTATTAAAAAAATGTTATGTGTCCATTAAAAGAAAGTAAGGTGGTTAGTGTAAAGATCACTTCTAGTCTTTCAAATATTGATTCATGTTTTCTAAAATATTGAATTCTTACACATATTTTGGTTGTTCTTATTGTTCAAAATCCTTTTAAAAATTTCTCTGATATTTAAAAAAAGGAAATGAATTAAAAAAAAATAAAGATTTATTTGTGTGTACAGAACTGGGATACAGGCCAGAGGTGCAGGGGCGGTGAGATGATTCATCAGAGACAGAGTGGGGAGCAAAACAGGCAGATCAATGAAGTACACTGCTAAGAAGCGAGCGGTCTGCCATGACATGTGGATCACCTCCCGAGAAGGCGGGGGTCAAACACATGAAGAAGTGGCTTTAGCTTCTTAGTGCTGTGCTTTAACCCACTGCATCACCAGGGAGGGCCCAAAAAAAGAAAATGAATTTTAAAAAGCATGAATGCAAGACTTCCAAAAGCAGGTAGATAATATTGAGTTAAGCCATGAGACTATAAAACTATCTGCAGCCACTGCAACTTGAGTTCAATCCCCAGCCAGGGAGCAGACCTACATGGCACAGCAGACTTCTCCTGCCTCTGCTCCCCAGTCTGTCTCTGGTGAAACTTCTCACTGCCCCCTCCCTACCTCTGGTCTCACCCCAGCTCTTAAATGGGTAGGTAGATAGGTAGATGATAGATAATAGATAGATAAGAAAAAGGAAATATTGAGAAATTCATATAAAGTTACAGAAATAGTGAAAGAGCATTCTAAGTGGTGACATCAGAATGTCAGATATTTAGAAAAACTGGCCATTTCCTATGGCATTTCTAGTAACAGAGATGAGTATTTGTAAGGATGTTACCAGAACCACGTGTGGTTCTCAACTCAGCCAAACTTAATTGGCTTTCTCCCTAAATTCCATTCTTCATCCACCCCAGAGATAATAAAAGGCAGGCAAATAGGTTGTCTCCACAGTCCATTATTCTATGAAATGAATCGGTTTTGAGGGTTACTATAGAAATTTTGATTTAGCACCTTTTCCATATGTCTTCTTCCTAAGAACCCAATTCATTAGATACTGAACATATTTAACAGAAAACAAACATAGAAGAGGGGGGAGAGAAAAGGAAAACATGATATGTCTCAGTACTCTTTCATATTGACACTGAAATGAAAGAATTGTGCTGTTAATTTTCAAAACATATTATTTCTTTAAAAAAAAATGATTTATTTATATAGAACTGGGGTACAGGCCAGAAGTACAGAGGCATTGAGAGCTTCATCAGAGACAGAGTGGGGAACAGAACAGGCAGATAGAGACGCAGTACACTGCGGGCCAGTCAGGAGCAGTCTGCTTGCTGCCCCGTGTAGGTCACCATCCTGGCGGGAGATAGAATTTGGGCTTAAGTGGCTGGCACCAGCTTCACAGTGCTTTAACCATTGCCCTATCAATGTATCATTTCTATCTTTAAAGAGGCAAAGAAAACCTGCAACATTTCTAAATGTCATTACATGTCCTTTTTTTTTTTTTTTTTTTTAGATTTATTTATTTATTCACGCAGAACAGCGAAAAGTACCTATGTACATATTGTTTTCAAATG
>NW_004567108.1:9981827-9984829 GCF_000260355.1 Condylura cristata | reverse complement strand
GTGTCCAGTGAACCCGTTCACCGCCCCTGCACCTCTGGCCTGTACCCCAGTTCCATATGCATAAATAAATACATCTTTAAAAAAATTAGTTATTATTAACCAAAAATTATCCTATACCATGTGTTCTCAAAACACTTGTACCAGTTTGCACTCTTTTCTTTAATTCAAAATATCTTCAGGCACCATCTATACTAAATTTACAGCATCTAGAAGCCAACACAACTAGGCATCTACAGACATACAACATATAGACAGTTTTCTTATTTGTGCCACATGGAATATTTTATATAGCTCCATTTTTACTCCCTAGACTAAGAAAAAAAAAATCTCAAATTAAAAAACAAAATGTGGATTTTGCTGGCAGAAATCACATGTTCCTGTGCTCAGCCTACAAACCTAAACTATGGAAATGAAAAAGATTATCACAAGATTAAAACCAGACTCACCCAAAGAGGTGGGGGCAGAAGGGATAAACGTGACCTTAATCCAGTCATAGAATCATGACCCTAGTGCCTTATCCCAAGGCATACAACCCAAGCAGGGCTCAGGCTCCCTTATCAGACTGCCGTAGAAGGGCAGACCTGAGGGTGGAGACACAGAGATGAGCCCCCTGGTGAACTCTCAGCTCCCTTTATGATTCCACATAGTTCTCCAAAACCAGCAACAAGCAGGCCACTCCGCAAAGGAGTGAGCCACTCCCAGAGAGAAAAGTCTCTACCAGGGCAGTCTCTGCAGTGGCCCAGGGCAGCTCTCTTGCCCACCCTGACTATGTGAGTCAGGGGCGCTTCTTTCCACCCACGCTCTCTCCCTCCGCAGGGCAGCTGCCTGCCGGGGACCTGTACCTGCCTGGACTTCTGTGCTCTCCCTCAGTGGAGGCCGCTTTCCTAAAGCCGCCTGCCTGCGACCACACAGGCCTCTCTCAGCAAACCTCCTGCCCGCTTGTGTCTATCCAAGTGTCCTTTACTCTGTCCCTTTCCCTAATAAACCTGCTTTTTAAATATAACTGAGTCTCTGTCTCATAAAGAAACTCGCCTGGGAACTTGCTATGTGCTGCTGAAAGGGGAGTTCTGGTGAAAGCTTTCCAGGGGTGAAGCGAAGGACCCCACACTCCACACCCACCAGCTACAACACAGCAACATTAATGCAGGGAAACAGGAGCTTCCCCTTTTCCTGGGGACACCCTGTTACAATACAATGTGTTGCCTTGTGAGTGAATTCACAGGTCATTGCTGCTTTTATTGTTACTTTTTTTTTTTTATTCTTCCACTCCTTTTTAGTAAATTCTCCCCATACACGAGTTCTCATCTAGTGCTATGAGCACTGCATGATTAGTTTTCTTCAGTAGCATTTTCTACCTTCCAGTTTAATTTTATTGATAATGTAAAAAAAAAAGATTTAGTCTATATGAGTTGAGAGGAAATGTCCTCTGGGTATGTCTGAAAGTCATTTTTTTCTTAATACTAATTCAGAGAGATATGTATGTGCACCCTTCTGATCATTGGAAAAACCTAAAGGGTCATTGATGGATCTTTAAAAACATGGCATATGTATAATTGGATGTAATTTTATTAAAAAAAAATAAACCCTGCCACTTACAACATGTATGGACTTTGTATTAAGTGAAATAAATCAGATGGAGAAAGACAAGGTGTGTATGATTTCACTTCTATGTGCTAAGTAAAATAAATGAATACATATAGCAATACAACATAAATTGTTAGACTCTAAGAATAAAATGGTGGTTACCAGAGAGGAAATGGGTTATTAATAAATCAGGTAAAGGAGTTTAATTGCATGGTGGAAAATGGAACTACATAGCTATCAAATATGATTCTGTATTCATGAAACCTATATATGTTTATTCAATGTTTACTCAAGAAATATTTTTTCAATTTCTTTTTGTTAATAAAAATTTAGCACCTAGTATGTAAGGGATTGTTTATCAGCTGTATCTCAGGTCCAAATGCCTGAAAATAGTTATAAATTTTTAATTACATATAACCTTCAGATGACCAATTATAAGAATAATTTCTACTGAAACACATTCACTAAAGTTTTTGTACTCAAATATGATAGTAAAACCTTTTCTGTGAATAATTCTCCAATTTTAGTCTCACAAGTTTGAAGTTGTTTAAAATATTTATTTTTTTGACCATAAATTTGCTACATTTCTTTATGCAAAATGTTCTTATTAGTAAAGTGAGAAAATAAAATAATTATATATATGGGAATTGTAGTGTGTTATTAATATCATTCTACTATACTGGAATGTTTTATTCATGTGTTTCAAATCTGTGTTGATGAGTAATAAGAACTAGTTAGTTATAGCTAACTCTTATTTAAAAAGTATATTAAATTCTGAGTAGATAACTGTATGGGTAGGATATAAGAGGAGAGACATATTTATTATCTAACAATAAAAACTGGTTTATAATAACTGTCTTCTATAGTCATGACCTTAATTTACCTGATGTTTTATTATGATCAAATTAACATTCATCATTTAAATGTCTGTGATTATCTATGATCTGTCTTTGAAATTTAACATTTGCTAAACTGCTCCTTTGAAAAGGCACTTTGAAAAAAAGGCAAGCAATAAATGCAGCCTGGAATAGCAGGTTTATAAATGCATAGTGACAGGGTTTATTAATCACTGCAATGAAATTAACAGTGCATAGTTAAGATGAAATCATTCTGTTCATGGGCTAGAAGAATATCACAGAGACCTTTAAATGTATTAATGTGATCTAATATAAATCCAGTTTTAAACTTTAAAAATAATTACAAGGTTCAGTAAATTTCACCCTAAGTTAAAAATATATTTGAAATATGTTTTTTTCCTAATAAATCTGAATAGCTTTGACGGATTTCAGAATAAAAAGTTGAAAAGCCTATGGTGATCAGGGACAATATGTGAAATGACCATACTGTATAATGTATATGCAGATATCAGGTATGATGCAGAGTGGCTAGAGGAGGTGTTTTTTTTCCCCCATTTTTTT
>NW_004567108.1:9891191-9981549 GCF_000260355.1 Condylura cristata | reverse complement strand
GGGATCGAACTCATGCGGAAGTGGCTTAAGCTTCTTAGTGCTGTGCTTTAACCTGCTTTGCCACCAGGGAGGCCCTGTTTTTTTATTTTTTTATTTTTATTTTTAAAGATTATTTTATTTATATATGCCAGAACTGGGGCATAGGCTAGAATTGGGGGTTGGGGGGCCGTGAGAGGATTCACCAGAGACAAAGTGGGAAGCAGAACAGGCAGATTGACTGAAATACACTGCTGAGGGGAGCAGCGGAGGAGGTCTGCTGCCATGTGGGTCAGCTCCGATGCTGGGGATCGAACCGGTTGTGGCTAGCTTCATAGTGCTGCACTTTAACCCACTGCACCACCAAGGAGAGGCCTAGGAAAGCTGTTTTTAAGGTGAATCTGTTAACCAGCTCACTGAGGGAAGGTCCTGATGTTTTCCCAATGAAACCCTCAGTTGTCCATCCTCTGGGGGAACACACCCAGCTGAATGTCTCTTGATGGTAGCAATGCCCCTGTCCTCTCCCCCATAAAACGTCATCCCCCGTTCCTATTCCCCCTTCCAGACATTATTCCTCACAGCACTGTCATATGATCAGCTTTCTAACCTGTGTGCTTTCCATAAAGGCAGAAGAACTTCTGCTCAAGCAGCAGTCTCGCTTTGCAGACTTGCTTCATAACTCTTGTCCCATCTTGCATTCCCCCCACAAGGCGACAACAAAGTTCCTGTCTCAACATCCCACATCAGTGTGACAGCTGCCTCTGAGGGCATCTTCCTTCAGCAGCTGCCTCTGATGAGAAAATGGCAGCAGATTAATACTGCTTCACACTCACTGAGATCATATCCATGAGAGGTTGACCAGATATGTTCAGTGCTTAGAGATGCTATAAACATGGGCTTTCTCAATTCTATCAACTCGAACTTAAATCTTCCCTGGCAATTTAGTCCTTTGCACACTTGTTTACTGTTCTTTCCCAGCCCCAGGCTGCATCTATCACCTTGCTTTGCCAGGTCTTCAGCATGTCGAGATGCATTCTGGCTTGGTTCCCTTTCTCATATCTAACAGAGTCCTATATACTGGGGCAGCCTGCATCTGTGAGTCTGGCTTTGTTCAATCCTGTTGTCAGTTGGGTAGAAAGTATAAAACAGCACGCTGGAACTGATGGAGGAAAAGAATAGAAACCCTGAAGAAGACACCACAAGATTGAAACCGGACTCACAGAAGGAGGTGAGGGCCGAGGAATGAACATGACCATTAACCCAGCCATCAAGACCCTCAGTGCCTTGTCACCAGGCATAAAGCCCAAGCAGGTATCAGACTGCAGTATCAGCTGCTGTAGGGAGTGTCAGAAGCACAGACCTGAGGGTAAAGGTACAGAGATGGGGCCCATTGTGAACTCTCAGGTCCCCATTTGGATTCCACAGAGTTACCCAAATTCAGCAGCAAACAGGCCACTCCACAAGGGAGTGAGCCCCGTCTCTGCCCTGACCTCCTGGGCAACAGCCTACCTCCTGTGACTGTGCAGGTGTTTCTCTCCACCCACTAGCTCCCTCTGCAGGGCAGCAGCCTCCTGCCTGCCAGTGACCTGTACCATGCTGGGCTTCTCTTCATTGACCTCCCTCAGTGAAGGCTACTCTCCTTAATGCTGCCCACCTGTGACCATGCAAATTTGGCCCTTTAGGGCAGCTCTGTCTGTCCGCTTGTATCGATGTGTCCTTTACTCCTCTGTCCTTTCCCGTAATAAACTTGCCCTTTAAATATAACTGACATCTCTGCCTCATGGAGAAACCCCCCCTGGGAACTCTCCGGGAGCTGCGGAAAGGGGAACTCTGGGGAAACCTTTCCCAGAGTGGATCCCAGGACCCCACACTCCAAACTCATCTCCAAAAAATGACATCAGAACACACTGAGTCCCAACGACCCATGTAAATTCTGTTCTGTGAAAGCTGAAGACAGCAAACTGAAGAAAGATGGGCCAGACTTCCTAATGAAATATAAAGCTGCTTAAAATAAGGTTTTTCAGAAACCATTGCACCATTTTCTGATTAACAAGGAAATATGTGCCCTCCAAATGCATGAAATCCTGTTGGTGTATTGTATAGCGTTTACACTGATTAATAAATAACTGAAGCTTGAGAAAAAGTTTACACCATCCTACAAGATGTCAAATCCTATTTTCTACAAAAATGTTTCTCATCCTGCATACTAGTCCTCCCTTCTCCTCACTGAACTGTCTTTTCCTCCAAGCAATTCTTGAATAATTTCTTAACTTAAAATTTATTCATTCAATAAATCTTATTTTCCACTGTGATGATCACAAATATGGTATACACACAATATTTCCAATGCGGTTGTCTATCAAGAAAACCAAGGTATATTTGCCATATGCTTATGCCATAATGACTTTTCCTCTTCATCACATAGCAGAGACATCAGTGACTTTGATTTTTTTTCATAAGAGAGATTTAAATGAGTTGGTAAATGAGATGTTAAGTAGCTTATAGAGTATCCAGCTAATAATAATCTTCTGATTTCTTTGAAACTGTTTTTTTATGAGGCATTTCTAAATGTTCAGAAAGTGTGACACTTGAACTGTCTTCTGAACAGAAATGCACATTTTCCTGGAACATTAAAGGACATTTTTCAGAGAGAAAAGAGAATGTATTAAAACAATGATATAAAGGAAAATCAAGTGAATATAAGTTTTTAATCCCATGAGGAGCTAAATAATAAGCACAGAAAGACTGATTAATGTCACCTAATTTCAACCAACTATCCTGAAGGGCAGAAAAATCTTTGTTCTTATCAAACAACCACAAATATGTATAAATTAACAGGGTCCATTGACCTGCATATCTTGCTCTGTAACTGAATTCACTTTTTGGGAAACTTTTCAGGCATTTGGGTATTTGTTCTAGTAAAAGCCAATTTTTTTTAAGCTTTATCTATTCATGCACACAGAACTGAGGTATAGGCCAGAGGTTCAGGGGCAGTGAGAGGACTCACCAGGGACAGAGTGGGAAGCGGAAGATGGATCTCTTGAAATACACTGCTAGGTGAAACAGTAGAGATCTGCTGTGCCAGTGGGTGAGCTCCCTGGCCAGGGATCCAACTACAGCTGAAGCCTGTGAGGCTAGCTTGTAGTGCTATGCATTAACCTGTTGCACAACCAAGGAGGGCCCTAAACTTTTGTTTTCTTTCTCTTTTTTTTTTTTTTGAAGTATTGCATGGGATTGAAGACCCAGTTCCTAAGTCTGTTCCAACCTACCCAATTTGAGTCCTGAGTAAAGGTGTCTCTGCACTGTATGACTTTTGGGAGTCTACACAGAACAGAAAGAACAGTAAATATGAATGTAAAGCAGCCCAACTTTGATGGCAGTGATATCTGTAATAACTCAAAGCACTCAGTGAGATTGAATTCCAAATTCAGTGAAGATAAGTCAGAGTAGAGAGAGGCAGCATTTTTAATTACACAATTTCAGATTCATTTGGTATAATGTTTTTCTCAAAAACGAGTTTCAATTAGAAGAAACTAAAAATCCTTTGTTAGTACAACATAAATAGATTGTGCAGACAGAAGAAGCTTCATTGATTCAAAGAATAGCAAAAGAATCACATCTAACAGAGCATGGAAGTACACTTTTATAGAGTGCATTGCACTGACTTTTCGAATTTAATTAAATGACTGTGATTAATAATGTATTAATTTATTTCTAATTATTTTATGCTATATATCACTGATAGTTCCCTTTTTTCTATTTTATTTTTTAATTTTTTATTTTTGCCTGCCATTTGCTAAGTCTTATACAAATTTCTTTTCTTCTTTGGATGGTTATATTTATAAATTGAGCACAATTTTATACTACAATCTTTCTACTTAGCAAACTACCAGAAACAGAACAATTAAACTTAAATTCATACCTTCATTGTTCATGTTATTGAACAAGGAAGTAATTTCTTACTTGCTAATGGCTCTATATTATATATCCATACACTGATCATTTACTTTCTCAGGGAGATTTTATCTCTTCCTTAAAGTTACTTTTTACATAAGATCATTCTTGCTAATTCCCTCCATAACTATTTTCTTTTAAATTTTTTTTAAAGATTTATTTATTTATGCATACAGGAACTGTAATGTAGGCCAGAGATGTGTGGTGGTGAGAGGATTCACCAGAGACAGAGTGGGGAACAGAACAGGCAGATCTACTGAAATATACTGATGTGGGGAGCAGTGGTGAGACAGGAGCGGTCTTCTATGTCATGCGGGTCAGCTCCCTGGTCTGAGGTTGAACTCCTGCTGCAGGGGCTGTGGAAAACTTCACAGTGCTGGGCTTTAACCCCTTGAGCCACCAGGGAGGGCCCCCAGTTGCACAATTTCTTGGTTTCTTTCTTCATTTTTACATACTATTTAGGATAATTGAACTCCATATAAAATTCTGATAGGGGCCCTCCCTGGTGGTGCAGCAGGTTAAAGCACTGCACTAACAAGCTAAAGCCACTTCGGAATGCGTTCGATCCCCGCCTGCCCCGGAGGCGACCACATGCTGCGGCAGACCTCTCCTGACCCGCCCGCTGCTCCCCTCAGCAGTGTACTTCGTCTATCTGCCTGTTCTGCTCCCCACTCTGTTCCCGGTGAATCCTCTCACCCTCCACATCTCTGGCCTGTACCACAGTTCTGTATGAATAAATAAATCTTAAAAAAAAAAATATTCTGATGCGACCCTTATTTTACTCCAGACCTTTTAAGATGCCATTGTTGTTGCAAATCAAACATGTTTTACTTTTCAGTGTGAAAGTACATTTCCTTTGAATGTAACTCCCCCCCCCTTCTTTTTTAGTTACTTTTCAAATCCATTTTCATTACATGTTTTTAACTGTAAATTTGCTCATGGAGTTTTTTGTAACTTTAAGTATTGGGTCAACTAGAATCTTGATCAATTCCAGAAAATGTCAAGTGTTATGGTTTTCAAAATTGTTTCTTTGCATTCTCTTCACTTTTTTTATGTCGAATTCCCTAAAAAGATCCATATTGGGCTTTCCTGTTTTATCATCCTATCCCTTAACCTTTTCTTTAAAGAATTTATTTTTACCTTTGTGTTGTAATGTAAGTGATCCTCACAAATGTAGTTTCAATGATTATTCCAACTATATCTAATTAGCTCTTTTACTGCTCACTGAATTTTATTTTTGAAATCATTACTTAGCTATATCTATATTTCTGTTTCACTGTCATATTTAATAACATCCACTTATCTATTTTAAATTATCTATATAAAATTCTAAAAGATTCAAATACAGCTCTTCTATCTCTGAGTTTATGTGTGTGTGTGTATACCTATGTTTTATATATTACAAGTTTTTCCTTTTGTTACTATATTTTTGCATGGAATTGATCATATAAGTGGATGCTTCACAGATTTAGACAATTTTCCTTTTTATTACATATTATTATGATTCAAATTCTAGATTTAAATAGCTATAAAACAACACTTAGAATGATAGATTCTTTCTCTTTCTCCTCTTCACCTCTTTATTTCTCTCTTCCCCTTTTTTCTACTCCTTCATCTTCATTTCTCTTCCTTTTATTTTTTCTTTATGCATCTTAATGTCATTGGGATTTTTCCAGTCTGGAATGCATTTACATAATTATGCAAATCAAGAATTCTTGATCTTTTTGATAAGTATGCATTTGTATACTATGTTGTTACATGATATACGTTTCAGTAGTTAATTCACGGTTATTGTGTGTGTGTTTTTTACTGTGTGTTGCATGTAACTAACTTACTATACTGCTTAAGAATCTATGCTATTTTATTTTATTTATTTAGTCATTCAATCTTTAGTTCCTATGTGGATTAGTGTAAAACCTCTACAGTCTTAGTATTATGTGTGGTCTTGATCCTAACTGCCAAGCTTGCTTTGGCCTAAACACAATTAGGTAAATGTAGATTTAAAGATGATATTTACACAAAATAGAGGCAGGTATTTTAAAAATCTTTAGTTATACAAAACTATCATATCTATTATTGAAAATTTAGGGGAATGATGTTACAGAAGTATTGCAAGCTACTAGTTGGCATAACTTACAAAAATTCTATCTCCATCAATATGCTCTCTATCCATCTAAAAAGCACATGCACACAAATATCATGTGAAAGCAGATATTCTCAAGGGGTACCTCAGCAGCAGGGATTTTGAAAGTATATACTCTTTTCCTTAAAATTTTCCTGGCATAAAAGATACTAGATTCATTTTGTTCTTTTCAACAATATTGCTCCATTTCTACTTGAGGCACACCACATTAGCTTGTCAGGAAAAATCATCACCTAGCAGATCCAAATATGTTTATAACATTTTTATAGGTTTCTTCTAATGGATGCATGTCATCAAGAAAAACCATTTTGATATAATTTTTATGCAGTACAATGATGCTTCATATTCTCTATGAGATTTTCCATTTACAAGGGTTAGAGAAATTTACATATAAAGTGGGATAGTCCAAGAAGTGCCACCTCATTAAGTTAAAGCATAGCAAAACATACCCATTAGTTTAAGATTTTGTTGCATTTCTTTAGTTAAGCAATTTCTACACATCATCATATTTCCATAGATAAGCGCAGAAAAGTAAGAAGTCATAAAAGTGATTATTTGAGATACACTGCTTTGTTTTTTAGGGTATTGTTTTGCTTTCACTAATGTTCCTCGAGCTTTTATTGGCTATCCCTAAAAGCGTCTCTGCTGTCAATGCATTCACCCCACGCTAGTAATGGGAATAGTACCTTGTTGCAACATACGACAACCTGAGAAAGCCAGATCCTACTAGAAGGAGTCATCACACTGAACAATCATCAGATAATTACATCATCTTTTACATTATCTAGAAAGTAAAGATATTTGTATGAAAATTGACCTGGACAAGACATTGTATTGCTTCTACACAATCATATACCTGTAAAACAGGGAAGAATCAACTTCTTCCCTCTCCATCACTCGCAAAACATTTACATTCTGAGATGGTCATTGAGAATAATTTACTCAAGCATGTTTTTCATTGTCATGCTGCTTTAAGAGCCCTCAGGGAGCCTAAAGGAAATGTCAATATGTTTTCATTAAAAAATATAAAATCCAAGATTTTCAGTTTGGCATCGGTGAGCAGTATTTCCTGCCCCTCGGACCATTCTAAACCTTTTCTTTCTTCAAGATCTCTCTAAATGGGCAATTTATCATATCAAATGTCATTTTGTGTGGATGTGTCTCTCCATTGTTTGACTTCCTTAAAATCTTACTTTTCCAACTTACTGTTTTATGCATTTTAAATTGTTGTACCATTTGTCCAGTGATTTTATGTAATGTTATTCCCACTGCCAATGGACCATGTCTTATTTCTTCCTCCCTGTTCACATCTCCCTCATCACCATCCTCCACATCCTCCTGCCTCTTTAATTCCTTCTTATTCCACTCTCAACCTAAGATATTATGCTCAGTGTATAGGAAGTGTCAGGGTGACCTACATCTATTTCTACCTAATTTTACATGCAATTAGTTCCTCAGTGTGAAAATCTTCTATTTAAATGGTCATAGAGAGAGAACAGTCTCAGATCCAGATATACGCTGTCACCCTGAGTGATTGATTTATTCTATTGCTTGTCTCGGTCTGTTATGCACTTGTTATATGTAACAGAAATGCTGATTAAGAGTAGCTTCCACTACAAAAACACTCTTTTATCTTCCCAAATTTAAAATTCAACAACGTGCTTTTCTGATCCAGTATCCTGAAGCAGGTGGCTTTCCCTTCACCTTTTAAGTTTAATACTGCAAATCAGGAGGAAGCTGGGATACCGGGGACAACAGATGGAAGGCACTGAGCGAGATTGTATTAGGAAAGCGATAATTTTGAGAAATCTCAATTTTTTTTTTATTTTAGATTCCGGAAGATTCTAACTTTGTTTTATTATGAAGGGCTATCCAATTCCCATGGTCACTGTGGTTACAAGGAGACATTAGAATGTGACTCTCTGGAAAGTACTAGGTGGCTATTGTCGAAAACACAACTAGGAGTGCCGAAGACCTTTCCACCAGATCATAGCAAGAAACACACTAAATACTGCTTCACTCAGAAAAACCTACATCTTATTATTCTATGTCAAATGACACTCGTTGGCATCTTTATTATGTATTATGTTGAAAACAGTGAGGAGATTAGCATGAAATTTCTTCTTAATCACATTGATTTTTTAGATTTATTTTGATATATTTTTCACATCTTTCTTCATTTTGTGCATTTTTTCATCTCACTTGTAATCCTGTGAACTTCGCACCCCCAATTCATTCGTGTGCCATCACCATAGTCCCATGCACTCTTCCCACCCCAGTTTCATCCTATTCTCCTCTCCACCCCCGTAAAATGTCTCTGGTTTATAGTTGTTCCTTGTTTTTCATTTCTACTTTAGTACTACTTTTTTTTTTTTTCCCCAGATCCCTTATGCTTCTGCTATGAGTGAAACCATCCATTATTTTTCTTTTTCTTTCTGGCTTATTTCACTAAGCATGTTCTTGTGAGAAAATCCTAAGTTGTCAAATACAAAACAGAAAATGAAATTTTATTTCATTTGCTTATAAGTGAACAAATATAAGAAAATGAATGAAGAAATTAATGCTACAGTAAGTTCTATCTACACCTATGCAATAATTTTTATTCACATCAAATAATTTAAAATCTGGGGTCTTGACATTGCAATGGAAAATGATTAAAGCAGTATACTAGGTGATTGTTACTAATGGAGATAACAGAATTATTTTTTTAAAGAAAAGTAATATCTATTTATGCGTACAGAACTGGGTTATAGGACAGAGGTGCTGGGACAGTGAGAGGATTCACCAGAGACAGAGTGGGGAGCAGAACAGGCAGACTGACTGAAATACACTGTCGAGGGGAGCAGCAGGGAGACAGGAGTGGTCTGCTGTGCCATGAGGGTCAGCTCCCTGTCTGGGGATCCAACTTGTGCTGAAGCAGCTATTGATAGCTCGGCAATGCTGTGCTTAAACCCATTCTACCACCAGGGATTAGTTTTATATGACTCTCTTCCTTGAGAATAAAGAAACAAATAATATAAGCTCAGTACCATTTTCCTACTCTCCTATTTAGCTGACTGTAACTTAACTTAATCACTCTCCACTCCTACTGATGCTGTTCACATAAAGAATATTATATTCTGGTATATACACATCTCTCACCATACCTCCCAAATCACTTTTTCCTTATTGTTATTCCTGTTTTATATGAGGAAAGCAAAGAGCAGGAATGTTAAATGATTTAGCAAGTATATACAAGTGGTATTTAACGGGAACCAATAGCTGACTGTCTAGCCTCGAGTAATTTACTCTCGAGTAACTACCGCCCTTTGTTGACTCCTATTTTTTTTTTAATATTTATTTATTTATTTTTACATACAGAACTGGGGTACAGGCCAGAGATGCGGAGGGTGAGAGGATTCACCAGAGACAGAGTGGGGAGCAGAACAGACAGATCGACGAAGTACATGCTGAGGGGAGCAGCGGGCGGGTCAGGAGAGGTCTGCCACGCCATGTGGTCACCTCTGGGGCAGGCGGGGATCGAACTCATGTGAAAGTGGCTTTAGCTTCTCAGTGCAGTGTTTTAACCTGCTGCGCCACCAGGGAGGGCCTGTTGACTCCTATTTTAATTCCCACACACACCCTGTGAAATCACAAATGAAGTCTGTAGGACAAATATTGCTAGTAATCCGGAAAAAAAAATATTTTCATATAAGAGGCAAGGCACAAGTATGGGCGTGGAACTCACACTGAAGCAGCTGCTGCTAGCTTGCAGTGCTGAGTCCTAGCCAGTTGCACCACCAGGTTACCTTTCTTAAGAAAACACCCAAACTCAGGAAGGTAGACTAGGGAACTTAGAATGTAACATTTCACCCCCTTTTCTTTAACTACTTAAAAGTTTTGCACTATGTATTATCATACTGAAACTGAAACTAAAAATTGAAGTTTAGAATCTAAAAGCCTAAAACAAACAATAATAATAATAAAAAAAAAATTGGAAACCAGAGGAGGAAATAATCCCATAATAAGTTAAATACACATATTTAAATATAAATCACATATAGTTATGCTGATATATAGATATTCCCATGAATATATTCATATGCATATATGTGATTGCATATAGTTACTTTCAAAATAAAAGAGACATAATTTGACACAATTGAAAATACAAAATACACTGAAGAAATTCTACAACAAAAATCAAAAAAATGTTCACTGGCCTTTTGTGACTTCACAACTTACAATGTAAATTAACGAAAGCATTTACAAAAATATATCAATTAACAAAGCTTCATAGAATACATCAGTGGGTCTCAAGTTAAACTTATCCTGAAGGGTTCCCTTACATTTACAAATGATACTCCCTATAATCTTAGGAAAAATAATTACATAAACATAAAAGAATGAGTAATAGGTCTAGCTCACTTCAGCTACGTCTTTCCTAAATGACCTGCATTTACAGCTCCCATTGTTTAAAGTATCCCATAGTGCTGATAGACATTCTGACACAAGAGTGAGAGTTAAAATCTTACATTCAAGTCTGTGAAACTTTCAAATTGACTTAATAAAATTGAAATCCACAAAGCTGTGATTAAAATAATTAATGCGGACCAAAAATCTATGATAAAACAGAACCTTCAATGATTGAAATTATATAAGACCTAGTTAATGAATGGGTAATCATTCTCACTGCCTCTCCACTGACCACCTAGTTTTGAGTGTTGTTAAACTTTGAAAAAATAATTGTACTCCAAGGTGGTCTATAAATTGACCTAGTTTCCTCTATTAAAGTCCTTTATCTGGGCCCTATGAAGCTATTTGCAGTCATTGCAGCATGAGTTCAACCCCAGCCAGGGAGCTGACTGACATAGCACAGCAGGCCTCTCCTGACCCACCCTCTGGTCCCGTCAGCAGTGTATTTCAGTAGATCTGTCTGTTCTGCTCATCACTTGGTCTCTGGTGAGTCTTCTCACTGCTCCTCTCCCACCACTCTGCACCTCTGGCCTGTACCCTAGTTCTCGTATGCATGAAAAAATAAATCTAAAAATAATTAAATATTTTTTAAAGTTTAAAAAAAGTTTCTCTTTAAAAAAAAAGTCACAAGCATCCAAGTAGACCTTAAGCTATGGCCAATCAGTAATCCCCTTTCCTTGTTTCTGCCTTTTGTCTAGATATATTTTCCCCAGTTACTTTCCACACAATCCTCCTAATCACACCCACTTCACCATTGCTCTACTGGAAATAGCTGTTGCTCAATTTTAATTTTAATGTGCCTCAGTTTATCTTTTAATGGGGAACTATAAAGTAATTAAAAGGACTGTAGTAGAGCTATATATATATATATATATATATATATATATATATATGTAAAAATTAAAAATATATATTCAAGAAATAATACAAATTGCAGAGAAATATTCAGAGTATAGTTTTGCTTATTTAAAATACATTTTACATCTTACCGGTTTAGGTCTGCTTCTATATATAATCTGCACAAGCATATGGAAAAAAGCTTCAAATGCAGTGCAGTATGTGAGTGGTTGGTCTGGAAAACTGCTTGGGAGTGTTGAAAAAAAATCTTTACTTCCCCCTCCTTATTTAATTCAAATTGTGTAATTTTTTATTGCCCTGATATTTGTATTTCATGTTTTCAAAAACTTTCATTACTTTCCTAAAAAAGTAATTTTTTTTAAACATCACCAAACTCAAGGCTCACACACACACACACATAGTGTAAAACATAAAAGATTCGAATTACCAGTGTGAGTATAACTTCAAAATTATAATGTATTGACTTATCCAATTTGGATGGGCTGCTACATTCAACATATGTCACCATTTCCTACCGCATTATGAAATTCGGACTGCGCTTTGCCAAAAAATGCCAGATGTCTCTGATGTACCAATTGCTCATATTAACTATTGTGCTATATTCCAAACTTGGAATAAGGTGGAAATATGGTGCAAAATATCACAGATGCCCCAAAACAGATTGTGAGTAGACATTGGCCGGTATGAACTCCAGGCATCTTCATGATCTACATTACATGGGATGGTTTAACAAATAAAATAAATAAAGCAATAAATGCCTTAGGCGTAATAATCACCATTTAACATTCATTCCATAGTTTCAGTGACTGGCACAGCACTGTCCCTTAGATGACATGAACATTTTCATAACACTTTGGATGCTTGTATAATTTGCATCAATCTTCCCATAGTAAACCTTACACATTTCATCTATTTGTATTTCAGTATCTCCACATTGCTATACAAAGGAGTTATTAAAAAACAAATGCAGAAAACTTACTAATAGAAAAACATAACAACATAAGAATTAAAAAAAGAAAAAAATACACTGGAATGAAATACAAAAACATTTGGCACATAATTAAAGGTAATAATGCTTAACAGTACAGTTCAAAAGTCAAAAATCTATTATCTCAAAATTCACTCATCATTTATCAGGTGGTGCGCAAGTTATTTTATATTGAAAAATAATTTTACATGACTCGAAGTGTTACTTTAAAAGTAATGTAATTGGGCTCTCCCTGGTGGGATAAAGCACCACACTATGAAGCTTTCAGAAGCCCCAGCAGCTTGTGTTCAATCCCCACCCAGGGAGGTGTCACACACGGCAGCGTGGCAAACCTCTGCTGACCTGCCCGCCGCTCCCCTCAGCAGTGTTTTCAGTAGATCTGCCTGTTCTGTTCCTCACTTTGTCTCTGGTGAATCCTGTCACCCACCACACCTCTGGCCTGTACCCCAGGTCTGTACGCATAAATAAATAAATCTTAAAAAAAAAATAATGTAACTGTTAGCAAAAAATTCTAGTTAATTTTCAGAACCACAATGCCCTCTGAAATACTGCTTCTATCTTCAGGAACAGCTTGGTATCAGTTAAAATAGATACTATTTTTCAAAATTGTCCTTTAAAGCATATGACTTCTATGATTTGACCTTGAGACGTTGCTTGATTGAAAATGCAGAAGTCCATCAAGTTTGCATCAGAGAATAGATGACTCTTAAATTCGGGACCTTGAACATGGAACTTGTAAAGCTGCTTCATTTTATTGTTTGAGTTAATTGAATTGTGGATGGATTTTGGATAATGGCATGTAGGCTTAAGTAAAAACATCAACTCAGACTGTGTGAAGGTGAGTAATTGACAGCAACTACCGTCAACAAAGACTATGGAGTATGCTCTATAGCCCTCTCAAGGTCTATCCTTCAAGTGCAACAGAAACAAAAACGAGTAAGAGGTTAGGGACCAATATGTAGATGAAAATACGAGACATTCCCAGAGCTTGGGCAATTGTATGAAAATTTACAGATTAATTATCTAACTGTCTTTTGGAGTGTTTTTTTTTTCTTTCATTTTAAGAAATATGCTATATTGTAAAATCTAAGAGGCTCTTTTTAAAATATTGTATTTAGTGTGATCCTCTTTGTTTGATGTAAAAGCCTTTTCCTGATTTTTGCTTGCTAATATATCTTCATGCATTACACTTTGCTTCTTGTATTTGTGTTTGTAACCCAAAACTAAAACCTAATAGTTGGTGTTTGGTAAACTGACAGTGACCTTCTAGCAATTTAGCATTTAGTCATCTCTTCCAGAAATAAGGTATATGATCATACTATTTTTATTAACACACAATTCATTTCTACAATGTCCTGGAAATTGTTAAATCTTGTTCCCCACCGGGGATAAAGAAGCACATTTTGATGAAAGAAAATATCCAGATTGGAAATAAAAATTACTTAACTCTCAAAATAGACTTGAAGAGTAAGTCATTTCCGTTCTTAAGGGTATAAAAACTCATGCCATTTTAACCATCAAACTGTCTTCTGTTTCTTGAATAGATGCAGTACATGGCAAATAATCGTGTCAGTACTTTAGAAAGATTCCAGACATAAGCCTGAGGCAGTGCTCACTGTTCTCATAGCCCGGCTAAAAGGGTGCTGACATCTCCAGAATTCAGTAATCTGGAGCCCTCATGTTCTCCAGACTGCATCCTGCAAAACCTCACTGCTTTGCTCTCCACAGACACTTCAAGGCAGGGAGTCTCTGGGCTCTTCTTCTGGATTCACCCCAATACAGGAGCTGAGAACTTTCTGCAGGGCCCTCCCTGCTGGCACCAGACTTTGAAGCTCTCCACAGCCACAGCAGCACTAAATTTGATCCCCAGTCAGGGAGGTGACCCACGTGGCACAGCAGACCTCTCCTGTCTCCCCGCTGCTCCCCTCAGCAGTGTTTCTGGTGGTCGGCCTGTTCTGCTCCCCACTCTGTCTCTAGTGAATCCTCTCAACATCCCTGCTTACTGCCCTTGTACAACTCCACATAAATAAATAACTCTTAAAAAACAAAACACCTCTCTGCAGAGGGCTGAGACAAGAGGGAGGGCTTACTTTTCTCCCTATGTTCAGGACATCCTCTGTACTTCTTCATGTCCTGAAATGTATTTCTTGTTGCTTTGTGTTGTTTTAGCTAGAAAACCACTGTTACTTCATCTGTACCTAGAAGGTGTAAGATCTAACTTCTAATTAATTTCCATACAAATTCATAAAACTCCTCAACCTGTGTCCACAGAATTTCCCAGGACACCATTTGATGCTTTGAAAAGGAAGTCCTCATCTATGAAGTTTGGCCACACGGCATAGTTTGCCTTTCTCCTGAAAAGTCACAGAATAGAAGTCCTGCAATAGAGAAGTGCTTACATCAGCATTTACCGCACTTGTTTTGACTTTAGAAGATTTTCATTGTGTGAAAGCTATTAACACCCTGTGGATGCTGTGATCTGGGAGATGCTACTTAGAGAAGTTAGTCTGTAGATAACCTACCTGCTTTTAGTCTCCAGTGAGGAGTTCCCCAATGGAAGGACAGAATTCCTAATTTCACTTCTTTTGTTGTGAGTCAGAATCTTTGAAATGGCCTCACAGTAGGAATAACTTCCTGATTAAAGTAAGATAATGACAGCATCTTTATGGTTCTGAGATGCAAGTTGATAATCCTCTTTATGTATTTCTTGAAGAAGGAAGAAATAAATGCAATGTTTCTCTTTAAAACATTTCTTTGCTGTGTCCCTATAAGGAACTTAGAGCATGGCCTAAGCAAGATCAGTGAGCTGTGCTTGTCTCCTATTGTGGATAATTTTATCCAAATGGTAATTGTCATTAAAATAAACTATGATAAATTGAAGACATAAATAATAACAGAAATAAACAGTTGAGAAAGTAGGCTGACTTACTATGTAACATAGCAAGAAGACTGCCAGGCATAACTAGTACTTGAAGATTGCTTTCAATGATATGCTACAGGGTATCAGACGTCTTTATCAAGTGGTTTCTCCTGGCTAATGATGGAACACTGAACATCCCTTTTTAAATATATATTCAAAAGGGCAGGTTTACTATATAAAAAGAAAAAGGAGAGATAAGATGCTTGCAGAGGAACACGAGGGCAGAGATATTGCTGCATCAGAGAGGCACAGGTTTTTTAAAAGAGACACCTGCTTAGATGTTAAGGATTCTTTTCCATAATACTTAGCATGAATTTATTAAGCACCTCAAACATTTTTAAAAGTGACTTTATGAAACTTTAAAAACTGATCATCACAAGAGATTGACTGGAAATAAAAACATTCTTTTTTAAAGTTTCTTTTCTAAGATAATAATATTGGAGAATAAAGAGTAAGATATATTTTTTTTAATTTTCATTAACTAATAAATAAGGAAAAATTTTTAAAATCCTCAATACATTACTGTATGTTGATAGCATCAAAAAGGGATGATCAGAAAATGACAGCTACATAATTGATAAACAAATTACAACCTACAGAAGAGACATGCTAATATGTCAAACTTGAAACACCATACCTCCTAGATATACCTATAGTTTTCCTTTTTAATCATTAATTGATATTGCATTTTGTCAAACATTTCTCTGCATCTATTGAGGTGAATATGCTTTCCTTTCATTCTGTTAATGTAATGTATGTGATATATCATTTCTTAACACATATTTTCCAGTTTTGTTCCAAACATTTTCTTCCAAATTTGAAAACTCTCATCCAATGTTAAACCTGGTAGTAACACAATGTAATGAAAAATAAACGTTTCAGTGAAGTATAAGTAGAACAACTGATATACATATTTCAGTTGAGAGGAGAAAATAGAAAGAGCTGTAATCTATCACACTGTTCAGGCAACTAAAATGACTGATACTTGGACAGTAGTGATGATTAAATTTGACTTGGTTTTAGAAGTGTTGGGCTTTGAATAAAAGTCATAAAGGTGATAAGATTCAAAACATAACACTTACCATAAGGGATAGCCTCTTTACAGACCATGGTGCACACAGGGTTAATCATGTTTTGCTTATCCTTGGCTAATATAGATAGTGGTTTCATTTGGGGTTTTATGTCACCTCTAAGTCGGTTTCTATCAAATTATAAGCAAGCCTTCTATCAACTTATAGGCAAGGTAGTTTCAAGGTCTCGATGTGGGTTTCTCTTGTCAAAACATAATCAATGTTGCAGCAGATACTTTGGTATTCTTCTCATATCCCTCAAAATTGAAGGCCCCACTCTCCCCAGCATGTACGCATGGTGATGGATGACAATTTTAATCAAAGTCCTTCTCCAGGAACTACCCTGAGGCTTTTAACAAGGCTGTCTGAAGTCTATAGCCATTTGTTTACAATGTTTGCTTTATTACAAAATATAAAGTGTGGTTTATTTTCACATTCTATGAATTTTAAAACTGATAATAGCCAAGAACAAAACAACTCTTGAAATAGTAAGCCTAGGAATCCATATATGATACACAAGCCAAATTTCGATTCATTTATACCTCTGGGGAGACATGAAAATAAACATTTTAGAAATGGCATATACAGAAGAACAGATGTTTTGATAATAGTTATCAGACATCATGTTTATAATACACAAAAGTATTAACTACTTCTGCATTAGAAAAAGATGAAATATGCCATAACACTAGACTAATAAAAAGTACAGATGCATTTATTGTCTTTTAACCTAGAGCCCACAATTTATTTGCTCTTAATGAATCATAAAGAACTACAATCTAGATCTTGTTGACAGACATACTAAACTCATACTCAGGTAGTATGAGGATTTGTAAAGCTAAAATACAGGACACTTCACATTCAAGGTCTGAGACAATACAACACTAAATACAAATATATTTTAGTTACCAAAACCTTTTTTGTTTATAATAAAATTATGAAGAAAAATATTAGTAGTATATATAAATCACAAGCTTACTGTCTCACTCTAATAATTAGCTGCCAATAGAATAATTTTTTTCAGATAGAATGGAAAAACACATGTATATTTCAAAAGTCAAAATGAAAATGTTATGTCAAATTTTGTACACCATCCCAGATCAACTTAAATCATTTTAACAACTCTATCTTGTATTATTTTTGACATGAAATTACTGATTGCTTTCTATGTAGCCCAGCTATCTCTTCAACTGCAGGAATTGGAAGGATTCACCAGAGAGAAAGAGTGGGGTCAGAACAGGCAGATCTTTGGAAAGACACTGCTGAGAGGAGCAATGGGCAGGTCAGCAGAGTTCTTCTGTGCCAGGTGGGTCTTCACTTCCTGCCCACCTGGAGATTGAACTCCATGCTGCAGTTGCAGCTGAAAGCTTCATAATGCTGTGCTTTAACCCACTGCCCCACCAAAAAGGGCCCTATTCAACAGCTTTATCTTCCTCTTTTACCCAATACAGATTGACCCTTCACTTCTGGGAAAACTGATATTAGGTGAAATTTATACTGACATAGAGGTGAAGATACACCCTAGAAATGTATACAGTTTTTCAAATCAATGATTAAGTCAAGGTAACATTGAACTGTATTTATTAAGTCAATTCAAGAGTTAACAAGGAATGCTTCAGTAAAACTCCAGATATGCCAGACTTTTTAAAGTACTATAAAGCTGCATTGGCCAACTATTGTTGCATACAACCATCCACTACCCTGTGGCCCATAACAACACTTGTTTTTTGTTAATGCAGCTTTTGTTACTGAAGATTTGTTTTTCAAGGTTGGTCTTGGCTGGGTGTAGCATTTCAGCAATGATGCTTTGCTGCCTACTGCACTTCTCCTGGGTCCATATTCCTTTCATGATGATGTCAAATGTGTGAGCAAGCTTGTGGAAACATATGAAAATTTTTCAGGACGTGATTTGCTATTGGTGCACTGGAAATACAACTTTATTCATCTAATATTATTGTTAACAAAATCAATGCTGAGAAAATACCTACAGTGATGGCATAGGAATACTGGGATCACAAGCTAAAGAATCAGTCTAGAATTCAGACAACCAAACACGCACACATACAACAATAGAATAAACTCACCCCATTAGTATAGTTCTTCTGCACGCTATGATGAATAGAGCTGGCTTTACAATCATAGAGTGCACAGAGTTCTTTCTTAACTCTTCCCTAAGTAAATGAGACACTTGAAACTCAGGTAATGAGTTATTTTTGATGATCAAAGAAGAGATGGCCAACTATTTTATGATGCAAAAAATGTGCAGCAATTTGCTGTTTGTTATTTATTATAACTTAAACATGCCAATATTTACAGCACAGATGTTCTTGCTGTCAGACACAAGACTATCCATGGAGCTTCACATGGCCTAAGAAAAATGGGGAGAAGAGATGCAGAGACTAAAAGCAACCATGTTGTAGTTAGAGCTGACACATTAGGGAGGATATGTCAAGGGTTTGTCAAATTTGGGTCTAGAAATAAAATATTTCAATATCTGTAATATTTCAAGATTTCAAGTGAACATAAAGGAAGATAGGCAATATGAATAGATATGATTAACAAGGACAAATTTCACGATAGTGAGTCTTCTGCAGTAGCACTGAGAGAGAAGAGAAACAGAGCTTGAAGGTCTTACAAAAAGCAGAATCAACCTAAGTTTGTGATTGACTAAGAAAGAAAGGTAGAGCTGTTAAAGTCAAGTATAGACTCTGGTTTAAATGTTAATAATAGAAAAGGGAATGCACCTAGAAGAGCAAGTTTGGGAGAAAATTGTAAATGGTGAGAGCTGAGACAATGATTTCAGATTTCATAATGGATGTTCAAGTAGGCATTTTCATTAATCATTAGATATGCAAATGTTGGACTTGTGAGTGTAATTGCTACTGAAAAAAAATCAATTCTGGGTTCATGATTGCAAAGGTGGGAGAGATCAATGAAAATTAGATGTGACCCACAAGATCTCTACCAACTGAGATGACAAAGGGAGACTCAGAAAATCCCCAAGGTCACAACATAAAGGGACAACTAGAAGTTACAGACAGATTCTCAGAGATTGGAGAAATATTGAAGAAATAGTGATGTTTAAATTTTTATGCGTGGTCATGCAGGCGGGTGCCCTTTAGGAGATCGCCTCTGTTGAGGGGTTCAGTGAAGAGGCCCCCCAGCTGGCATGGTACAGCTGCTCTATGGAGGGAGAGAGATGGTATAAGAAGCGCCTGCACAGGCACAGGGGAGCGGAGGCTGCCTGGGGTTGGGGTGGGGGTGGGGGGCAGGGCAGAGACTGCACTGATCTACTCCTCTTCCCTTTGGGAGGGGTTTACTCCTTCCTGGAGTGGCTGGTTTGATGCTGATTTTAATTAACTATCCTATGTTAATTTGAAAGGGGCCACAGATTCTACAAAGGTCTTCAATTTCCATATCTTCACCTTCAGGTGGAGCTCCAGGTACCCCCTCCAGCATCCCTGACACCTGCTTGGGTCTGGTGCTCTGTGACTAGGTAGCAGCACCTGGGGAACTTAGTTCCTAAAGCTGGGTTAAGGGGTATGTTAACCCCTGGTCCCTTCAGCTGCAGCTCTTGTTTCTGGTTCTGTGGCACCTTCTTTCCAGTTTTTTTTTTTTTTTTTAATCCGTATCCTCTAACAGTTAGGAGATAGTCTCATGGCAACACAAATTTCCTAGCTGGGAAGAGCCTATTTGCTGTCTTCAAGCTAAGATTTACAGCTTGTTTTGCTTTTATTTAATTTTTTTAAAGATTTATTTATTTATGCACATAAGAAGTGGGGTACAGGTCAGGTGGGGGGTGAGAGGATTCACCATAGACAAAGTGGGGAACAGAACAGGAACTTAATACACTGCTGAGGGGAGATGCAGGCTAATCAGGAGAGGTCCAGCTCCCTGGCTGGGGGTCAGACTTGTGCTTAAGGGGTTGTGGTTAGTTTCAAAGTGCTATGTTTTAACTCCTTGCACCACCAGGGAGTTCTGATAAGATTTACAGCTAGTTTTTAACAAAAAGGAATAAGCAGGTCCTAGAGTTTCTTGGAAATTTCGGGATTTAAGCATTTCTTAAAGTGGTCCCTGAATTGCAGTCTCCTTTCAAATATGGGTCCCCTCCTTGGTGGAGAGGACTTATTGAGAATTTAACCTTCTCTGGGGCTTCACTACTTTGCAATTAAATGCTGGATCCCAACTTAAATGCTTTTCTCCCTCTGGCTGTAGAAGATGAAAATCTTTCATTTCCAAAAGGACCTCTGTACTCACACTTTTCTTTAATTTGTAAATAATCACTATACACTCCTTTCACCATAACTATTATTCTATTTCCATGGATTTTTCCAGAATGTTTTACCTTCTTCATTGATCTTTTCATACCCTGTAATTTTATTTTATTTTTCATTTAATGTTATCTTTTTACTGTTTGTTGATTGTTTCTCAGAGTATTCTATTCCTTTTCTGTATCTTCTTGTATAACTCTGACCTGTTTTCTGAGTTCTGTTTGTGTTGTTCAAATTCTTTGACTTCCTTAATTATGGAAATTTTGAATGCTTCATATACAAGGAGAAAAATTCTCACGGTTGTTGGGTTCTGGAGATGGATTTTCTTTCTGTGGTGTATTGTTCTCCTGAGGGCCTGCTTGAATGTTGGTCATTTTCTTTCTCCCCTTTGTTTACTTTTGGGGGTGTTCTTCACAGCTGGGGCTTCTATAGGACATGCACTCCCTTTTCTGGTATGGTTTGGTCTCCCAGTCTCCTGGGACCTATAGGCAAGATCTCCAACTGCTCTTACACTGGTGGGAGTCATCTGGGTGGGTTTTGCTGTTTTGGTAATCTGCCTGGCTTCCTTCATTCAACATCACATTTTTAAATAGCATCCATTTTGCTGCAGTTACAAATGACTGGTCTCTCAGATAAGCATTAACAATTTTGTCTTCCCCATACTCTTGAAAATCCCCCACCCCTTGTTTGACAGGTTTGTCTTCTTGCACTTCAAGGAAGAGTTAAGCAACAGTTGATGACAGACAGCTGGCGTCCACACATCTCTGTCTCTTTCCCCCAATCCCTTACCAAAACCTTGCCAGAGAGGTCTGTTGCTCCATATGGGTCACCTCTCTGGCTGGGGATCAAACTTGTGGTACAATGGCTGGGGAGAGTTCAGGCTGTTGCACTTTAATATCTTGTGCTACCAGGGAGGGGCCTTGCCTATCTCTTTCATAAATAATAATTTATTAAAGTAACATGGAATATTATTCAGCTATTAAAAGGACAGAAACTTGACATTTGTGGGGCCTCCTGGTGGCGCATCAGGTTAAAGCTCAGCACTGCAAGCTAGCTACAGCCACCTTAGTGTGAGTTTGATCCCTGGCCCCAGAGGTGACCCATGGTGCAGCAGACTCTCCTGTCTTCCCTGTTGTTCCCCTCAGCAGTGTGTTTCAGCAGATCTGCCTATTCTGCTCCCTACTCAGTCTCTGGTGAATCCTCTCACTGGCCTCTGGCCTCTACCTCAGTTCTATAAGCATAAATTAATGAATCGTTAAAAAAAAAAACTTGCATTTTGTGATAACATGGATAGAACTTGAATGGTTTTCTTTTGTTATAGCTATAAATCACAAGTCCATTTTTTAATTTAAATGAACTAATCAGAATTGCTGTTTTTGTTAATTTCATACATTCCTTTTTTTAAAAAAAAATATTTATTTGTGCATACAGAACTGGGGTACAGACCAGAGGTGCTTGGGCAATGAGAGAATTCACCAGGGACAGAGTGGGGAGCAGCACAGGCAGAATTATAAAGAACACTGCTGAGGGGAGCAGTGGGGAGACAGGAGACGTCTGCTGTGCCATGTGGCTTACCTCCCTGGCTAGGAATTGAACTTGTGAACTTGTGCTGAAGCAGCTGTGTCCAGCTTCTTAGTGCGATGCTTTAACCCATTGTGCCACCAGGGAAGGCCCTAACTTCATACATTCCTAATGAACATTCAGAGTTTGAGGAAAAATTACTATTTTAAATTTTCTTTCTCAGTTTTTCTTCTGTAGCCCAATTAGATGTGCAAATAGGAATTCATCCCCTCGTTTTGTGTTGCCTTACAGTTTTTCATACTTTGCAACCTCTGTTCTGTGTACAGTGAACCTCAGCCATAATGGGTTATGATTTCCTAAGGGTTTACATACACATTTAATTTTGGTTCATATTGGTGAAATTATTTTCTGTGAAAATCTTGCTTATTATGAACCACTGGAGAATCATTAGTCAAGAGTAAATTTTACATTTCAAAAATCAGTTTTGGGGGAGTAGCAGATGTTCTCACAATATGTGAACCATGAAATTTCAAATCTCAGAATACCATGAAGCCCAGGGTTTTGAAATTATCTGGAGAACCAAAACAGATGATCAATGACTCTGACACAGTGTGGCTGTGATAGTGGTGAGACGGATTTTGGTTTTGTTTTTCTTGTTAAGAAAATCAATAGAGGTAAAATGACAGACTAAGTATTTAATTAATTAATTAATTAATTACTAATTAATTTTTAAAGGATTTATTTATTTATGGATACAGAACTGGGTTATAGTCCAGAGGTGCAGGGGACTGAGGGGAATTGAACTTATGAACTCGTGCTGAAGCAGCTGCATCCAGCTTCATAGTGCTGCACTTTAACCCATCAGCTGAGGCAGATTGATGGAGATACAATGCAGAGGGGGGCAGAGGAGGGGAGCGGGGCAAGGGAGGAGAGGTCTGCTGTGCCACATGGGCCACCCCCCTGGCCGGGGATTGAACTCTTACTGAAGCTGCAGGTAGGTTTGCAGTGCTGTGCTTTAACCCATTGCCACCAGGGGGGGCTCTGGTTTACTTTTTCAAGATTTATTTATGCATACAAGAACTGGGGTACAGACCAGAGGTTCAGGGTGAGAGGATTCTCCAGACACAGAGTGGGGAGCAGAACAGGCAGATCTTCTGAAATACACTGCTGAGGGGAGCAGTAGGGAGACAGGAGAGGTCTGCTATGCCATGTGGGTCGCCTTTCTAGCAAGATCCAAACTCAAATCACAGTGGCTTCAGATAGCTTCATAGTGCTGCTCTTTAACCCACTGCACCACCAGGGAGGACCAGCAAGTATTTAATTTGAATGCTGCTTTGTCAGGAGCAGAGAATTTATCAACTTATTTTTTTTAAGTTTTCAGATTTTTAAAGATAGTATTAATATGATCTCCCATACTGCCAGAATTTAAGATTAACTTGGTCAATTTCTCATGTATGTATGACTAAATCAATATTATAAACCTCTGATAAAGTTAATAAAAATTCATTAGAACTTTATCTTACCCTGCACAGTCATATCAGCATAAAGTTACATTTGAATTAAATTCTTATTTTTCTGAAATTGAAAATATTATAAGCTTAATCTGTATAATTAATTCGCACACACAATGCTTTGTTATTCTAGAGATTAAGTTATAGTCTGTTTTTTTCATTGCAAAAACTTACAGACTGTTTACACTTTGTAGAAATATATCCTCAATGAGCTTACAGCCATAATATTTTTAAAAAGCTATGGATTTTATTTTATGGAGAAATAAAGTTTCTTGAATCCGCTACAGGTTAGAAGACTTTCCGTGTATAATCCTGCACAGTGTGAGCATGTTAGGGAATTAATAACTCACATGTTTAGTCCAAGCACTAATAGCTGTTCACACAAGTAACATACTGAGAAATTACTGTGTGTAGGGGACTATGTATTGCCCTGAAGATGCGGGATGAGAAGCCCAAAGCCAGGTCTTGAACATGTGGGTTTTAGTCAGTTTGTATTGGTTTTTTTTTTTTTTTTGGTGCAAACATTTACTTCCTCTAAATCAAGATGAGACTGTTATTGTTTATCAATCAATATGTGCAACTCCATCAGAGAGAATATATTCTGCTTACAGTTTTGATCTACAAGTTACCGTGAAAATATGTAGAAGATTAAGTCTCCATGTCTGAAGCATTGGGGCCCTCCCTACTGGCTATCTGTAGCCGCTGCAGCAGGAGTTCGATCCCTGGCCAGGGGGTGACTTCCATAGTGCAGCAGACCTCTCCTGATCCACCTGCTGCTCCCCTCAGCAGTGTATTTCAGTCAATCTGCCTGTTCTGCTCCCCACTGTCTCTGGTGAATCCTCTCACCCCTGTGCCTTTAGCCTGCATCACAGTTTTGTAAATAAATAAGTCTTAAAAAAATACTATTGGAAAAAGTGTATCACTTGGAATGCAAAGAAAATTAGACTTTAACAAGTTTGTCTTTCTGACGCCTCTTTATGGTGTGAAGAAAGGCATTGACTCTGCCTTCATATACATTTTATGTTCATTTTTGATGTTATGAAAGAAAGAGCAGTTGAATGAAAAGAAAGAAAGGAGGGAGGGGCCTGAGGGGCCTTCCCTGGGGGTGGTGGTGCAACCAGTTAGGACACAGCACTGCGAGCTTGCCAGAGCTGCTTCACCATGAGTTTGATCCTGGGCCCTGGAAGTGACCCACATGGTGCAGCAGACCTCTCCTGTCTCACCAGCTGCTCCCCTCAGCAGTGTACCTATTGGAAATTCATGTTCTGCTCCCCACTCTGTCTCTGGTGAATCTTCGCATCACCCTTGTACTTCTGGAATGTACCCCAAGCTCTCTATGCATAAATAAATCTTAAAAAGAAAGGAAGAAAGAAAGGAGGGAAGAAGGGAGGCAGCCACTTAATGGGTTAGACACTGTCCTCAAAATAGAGCAACTGAACCAATAAGTTAGACTCCACAAGTGAAGAAAGACCCACGTTGTCTGGAGAAAAAAAAATATATATATATATATACATATATATAACCTAGGGATATACTAGCAAGTAATCAGAGATGATGGACCTTGATTCCATTCATGCAAATACAAAGCTTTGTTTTATAACTAGCAGTCTCGGAGAGCAAAGTCTAGTTAGTTACCACAGCATAGTAATTGCCAAAACTATCATTCAAGCTGTGCTAATGTAGTCCAGGTGACCTAAATACTGTAGTACGAAGCATGAAGTAGAGCAGCTACCAGACAGTTTTCACTGCAGATTTTCCAGGGCCTTTGGAGCAAACACATCCTACTGTTATATCCCTGGCATGCAGCAGAGGGCTCTCCTAGTATTGAGCACAGAGTGGCACAAATCCTTAGTAACTTGAGCAGAATATAGAAAGACATTTATTAAGCACAATATTGAAAAATCAAAATAAAATGAGAAAGCAGAATGGTATTTATCACTTGAATTGCTGAGTTTGTTCTCTCGCTGTTCAGGTTTTGCTGCTGCTCTTTTGTTTCTAAAAATTGCATTATTCCAGCTCTTGTGACTTCTCTGCCAATATTGTTGTAAGGACATTATATAGGCTGGGAAAGTAATGATAAAAGAAGCTGCTTATTTCCTAAATCATTTTAACGATAAGACATTAAGGACATCCTTATTATAATAAAAATTTAATAAATACTCTTTCTCTTAAAGTAGATGAAAGTTCATAAATAAAGCATATTTAGTGCAAAATTGATATCTATAAGACTCTGGGCTAACCAACGACGTGAGATAATTACCAGTAAAATTTGTCAGCTTCTCTCCTTGAATATGAATACTACAAAAGGCAATTGTGTAAAACAGGATTGTGAAACAAAAGAGATAAAACTCAAGCTAGGCGATAACGCAAATCAAACAAGAGAGTCCTATAATTTGCTCCATTAGGTGGACAAGGGAAAGACTGAGGGTGAGAAGATTCACAGCACAACAATAAGTCTGACCATGGCAAGCAAGGAACTACTCAGGGGATTGTAGACACTCTCATTGACAGAAAAGTAGATTTCAAGAGCAGTGAAACATAGCCTTTTTGAGTTACAGTGAATTCATTTCACCAGGAACCTAGAAACACCTTGTGAAGTAGTTTACTTAAAATTAGCCACAATATGGCCCTTTTTTTTTTTTTTTATGCATACAGAACTGGTATACAAGCCAGAGGGGGAGGGTCAGTGAAAGGATTCATGGGAGAGAGAGTGGGGAGCAGACAGCTGAAGGGAGCAACGGGCAAGACAGAAGTCTGCTGCTCCATGTGGATCACCTCCAGGACTGGGGATCGAACTCATACGGAAGTGGCTGTGGCCCTCTTACAGTGCTGTGCTTTAACCCGCTGAACCACTAGGGAGAGACCAATATGGCCTTTCTAAAAATGAAAAACACATAATTCTGTACATGCCACCTATTTTAAATCATAAGGTAGCATAGATTGAAATATTCACACATGATTCAGTTTAATAAATACTGGCATTTTAGATGAAAGAAACCCTGCTTGAATATATAGACATTTCATTTGGAGCTTTCAATTTGACAGTTGTTTAAATATTTTTGTTTCGCTATACATCATAGTTTTATATAATAATTTTCTCAAACATTCAAGAAGTTTCTTTTTATTTTTTTCCCTAAAATATGTGAAGGGGGCCCTCCCTGATGGCTCAGCAGGTTAAAGAACTGTACTAAGAATGGAAAGCCACTTCCTCACGAGTTCTAACTCTGCCTGTGCCTGAGGTGATCCTTATGGCTTGGCAGACCTCTCCTGACCCACCCACTGCTCCCTTCGTCGATCTGCCTATTCTGCTTCCCACTCTGTCTCTGGTGAATCCTCTCACCGCCCCTGCACCTCTGGCCTGTACCGCAGGTCTGCATGCACAAGTAAATAAATAAATCTTTAAAAAAAATGTGAAGGATTTCTAGTAGAGAATGAAAACAAACCAACTTTCTATATTTCATGACTAACTTTTGTAAAGAAAATTCCATAGGACCTTAACCTATTTACATTTATGTAAATGACTACAATGTTCTATAAGGCCAATTGCTTTGAGCTTTCTGTCACTCACCATTGTCATTGGCTCCATAGATTCACCACAATGTTGCATCCATCCCTACCTCCCTCAAACACCTCTCAGGGAAAATGTTGTTACCTCTTCATTGGGATTCTTGCATTCAAGATACACACAATAGAATAGATTTAAATGATAGGGGGGAAATACAAAGGAAAAGTATTAAGACAAGGAAGAAAAGAGGAATATTCTTAAAACTCAATGCTTTTTAGTGGAGAATCCTGGTAGCACAATGTGTTTAGATGCAACACTGTGAAACTATCCTCACTCAGCCACTGCAACATAAGGTCAATTACCTGGCCAGGGAGGTGACCCACGTGGCACAGCAGACCTCTCCTATCTTCTCTGCTGCTCCCCTCAGTACTGTATTTCAGTCCATCTGCCTGTTCTGCTCCCCATTCTTTCTCCAGTGAACCCTCTCAGACCCCACACCTCTGACCTACAACTCAGATATACATAATATGAATCTTAAAAAAAAAAAAAAACTCAATGTTTTCCACTAAGTATGTGTCTCACATAAACCAAAAAATTACAAAGGTTTTGCTTTGTTTGCTGAGAGGGTTGAGGCATTTGGCCTGAGGGCCTGTTTAAATATTTTAGTAATTGTTTTGTCTTTCCCTCTGGTACCAAGAAGGCTGATAAAGTTCTAGCTACACAAAATTCAAAAAGAAAATGTTGAGGAAAAGTAGTGACTACCTTAGACTCTGGTTTTGACGCATTGTCTGGAATTGTACCACCAAATCTTTTCTCCTATCTCGGAGTGTTCAGATGCAGGAGTATCCCAGCTGCCTCACAATCTAGAATGGTGGGGGAGTAGCTAGTAGAAGGCTTAGAATGGATGTCAAGTAGGCCAAATGGGAGTGAAAACACAAATCTATGAACTCAATATATCACACAGAATCATGGCTTTCCATTTGTCAGCTAATTATAAAAATCAAATTTACTTTACAAAAAATATAATTTATTAACACAATTCTTGTCACTTAGTCATGTTAATTATAAAAATAGCTGATTCGGCCCTCCCTGGTGGCACAGCGGGTTAAAGCACAGCACATAGAATCTAAAGCCGCCTCTGCATGAGTTCGATTCCCGCCTGCCCCGGAGGTGACCACATGGAGCAGCAGACCTCTCCTGACCCGCCCGCTGCTCCCCTCAGCAGTGTACTTCGTCGATCTGCCTGTTCTGCTCCCCACTCTGTCTCTGGTGAAGCCTCTCACCGCCCCTGTACCTCTGGCCTGTACCCCAGTTCTGTATGCATAAATAAATAATTCTTTTAAAAAAAATAGCTGATTGATAAGTATTTGAACATTGCTTATGTTTACTTCATTAGAAAAGATGCCTACAAATAAAATATAAAATAAAGGTGGAGCTTTATATATTCACACTATGTAGGTGTTATATAGCTATAATTATAAAATAAATAATATTACCAATATTAATGTACAGCCCCAAAAATATTATTGATAAATATTTTATCTTCTCTCATTAAAGAGAATTTAGTTCTTTTGTCTCTTTCATTTTATTCCAAGTTTACAACTTCTTATACTTTAATTCTGACCAAACCTACCTATTTCATCCAATTGCCCTTAAAAAGAGCATGTACTTTTATAAGATTAAAGTATTTTAAACAAAAGCTTATAGCAAGGTAAGTATATATAATAACACCTCTTTGCCCTTTCCTTCAAAGGATAAGGAAAAATCAAACATGTTTTATCTGGTGCTATATGCAAAGATACCAACTTGATTGCATTAATGTTCAACAACTAATTGAACAATTAATGTTCAATTAACGTCTATATCACCTCCACTGAAACTCAGGGAAATTCAATTTTTTAGTTGTAGATAAGAGAACATACATTTTGAATTAAAGTTCTCTATTGGAGAATCTAATTTCCTTCTGCAAATGATCTCATCTTTGGGTAAGAAAAAAACTGAGTTTTGGTAAGAGAAATTTTGAGTTTGTGTTCAGTCAGTATCACAGGATTGACTAAGGAAATTATTTGTCTGAAATCAGTTTTGGGGGTTAGAGATTGGGATCTGATTTCTGGGAGATGACTTTCCTATATCTTTTTGCATGATGTAAATATCTGTCTGTCTATCTAATCTCTCTACCTGTCTAAATAATAGAGACTTATAACACATTACTGTGGGTATATGTTAAAAAAGAAGGGGTTTCTCCGGAGATGCAGGGGTTAAAGTGTCAGAGCTATCAAGCTACTGGCCAGTCACTGTGGCAAGAGTTTGATCACTGGCCAAGGAGCTGACTCACCTGGTCTAGTAGCCCTATCCTGTCTCACCTGGTGCCCTCAAGCAGTACATTTCAGTAGATCTGCCTGTTCTGCTCCCCACTCTGTCTCTGGTGAATCCTCTCATCACCCCTGCACCTCTGGCCCCACTCAAGTTCTGTATGAATAAATAAGTAAATAAAAAATGCCATAAGATCTATGCTCTTAAAATTTTAAAAGCATAATACACTATTTTGACTATTAACTTTATGCAAGGTTCAGAGTAGAGAGCTATTCTGGTTCCCAAGATATTTAGTCTTTGAACAAACACATGCAAGTACATAGACACAAATCTATACAAAGTGATTGAATGACAGAGAGGAGAAAGATTGCCCCGGCTCACAAATCAAATGTGAAACCTTCCTAGATAACCAATATGGAATTGACATTTGTTTCCAGACATCTTTATTCTACTTTATTTTTTTATTGCAGCTATTGATATTTTAATTTAGTACATGTTTTTATAAACTCCAGTCCCATGACCTCTAGAAATATAAGCAGCACCCCATGTTTCATCCAAGAGTCTTACTACCCGACAAAATCAATGGCTTTATTATGTTCTAAAGCTGATGAATAAGCAAGAAGAAAAAGATTTGATTAGAATGTTTTTATTAAAATAATAGAATGTAAATATATTCTCCTCCCTAACTTCTGCTTTTCAGACACGTATTTGGAGTTATTTGGAGTTCTGGTAAAGGTTGAGGTTACAAGAACAAAAGGGTAGATTGAGACTGGGCACAGAAAAGGTGATATCTCAGGGAAAGTCAGACAATGACCATTTGCCACGGAAGCCACTGACTCCTTAATTTGTACAAATAGTGCAGATTCGCCCTTCTCATCAAATCTTATTTCTTTAGAAACTTCTTCTGAGAAAGAAACTCCCTTAATAAGACAGAAAATAATAGTTATAATTATTTTTCTGAGTATTTATCCTTAGTTTTATTGTCTTGTCTTTATTTTCATTAGTTGGAATCAAATTATTACCTCATAAAACAGGAAATAATACTATTCATGTTCTTATTTTGTTGAGTTTTCAGATGCTTTTTCTGTATTAGCAGACACTGACTTCCAGTATTTGTAAAGCCAACAACAAGTATTTTTTGAAGATAGTGGACAAGAGTTAAAAATAATAAACATTGTAAATAACATCTTCTAACACATTTACTTCATTATTTCTAATGGAATATACAAGAGCTCAAATCAGCTTACTGTCATTAGGTCTAGAGGTTCAAAAATGCAAATACAGTTAAATAACCAATATATAAATAAGTTAAAAATTCACATCATAATATCAAGATAGAGGATCCTCTTGGCAGTCAGAGTTACATGATTGAAAGGTTAAAATAGTAAATGTAACTAATCACAAAAGAGACTTCTTTGCATTCATTCATTTGCAGTTATTAGTAACTTATTCAGGGTCCTCTCTGGTAGTGCAAGAAGTGCAGCACTATGAGGCTCTCCACAGCCACTGTAGTACAAGTTCAATCCCCAGCCAGGGAGCTGACCCATATGGCCTAATAGACCTCTTCTGCCTAACCTGTTGCTCCCATCTGCAGTGTATTTCAGCTGATCTGTCTGTTCTGCTCCCCACTCTGTCTCTGGTGAAGCCTCTGCCCCAGATCTCTGGTCTACACCCTAGCTCTTGTATGCATAAATAAATAAATATTAAAACAAACAAACAAACAAATCAATAAACAAAAGGAAACTGACTCAGACATCTGAATATTTTATGATTGTTTCAAAGCAAATATGGGTTAAAATTCATGAAATACATGGAGCTTCCGAAAGCTTTATTTCATATTTCTGTTCATTCAACATGACTACCAATTCATTAAAATAGACATATAGGCATGTAAGTTAATTGTAAGTTTTGCATCATATAGTAAATGTATTGACAGAAGAATTTAATAAAACATGCATTACTGTGTTCAAATTACCTTAGCATAAGCAAATGTTATCTCAAATGTTTCTTACGTGTTTTATGTACAGATGTAAATAGTGAAGAAAACTCTTTTAACATGTAATTATTTATCATACTAGCAATCATTTGGGTGTTTAAAGAGTCTATGTTAGTAGCTCCTATGAATCTGTTATGATTTACAGAGGGAAGTTGCAGGCAGCATATGAAAGATGTTTGTGTGTGTTTTTGCCTCCACATTTAAATTTAACAGTATAAATATTGTTTGCGTAATTTTATGCTGATTCTTCTTTATTTGGTTAAAGGGATTATGCTTTTATCATCAATTAGTTTTTATGATATACTTTGCACAGAAAAAAAGCATTTATGCCATGACAACTTAGAAGACAGTGTGTGTTTCCTGAATCTATTTTTCTATAAATGATATTAAAAAACTAAAATGATTGGTAATCCTTAATATTTCTGGCAGATAAAAGGAAGTAATTGATTCAGGCAGAAATCAGTGCATTTGCAAGAATAGATGGAAAGAAATTCAAATCTGATTTAAGTAAATTTCTGTGTATGTGACATACAGTTTCAAATTGATTAAAATTTTGGTAATGTGGACCTCAGAATTGGAAAATCCAAAGGCTTCTCAAGCCCTAACAACAGGAGATTGGATTGTCATTCATTGTCTTTTTTCAAGAGCCTCCCTGTAAGTGCCAGATAGTGGGAGCCAATTCAGCTGTGAAACAGAGATGAATGGTCCTGCGCTCCCCAACTCACTCCAAGCCTGCTGTGTCAGCTGGCCGCTCAAGACCTGTCACCAGATGTGACCTGCGGCTGTTGGAATCATAGGAACTACATATACCAAAAACCTTTGAGAGGATCTATGCTACCAAAGATACATAAACATCACTCATCTTCAAAGACTGTTTAGCTTACAGACTTCAGTGCTCTTTCTAGATGGGGCCAAAGAGGAAATGGCCAAGAAAGATCTTCTACAAGGGGACAAAAAGCTCATGGAGGACAATGGAAAAAAGAAGTCCTCAAGAACAGTGCTAGGATGGCCAGACAGGCATGGACATTTCTCTCTGCAGGGGACTGATTTCCCTACTTTCGTCCAACAGAGTTTGATAACTAACAGACTATAATTTACTACTGGAATATATTTATGATTTCCACCTTGCTCATTTTCCCACTCTTTCGTTTGCAGTTATCATGTTCCTTAACTAATTTTTGTTGGGTGCAGTAAATAATTGTCTTTTAATGTCACAAGCACTAGGAAATAAAGGGCTGTGTTTTGGCTTACTTCAAACAACAGTGCTGAAACCTAGAATGAGCTATATTTGGTAACTGGTGATTTCTTTGTAAACAATTGATAATGACATAAATAGATGTTTAAGTAAACTTAAACAGACACTTTTAATTGATTAATATTTCTTGTCTTTTTAATTTTAGCAGTAATACCCTCAGAAATTTATAATACATGCTCTCTTTTATTGTATGTTTTTCTTCTAAATATCACTACTTTCATAACTAAGTGGGTACTTCAAAATCCAAATTGATCTGAATGCCTGCCAAAGTTAAAATATAAAACCTATCTTTACTTCTTAGCCAGAAGGAACTATTTTATTTCCTTTCTCACCTCTTTTTATATACACTGAGTCAAACTTTTTTTTTGCTAAATTTGCTCCTTCTTTCATCATGTCAGAGCATCATTTTCCTGCCCATCTCATATTTTTCATTATTAAACCCAACAAATTAGTTTGATTGAAACAGATACTTTTGGAGAGTGTGGAAAACAGGAGGAAAAATTATTATTATTATAAGTTTTTACTTGCAAGTGGTTTTACTCTGTAACATATGTTCAAATAAAATGCAGCTTAAGTGTAAGTTATAATTGCTGAATTTATCTACATGATGACTAGATAAAAATGTTTGCATTGGCCCTCCCTGGTGGCGCAGCGGGTTAAAGCACAGCACAGAGAATCTAAAGCCGCCTCTGCATGAGTTCGATTCCTGCTTGCCCCGGAGGTGATCACACGGTGTGGCAGACCTCTCCTGACCCGCCCGCTGCTCCCCTCAGCAGTGTACTTCGTCCATCTGCCTGTTCTGTTCCCCACTCTGTCTCTGGTGAAGCCTCTCACCACCCGTGAGCCTCTGGCCTGTACCCCAGTTCTGTATGCACAAATAAATAAATCTTAAAAAAAAAAAGTTTGTATGTCTTGGTTTGTGCCAGGCTCAAACTATTGATAACCAATGTTGTGGCTGGACTGGCTGGGTTGGTCCTTAAGATTTCCTCAGCAATAGCAATCAGGAAATTTTGGGGACAAAATTATAATTCACAGGTCTTATAAAGCACAGAGTGATGTGGGATCACATAGTGGGGTCAGGAGTGGTTGAGAGAGAAGGGGGGAGAAGAAGATAAAAAAAACAGGAAACAAGAAAAGGGGAGAAAAGGAGAAGTCAGAAGGGGCCCACTGGGCCCTTCCTGATGGTGCAAAATGTTAAAGCACAGCACTATGAAGCTCACCATAGCCACAGCAATCTTCATGTACTTCCTTGAACTGGTCATATGATGAAAATTCCAACTAAATTGAAAGGGATTCTGTTAAGTCAAATAGTTCAGAAGGAGCAAAGCAAATGCCGGATGGTGTCACGTTTATGTGGATGATAGAGACGACAGATGAAGCGGCAGATAAAGTCAAATTCAAAAATTAATCTTTGAAAGCTGTTTCTAGCCCTGAGGCCTTGCAGGTGGGAGGAGCCATCACAGGGTGGAGGGAGCCTACAGGACGCTGGTGGTGGAAAGGAGGTAGCTGGTGGGGGGGGGGCAGACTTTTAGCTGCACCTTCAGGGCCAGCTAATACTGCCAAAATGCAAACAGTTTTATTAACCAAGATTAATTCAGGAAAAAGTAAAAAAATAAATAATAAATAAACATTTATTCTTAATTCCTTCAAGCATCCAAGCTAAATTCTCTTTTCCCATATTGGATCCCTCATGCATGAACCTCTAATAAAGACTTGATTGGTTCAGGGCCCTCCCCGTTGGCGCAGAGGGTTAAAGCACAGCACTAAGAAGCTAAAGCCACTTCAGCATGTGCTCGATCCCCGCCTGCCCCGGAGGTGACCCCATGACGTGGCAGACCTCTCCTGACCCGCCCGCTGCTCCTCTCAGCAGTGTACTTCATCGATCTGCCTGTTCTGCTCCCCACTTTGCATCTGGTGAATCCTCTCACCACCCCTGTACCTTTGGCCTGTACCCCAGTTCTGAATGCACAAATAAATCTTAAAAAAAAAAAAAAGACTTGATTGGTTCAACGACAAAAAAGACAGAAAGAGAAAAAAAAAACAAATTTAACAGAGGGAGAGAGTTTTAAACTATGGCTGATAATTAATTGAGCAGTGAGTAGTAGAGCAAATCATAAATCATAGCACACCAATGTAATTGCCTCTTTTATAAAATTCTAGTTAGTTGTTGACTTTAATACATTCATTAACTAGACTGTCATCTTTCCCTTGCAATCCTTAATTGATTTAATTTGAGTATGCATGATCACCTCCATATGGAATAAGCATTAGTATAATTATTAAAAATAACTATTTTACTATCAATAAACTATAGTTATGTATGCTAAGATACAATTAAAGTACTTAATAATGTGGGTAGCAATGATTATTATGTAACGGTTTCAGAATTTTCCCTAATATTGGAAATCAGTTTTGACTGAGGGAGTTTAATGGTAATTGGGCCCTCAATATTAACTTATTTGTAAATACCTCTGTTCAAGTTAGAAAATCTAATGACATAACTGATCTTGGAATATGACCATTGACATTGTTTGGAATATTGGGTTTGTTGGTAGAAAAGGGGTAGGGGATCATCATTTTCAGACAAAAGTTATAATCACTGAATTATGTCATAAAATATAGTTGATGTTAAAATCCTACAAGGGCGGGCCCTCCCTGGTGGCACAGGGTTCAGCACGAGTTCAATCCCCGCCTGGGAGCTGAACCACATGGCACTGCAGGCCTCACCTGACCTGCCCACTGCTCCCCTCAGCAGTGTACTTGGTCAGTCTGCCTGTTCTGCTCCCCACTCTGTCTCTGGTGAATCCTCTCACCGACCCTGCACCTCTGGCCTGTACCCCAGTTCTGTATGCACAAATAAATAAATCTTTTAAAAAATCTCCCACAAGTAATATTGATGAGTCTGGGAAAGAAACAGAAATGCAAGTGTGACTTAGTCAAGTATAACTGAATATTTAAAAACAAAAACTGATTAATATGAAGCTTACAAACATTTTGCCTTCTTTGTTAAACAGAGACTACACGTAGATTTCTATGGACCCTTTTGTCCATAGAAATAGTAAACCCATCTCTGTTTACTATAAAACCAGAAGACTGATTTTAAAAAGTTGGAGAAAGCACAGAAACTATAAAATTGTTTGCTCCTAAAAATTTTATTGAACAATTTAAAGCTATTGTGTTACGTCGAAATTGCATTACTGAAAATTGTGCATCAAAATATTTTCCATATTTTTGGAAATCACAGAATAAAATGTACATTGCTCCAAAATTAATTGTTATGTTATCTGGGAGGTCATGCAATTAGTCAAAAGTATCAGACACATTTTTCTTCATTCAACAAATAATAAATGATACTGACAAAAAGGGAAAAAAATAATACAAAATCACATATTATGTTTATTGCCTAATAAGTAAGTTAATAAATAATGACATGTATCACTCAAAGGTATAACCACATGTGAATATTGTCTCTGATGTAAGTTTTCTATAACATCCACAAATCAATTTGAATTCTAAAAAAGAATATAGAATTATCTATTAAAAATGAAAACCATGTTCATTCTTGCTTTAAAAAATCCAACTGTGAAAATAAAATTGACTCAATGAAAATCTATTACAAGACAAGATCTCTTTTCTGGCATATTTTTTTTATAGAAACAAGGAATTATTCTATCATAAAGCATTAAGTATGAATTTATATCTATCCTAAAGTCAAACAGTAAAAGTATAAATTATATTTTCATTAATAAGAATATATTTAGAAATATTAGAGAAAAGCACTTGTCAGAATATATTTTTAAGTGAGTGGTGAAGACTCATAATTTTATGTGCTATTTCAGAATATTCTTAAACATTTTGCAAGATAATAAGTTAATTGATTGAATAAGAATGTAGAATACTTTAATGACATATATAAAAATGTATAACTTTTTAAATCTGTCTTAGAGTAGCATATGTCTATCACCTGGAATTAGTCCATTACGCTTACCCTCCACATTAAAGCCATTTTTGATAGGCAATTTCCACCATAACAAAGACTCATACTGTCTTTAGATAGCTCAACTAAAGTATTAAGTAATCGGGTAGATGTTATGTCTCCTAGCATGATTAAGTGAGATCAATGTTTCATACACCACACACACACAGAGTAAAAAGGTGACTAGCAAAACCTACATTTAAGTTTGAACAATGCATGCCAAAATTAGCTATCATATTTTTTTTGAAGATTTATTGTACTGATTTATGCAGACAAGAATTGGGATGCAGGCCAGAGTTGTGCTGGGCAACAGGATCCATCAGAGAAAGAGTGGGGAGCAGATAAGGCAGATCTATTGGAATACACTGCTGAGAGGAGCAGTGGGAGAGACAGGAGAGGTCTGCTGTGCCATGTGGGTTGTTCCCACATGGGGCTGCATTCAGTGACTGGCAATAGTTTGATAGGGCTGTGACTTTAACCCCTGGCTACTAGGGAGGTCCTGGCCATCACTTTGAATACTCAATATACTAATACTTGCAACGTAGTGACCTTTTCCCCTCCATTTTCTGAGAAAATGATGACTGACTTGAAGATAATAATAGTACTCATTACTATTGCCATAACATATAACCCATTTTAGTGGCTTAAGGCAACCAGAAATTAGTAACTCACACTCTTTGTAGGTCACAGGTTCTAGTTGGCTGTGCTGATTTCTCTGCTCCGGATTTCACAGTCAGCTCTCAGCCAACTGGATTCTTCTCAGGAGACTTGTGGGAATTATCACTTCCAATTTCATTCAGATTGTTGGCAGAACCCAGGTTCTTATAACTACAGGACTGAGATTCCATTTCCTATGCCCTGTCAGCTGGCAGATACACTAAGCAACCAGAGGTTTTTCTCTGGTCTCTGCAGGAAGAAATCTACCTCCTAGGGCCAGCAGAGGAGCCTAAAATCCTCATGCTAGCATATCTGTCTCACCTTGTGCCACATCCTTTCTGTCAGAGAAATTTCTGTTGCAAGAGCTCATGTACTTGACATGGCCCTACCAGGTTACACAGGACATTCTCGCTGAACTAAGTGAGGCGCATGCCTTTAATAGCATATGGAAGTTCATTTATGCCACACAAAATAACCATCACAGTTTCAGGGGATTAAAGCAATGACACCTTTGGGGAAGGTCTCTTTATTCTGCCTATCATAATGTGTCCCCCATCCCCCTTGTCTCCCTCCCTCCATCCCTCCCTTTTTTCCTTTCCTTCTATGTGTTACTGTGGTAACACCTTTTCATATCACACTCACCCCAAGGCATTCATTGTCCTCCATCATCATCCATTAGACCTCCCCACTGTCTTGGGGAGCCTTAATTCTACATACAACTGTCTAGGGTTAGTTTTAGTTTGGTTTTATTTGTTCCTTTGCTTTTTTTTTTCTCCCTGATTTTAACATGAGTGTAACCATGTGATACTTGTCTTTCTTTTTTTGATTTGTTTCACTTAGCATAATACCCTCCAGTTCCATCTTGGTTGTTATATGTCAACATGAGAAGAGATAAAAGGACCTGCACGAATTATAGGCCAATTTTAAATGCACACACAGCAAATGCATAATTTCCTTATCACATACATCCCCATTTATTCAAATGTCTCTCCATGGTGTGTAGGTGCAGGAATGTGAAGGGTGGACAGTGAGGTAGAGACAGATCATCTAAAGTGTGTGTGTGTTCTATGTGTCCATGCTGTGCTTTGAATTGCATCTTAGAAAAGAGCAAAGGTTTGAGATCAACATAAGATAGATTTTAGGAAAAATAAAGGCAATCTGTTGAGCCTGGTGAATCCTCCTTGTTCTCCCTTACATTTTTGATAAATAATGAAACATTTGCACTTATTCATTATCACTTTTACCACAGCCCACCTTTTTATTTCCCAGTAGGCCAAAATGTAGTAAAGATACAGAATTATTTGAAAACATCATTACAATTTGACCTTCCCCTCTTATTAGAGAAATACATTTGTCATGAGCCCATAGAGATTACACGCAGAGTCCAAGTGCAAATCAAAGGTAATACCAATATATTTCATTTTATAGTAATCTATCAGACCCGGGAGATTTTTCATGATTAAATTGTTTTGATTAAATTTATAAACATCATGCTAAGTAAATAAGCCACATACAATACAAGCAAATATTCCACTTAAGAAACATTCTGTTTCTTTGTGGAACCCAGAATAGGCAAATTCATAAATTCATAGATGGAAAGCGGAAGACAGAGCCAGAGGCAAGAGTGAGGGCAAGTCGGGAGTAAATGTTGAGTGGGTGCAGAGGTCTCTGGAAGATGATAAATAAAACAACCTGAATATGTTTAATGCTACCGAATCAGTCACTTAAAACGCAAAGTAAAAAGTTAATACAACACATATTTTCTTTTCTTTTTAGAGATTTATTTACTTATGCATATAAACTGGGGTATAAGTCAGAGGGGCAGGTACAGTGAGAGGCTTCACCAGAGGCAAGTGGGGAGCAGAACGGGCAGATCCAAGAAGTACACTGCTGAGGGGAGCAGCGGGCGGTCAGGAGAGGTCTGCCACGCCATGTGGTCACCTCCGGGGCAGGGATCAAACTCGCACTGAAGTGGCTGTGGCTAGTTTGCAGGGCTGCATCCTAACCTGTTGCACCACCAGGGAGTGCCCATAATAAATATTTTCTGAAGAAAAAAATGTTTTAAAAATTATACCAATCCTCAGGGCTTCTCTGGTGGGGCAAGGAGTTAAGTCTCAGCACTATGAAGCTATCTGCAGCCACTGTAGCACGAGCTCGTCAGGCCAGGGAGCTGACCCACAAGATGCAGCGGACCTCTCCTTTCTCACACGCTGCTCCCCTCAGCAGTGTGTTTCTGTCTCTGATGAATCCTCTTGCCCTCCACACCTGTCCTGTACCTCAGTTTTTGTGTGCTTAAGTAAATAGATCTTAAAAAGAAAAATTACACCAATCCTAGGAAATCAAATACACAAAACCTTTCTCTGTTTTATGTTTGATGCCAATGATGCAAGAGGACCATGCTAAAATATTGACCTTAAAATACACCCCTGTATCAGCTGCATCCAGAAGTCCCTTGAACAAAGTTGTCAACTTATGTGTTGTTATTTAGCAAATAAATAGAACCAGGAAATATAACATAACATACACACACACACACACACACACACACACACATATATATATATATATATAATACCTATACTATATCTATACATATATTATATATTGTCTCTGCATATTTACATATATATTCTCTCATAAACTGGATCACAGTTTCAGGGGTTTGTAGTATTAAATTTTTTGTTGTTCATGAACTTTTAATTATAGAAAAGAAAGATGCCAAGTACTAAAATATTTATTATTCCCATGTGAAATCTGTCCTTTTGTAACATGGTATAAGTGTTAAGTATTTCCCAAAATAATAGACACAATTTAAAATAAAATTAAACCTCAAAAATCTTAAATTTGGAGGAGACCCAAATAAAAGACATTTGTTGATCGCACTACCAGATTCCATTTAATGTCAAAAACAACCATCTATAAGTACTGAGTAGTTGAGTGAGGATTTACTTAATTTGCAGCAATACAAATTGATTTCATTTTTGGAGTTAGTGGGTTTGGAGTGTGGGATCCTTGGGTTCATTATGGGAAAGGTTTCACCAGAGCTCCCCTTTCTGGGGCACGTGTTGAATTTCCCAGGCGAGTTTCTCCATAAGACAGAGACATGAGTTATATGAAAACAGCAGGTTTATTAGGGAAAAGGACAGAAGAGTGAAAGTCACTTGCATAGACACAGCGAGCAAGGAGAGCCGCCCCAAAGGGCCAGGTTTGCTGAGAGAGGCCTGGTGTGTGTGCAAGTGGGCGGCCTTAGGAGAGCGGCCTTAACGGGGGGAGGTCAGTGCAGAAGAAGCCTTAGCATGGCATAGGTCACCAGCAGGCAGGAGGCTGCTGCCCTGCCGAGAAGGAGAGCTGGTGGAAAGGAGCACCCGCCTAGGCACAGGTGAGCAAGAGGCTGCCCCTGTCAGGCAGAGACTGCATTGATAGAGGCTTCTTCTCTTTGGGAGTGGCTCACTCCTTGTGAGCCTCAATTTGTTGCTGATTTTTTTTTTTTGTTTAAGATTTATTTATTTATGCTTACAGAACTGGGTACAGGCCAGAGGTGTCGGGGAGTGACGGGATTCACCAGAGTGGGGAGGAGAACAGGCAGATGGACTGAAATACACTGTTGAGGGGAGCAGTGGCAGGCCAGAAGAGGTCTGCTGCACCATATGGGCCAGCTCCCTGACTAGGAATCGATCTTCTGCTGCTGTGGCTGCAGAGAGCTTCATAGTGCTGTGCTTTAATCTGTTGTGCCACCAAGGAGAGCCCTGTTGCTGATTTTTAATAAACTATATGGAATCTGAAAGTTACAGAGATTCCATAATGGGCTAAATCTCTGTATCTTTACCTTTGGGTCTGTGCCCCAGACAGTCCCTACAGCATCTGATACCTGCTTAGATCCTGTGCTTTGTAATCTAGGTGCTAGCACCTAAGGATCTTAGTTTCTATAGCCCAGTCAATGGCTATGCTAATCCCTGTACCCCCAACTCCTTGTGAATCAGTCTTATGATGCTTCCTTTGGTTTTTCTATTCTTTCTTCCATCACAAATAATTTAAAAATTACTGGGGGTATAGCTCAGTGATAGAGCATTTGACTGCACAAATAATTTAAAAATTACTAATGCAGTAGTTAGAAAGTTTAACAAATTTAGGGAAAGGCTGGCAGAGGCCTCATAACCTCCCTTGAGACACTGTCAGTGCTTGCCAAGATGAGTGGAGACCTGGGACCCACACAATGGAAGGTGCCAGAGTGTCCAGAAGACTTGCTGCCTCTAGTGAGACATTACACTAGTCCACACAGACAACCAAAGGCAGCTTGCCTTTCTGGAAGACTCCATCGGCATTATAATGAAGGCTGCAGGGATTTAGCCTCAAAAAGAAGAAAACAAAAAAGAACACAAACAACTGGAACTACATCAAACTAAAAAGCTTCTGCATAGTGAAAGAAACCGTAACTAAAATGAAAAGACTCCCTACTGAATGGGAGAATATATTTGCACACCATCCATCTGACCAAGGACTAATATGAACGATGAACAAAGGCTTCATAAAACTCTATAGAAACAAAACAAATAATCTAATCATGAACAGGCAGAAGAACCAGACACTTCTTCAAAAAGACATTCAAACTGCAAACAAGTACATGAAAAAATATTTCCTCTACCATTTATTATTAGAGAAATGCAATTCAAGGCCAGAGTGAGATACTACCTCACACCTGTGAAAATGGCCCATATTCAAAAGACCAGAAGGAACAAGTGCTAGCAAGGCTGTGAAGAAAAAAAAGCTCCTACGAAAAAAACGCTCCTACACTATTGATGGGACTACAAATTAGCCCAGACCTTACAGCAAGCACATGGAGGTATCTCAAAATATTCAAAGTGAATCTTCCATTTGAGACAGTCATTCCACCGTTAGGCCTACCTACCCAAACATTTCTTAAACAACAATTTGAAAGGAAACTCTACCTCCACGTTTATTGCAGCAATATATATTTTTAGAGAACTATTGAAACAACCCAAGTATCCCCAAACAGATGAGTGGATCAAAAACAGTGATATAGATTCCCAATGCAATATTACCCAGGGATCAAAAAAGATCAACTCTTGCTATTTTGAAAAACATGGATGGAGTTGGAAGCAGTACTGCTAAGTGAAATAAGATAAGAGAAAGAAAAATACCAGATTAGGTCACTAAGAGGTGGACTATAAAGTATCTAAATGAAAGTGACATAAAGAAGGTTTAAAAAGTAACTCTTGATAGCTGACAATAGTTGCACATCCCTATACCAGGAAAAACTGAGAAAATAACAGGAAAAACTGAGAGAATAACACTAATGAAAAGTAAACTAATATTATGGTAAAATGGATAATTTAGCAAACAGGTATTAGTAAGATTTTGTTGCTTTTCATAAAATTCCTTGTTAAGAAATGGAATGAGCATTTTAATGAAAACTAAAGTAATAAACTACTGAGCAGCATGTAAAAAAACTAAACTGTTCTTTATAGAAGATAGAGGATGATTTTATATCACGGAAGTACGGATAGTTTTAAAAGCCTGTGTAATGATACCCGCCCTTTCCATTATGAAATGTGACGTTACATAGGTCTTGCAACCATCATCACTCAGTAGGAGGAATACAGAGAAAACGACATTTTGGAAAATATAGAAACTTCAAAATAAAGATCTGGTTCTCTCTCTCTCTCTCATGGTTCTTCATTTATTAAATATAGGAGGAGGGGCCGCCCTGGGGGCACAATGGGTTAAAGCCCAGCACTATGAAGCTAGCCCCCAGCCACTGCAGCACAAGCTTGACCCTGGCCCAGGGATCTGACCCACATGGTGCAGCAGACTTCTCCTGACCCACCCTGCTGCTCGCCTCATCCATACATACGGGAAAAATCACTCTACTGTGAGCTTGTATATTAAGTGGCAGATGTCTAGATGCCTCCGCTGAACATTGGATACTGGAAGACACATGGAGAGGTAAGAAACTCAGAACAGGAAACAGAAGACGACTCAGATCTCAATTTTACTAGAAATATAATAGGATCGGGTTGGTCAATTTCTAACTTCTTTTTCAAGCATGATCACTATAACAAAAGGTCAAGAAAGAACATTTTTTTTGTACGTGGCATTTTCAGTATTCCTATCTGTTCACGATAAGGCTGCTCCATTAAAACTTGAAGTTCACATAAGAAGTAATTGCCAGCTTCTAAAGATAATTAAGGATAGAGGAATTACATGAATGAAACAAAAATAAAGCATGTCCACTGGTCTTTATTTGAACAATAGTCTACCAAGCTCTTTTGATTTGGAAATACTTAAGTCACTTTTAGCATTTTAAAACATCATGGGATGGGGTGGATCTACTAATCATTCATTGAATAATTCATTCATCAAATATGAATGAATTACTTAAAATGAGACAAGTAGTTTCTAGTTACTTAGAAAAAAAAATATTTAGCAAAAAAATTCTGCCTTCCTTTGGGAAGGCAGAATCTACCATGCTGGAGTGGCAAAGACACTATATTAGGGAAGATGTGTCTCAGACATCTACAGCCCATTATTCCTTCATTTGACTGACAGGCCCTGGGGGTGTCACCTCGTAATGTACGAAACCTGTTCATTCGCTGTAATTAGTTACCAAAAAGTTATAACTGTAGTGATAATAGCTATTAAATGTTTCAGAAAATCCTGTTTTGAGGGCAAAGCACATAGAACAAAAATAATTTGTTAAGGGATACTTTTTTGTGTGTGTCAATGGATAGATTTGGAAGTTTTATGAGGGGACACAGCATATTGAAAATGTTTTTCTAGTTCCTGTGGCCTCATAGTTTCTTTCTTTCTTCCTTCCTTTCTTTCTTTTTTTCTGTATAACTGGTCTCTTATTTATTTGTTTATTTTTTGCCACAGTATCCTTCTTTATCTATCTTTACATTTACATCATTATTCATTTTTATACAATGTATGCTTTAGCCAAGCCACACAGTTTCTTAAGGAAATATATAGTTAAAAGATTTATTTATTTATGCATATTGAACTGGGGCACAGGCCAGAGGTGTGGGGGTTGAGAGGATTCCCCAGTGACAGAGTGGGGAGCAGAACAGGTAGATGCACTGAAATACACTGCTGAGGGGAGCAGCAGGGAGACAGGAAAGGTCTGCTGTGCCATGTGGGCCAGCTCCCAGGCCAGGGATTGAACTTTTGCTGCAGTGGCTGTGGAAAGCTTGATAATGCTGCACTTTAACCTGGTGCATCACGAGGGAGGGCCTTGCACTCACATTCTAAATTGATCCCTCCAGGAATCTGAACTGACCAAGACCTTTTCCAGTCTCCATCATCTTGTTATAAGAAGTTTGTTCATCTCACAGGTATGGGCTGAATAAGAGGCAATGGCCCAACACTAGTGAGTTTCATAGATTAAGACACTTTTCTTTTTTTTTTTTTTTTTGTATTCCCTTGCCTGGCTATGGTATACAGTTTCCAAAATAAAAAATATTCTAAGCACAAAGAATCAAGCAAACAAATTCAGTTGTGGTACAATTATCAGAATGTTTTAAAGTTTTTGATATCAAGAAAGAAATAAAAGATGTGGGGGGGTACTTACATGTGGAATACAGAGACACCAAACAACTGGTCAAAGGTACATTTTAAAACCAATTTTGAAAGATCATCATAGAACTGAGACATCTGTGTCTCAGAGGGGGTGGGGGAATGAGACAGCGCAATGGACTCTGGGGGAAGAGGGAGAAATAGGGAGGAAGGCTCTGAGGGGGAAACTGTGGGCACTTGATTACACGGAAGGGGGGGATTCTATACCCAAATTACTAACACTGATATAGACCAATGCCACTTCAATGAGAGATGTATTAAAATAAACATTTTGCTAATCATTAATTAATGAAATTTAGAGATTCTATGAAAGAGAGCAGTAACTAGTGTCATGAAAATCATAACCTGAAGAAATGAAACATTTAACTTATTTGAAATCTCCCTCAGTCACAATATTTTCTAGTTTTATATTATTAATTCACTCTATGTTATGTGACTTTGTAGAAAATAGCATTATATACAAATCCAGACAGAGGTAATAAGTGGAAAATACAGACACTGGAACATTTGATGTTTCTCTAAGAACTGTGAGACTTACAAAAAAAAAAGGGATGCCTTTATTATATTTTGCTTTATAGGTTTGTTTTCCAGTTTCCTAAGAATACAGACATAAGAAATATTTTGAAACTAAATAGTACAACTTAGGGCGTTATAAATGTAGTAAATGCTATTAAATGATTTTCACAAATAAATGTTCATATTAACTGAATTTTACAAGCAGAATAAATTGGAAATGCTAAATTGAATTTTTAATATTACTGATATGCAAAAGAAAAATAATATGGGTACTATTTTCTATGTAAATTTAATATAAATGAAATATAATAATACTTGATCAATACTTTTAATTAAATGGAAGATTACTGACAACATTTTTAAGACTAATTTAAAATATACAGAGATGATCTTTAAAGACAGAAATAAATTTCTAATCCTAGGAAAGTTCATTAAGTTTGTAGACAGTAAGGTACACTTAATTTATTAAATGTGCTTTGGAGTTTCATACATAAAATTTCAAAATTTATACGTATCAGTGTTGTTTGTGATTAAAAAAATATCATACTGTGTTATTTGTGTGGGCATGCATGCACACACACACACACACACACAAATATCCACTAACATATTTGTGCATTCCATAATTTGAATGGTACTATTTCAAAAGAGTCAAACCTATTTACATAAAAAAGCAAAGCAATGATATTTTCAAAGAATTATTTTAAGGAGAAACTAAGTGATTAAAGTGCCTGCTTATATTTGGCTCAAATTTTGTAGCATATAAATAGTGTATATTGACAAACATGATACTTTTTAAAAAGTGAACTTTAATGATAGAAAATAAATATATAATACTATAATAAGCAAAGTATAATAAATATGTATCATATCTAATTCATATTATCAATTATATAAATGATAGATAATGCTATATGTTCATTATTGACTGGTAACATTTTAAAATTTGTGTTAAACTTAACAACACAATGCTGCAAGTCTAATACTGAATGTTTAGTCTTCTCCCTGGAAAGCAGCATTCTGTTAGGAATTATGTGCATTACTAATTAATCTTTTATGCAATTTCAAAATAATGTAATGAATCATGTAATATTACAGCATGTTATATAACAGTGCATCAATGAAGGAAGTTATATTGGGCTGTCAGAAAAGTCATAATGCATTTTTACTTGAAAAATATAAAAACAATATGTGATGACTTTTCCAACAACCCCATAAAATTCATAATCCAGCATAAAGTTTGACTCACTTCTTATATTTTAGAAGAATTCAAGAGGGTTGTTACTTTTTTGTAGTTGTTTGACTAAAAACATGATTATTGTTGATATTTCTTCAGGCCAGCTTTCACCCAATTCTTGGATAAGTAAGCTTGCTTTTCTAGAAGTTTGGGAAAACGGTTCACATCATAAGGTATAGAATAACAGAATTTCAAAGAACAAGAAAATACAATAAAGTTTTAACTGACGATAATTTAGATCTGTGCTGTCCTATAAATACAATGGGTCTGAATTGAGAGACTTTCTGTAATGGAGGGGGGTCCCCAGGAAAAGAGGAGGTACCAGTTTCCCTGCAACACTCAAGAAAGAGTAGAGCACAGCAGGGAGAAGCTGGAGACAGGAAAGAAGGAAGCAGGATGGAGAGCCAGTAGGGGGGACTGAGGGAGGCTTGGAGCAGAAATGTGTGAAGTAATTGTGCTTCTTCCAGGTCCTGGACTGGAGAAGATGTCTGTGAGCGACCCACGGGGAAGTTAACAATGGCAGCTTTCATCTTGACTTTGCTTTTGCTTTTTTCCTCCCAGATTTGTCTAGCTGTTTTTGACCCTTTTCTACAGCCCCCAGCTGAAAGGTTTTTTTAGACTTGGGCAGGCTTCCAAGCCTTGCTATCTGCCTACATTTTTGGCTGGACGTTTGGTCATGGAAGAATGGGTGACTTTGGATTTTTAGATTGAAAACTATATTCTTTACCTTTTCTTGCTGCACACTGACTATAGTACAGTTCCTTTCCATTAAAGGTCTTGTATGTTTGTCTTGATGTGGCCAAAGGCAGAAGCTATTTAGACAGGTAGGGGAGAGGAGCCTGGGGCACCTCCTCCCGGTCCTGTAACGTCTCCATTTAATTAAAAAATTTAAATAAATTTCAAATCACTTTTTCATAGACTAGCTATCTTCTAAATGCTCACAGTACATGTGACTAACAAAGATGATATATGACAGTAAATATATAGAATCTTTTTCTCATTGTGGTATTTTATGTTGGAATAGATCATTAGCAGAATGGAGAATCAATGTTTTATATATATATATATGTATATATATATATATATATATTTAGAGTTCATTATCACAGTTTCTACAGTTTCTGAAATATGAAAATCAGCAATCAGAATTAAAAAGAGGTGAATTACAAAGGACAAGGATTCAATGATTAGGTGCTGATTTACAAAATTATCTGTATAATACATACACATTTAGGCAACTTTTTTTTTCATATAGCATTTTACTGATTAAAGTTGCATTAACTTTTTTATATAAAGGACCATTTAGTAAGAATTCAGTCAAATCAAATAACAAGTTAGTTGGTTCTGACACCATAGATGACTGGCCTTACTTTTCAGATGGTAAAGGACAGCCCATTTCAGTGTTAGAAGTTATTGTTGAGGGCCTTCCCTGGTGGTACAACAGGTTAAAGCACAGTACTACAAAGCTAGCAGCAGCTGCTTCAGCACGAGTTCTATCCTTGGCCAGGGAGCTGACCCTCATGACACAGCAGACCTTGCCTGTCCTGCCTGCTGCTCCCCTCAGCAGCATAGTTCAGTTGATCTGCCTGTTCTGCTCCCCACTCTGTCTCTGGTGAATCCTCTCACCCCTCATACCTCTGGCCTGCACCCCAGTTCTGTGTGAAGTCTGAGTTGGCAGATAGAGCTCTAGATTAGAAATATTAAAGTTGCTTCTAGTTAATAATAATTATCAATATCAAGAATCACTTTAAAATGTGTTTGTCCTACATAATTTGGGACTGAGTTAAAATATTCAGAATATTAAATATGTCTTATATTTTCAACTGAGTATATTTCTAATATAAAGAGGTCCTTGTGATTAAAATTTAGAGATTTGTTTATGTACAAAATACATATCATTTATTTGAAATAGTGTTTATCATTTAGTTCTTTAATTTGGTGTCAAAATAGATAGCCAAATTTCACATCTTATACTATTCAATAAATATTTGAAGTTAAACATAGTACAATGCATGCTTATCTGTTAGCATTAGGAAAAATATGCAAAGTAGGGTTGAATATTATAATGAACTTTATAACATAGATTAATTCATTCAGTATACTCTATCTGGTAGGTGAGTATTGTCTTGGATTTGTTGAACTGGGTGTTGCTTACACACAGAAACTTCCAGTCATTAACTCTTTGAAATAAATCTATACATCTGCTGAAAATAATCTATAGTATTAATTAATTTGCTGTTAGCCTTCAGTCAAGTGAAAGTAGTGTTTCTGGAAGTCCTGCTTTTCTTATTAGCCAAGTGTTTTCTTCATATCATGATTTCCATTTTTGTTTAAATCATGCTGAAAATCTCGTGGCTTCACCAGGAGAGCAAAGTAAATTGCTATAGAATTCAATTTGGGAGTCTATGAAGCAATTAAACACTAAAGCAGACAAGCAGTAGGGACTCTTTCAGCTCAGGAGAATAAATTACGAGTGATGTTAACACAGTTAACTTAAAAGGGAAATTTTAATGGCTAAGCTCAGATGTAGTTTGTAGAGCTCAACGAAACTTCAGAATGACTGTATTCTGACATTGTATTTAAAATCTAATTAGATCTCAAATAGAGTATTATGAACGCACCCTGGATTTAAGCAAAATCTTAGTAATTTTTGATTACATAATCTCTCCCGGGGCTGAAAACAATGTAGATTAGATGAGTGATAAAGGGTGCACATATTGCACATGTAATTTAAAAATTAAAATTATAAAGATGACAAAATATCTTAAATATTTAATATATGTTGGTGTATATTAACATGCATATGACTATATCCTTTTAAAATTCAGCAAATATGTACTGTATACTTACATATAGCTTTATTGACTAAGCTTTTTTTTTTTTTTTTTTAATAGGAGTGCCTTTAGTCACTACCTTTGAAGACTGGTCATTTATGAAAAAAAATGTGGGGCAAATATTATAATCTAGGGATGAAGATAACTTACTTAAACATTAAAGTATCTGATAATTTTTTACTAAATATTATTTTAAGACTTTATCCTTATCTTTATATTTGAGTATAGTTTCTCCACTATTTAGCCCAAATTTTCTGGTTGAGCTTACATGAGCTCATACATGAAGTCTGAATACTGGACACCAACTTCTAGGCTTGCCTCCAACAAAGTTATTTTAAATGGTTTTAGGTCACAAAAATATATTTATGAAATGTTTAAATGATTTCTGTGGGTTTATGTGGATTCTCAGAGTCATGTGGATTTCTCTTAAAAGTATATCTATTGGGCCCTCCCGGGTGGCGCAGCGGGTTAAAGCACTGCACTATGAAGCTTAAGCCACTTCCGCATGAGTTCGATCCCCGCCTGCCCCGTACTTCGTCGATCTGTCTGTTCTGCTCCCCACTCTGTCTCTGGTGAATCCTCTCACCTTCCGCCTCTCTGGCCTGTACCCTGGTTCTATATGCATAAATAAATCTTTAAAAAAAAAAAAAGTATATCTATTGCCAGTTCCAGTATTTTAGCAATGAAATCTTCAAAAGTCTTTTTGGCTTCTAGTTAACAAGTGTATATAAGAAGTATGCTGTGGTTTCGAGAAGCACTGGTAATTCCAGCCATTTTCCAGGCAGAGAGGCCACTGCTGACTTAAAAAAAAAAAAAAAAAAGACACAGGGGCTCTCTGTGGTGGTGCAATGTGTTAAAGCACCCATCATGAAGCTCTCTGAAGCCACTGAAGCTCTCTGAAGTTCAATTCCTGCAATTTCCGGCCAGGAAACTGACCCACAAGGAGTGGCAGGCCACTCCTGACACCCCCACTGCTGCTGAGGGCAGCAGTGTACTTCATCAATTTGCCTGTTTTCTCCCCACTCTGTCTCTGGTGAATTCTCCCACCTACCACACCTCTGGCCTGTACCCCGGTTCTATAAGCATAAATAAATCTTTAAAAAAAATAGAAACAGTATTTTGAAATAAAGACTAATTAACTAAAAACAAAATTTTAATCTAGGTAACTAAAAGGTACAAAAGAACTCTACTATGTAACTCAAGTATCCATTGTATGAAGCATAGTCTTACTGCAGAGCTGGGGGAATACAAGGAAGTAGCTGTAATAATTTAAATTTAGAAATTTCTAGGCGAGCTCACTGAAGCCAAAGCTTGGACCTCTGGCTGGTCCTAGTGCATCTCACTTCTGAAGTCCCCTCCTGGGACACCTGAGCCTCCTGGCTCTGGAGCACCAGCCTCTGCCAAGGGGCCCCGCGACCTTGGCTGTGCAAACACTGCTCAAACTAAAGTCTTTTTGGTTTGGTTTTGCATGAGCCTTTGCTTTGTTTTGACACATTCCACATAGAAATGAAACCATCTGTTTTCTGTCTTTATCCTTCTGATATTTTGACTTAGCATTATCCACTGTGGTTCCATTCAGACTGTTACAAATAGCAAAGCTTTAGCTCTCGAGCTCCACGGTGGAGAAATTACAGCTTCCTAAACTACCAATTTGCCCTCAGATTCGCAGGTAGTTTCCCTAACATGGCTATTGTCAATGTACAGTGGAGAAGAATGGAGAACATGTGTCCATTTGAATTGGGGTTTGGCATTCTTCATGTAGATCTGTAGAAGTAGAATAGCTGGATCACAGGGTTACATTTATTTTTAATATTTTGGTAAATCCCCACATGGATGGATCTCCATAGAAGCTGAACAGTTTTTGTATGTGGTTTCCTCTGTGTCCATAACCTCTCCAACACTTGTCACTTGTTATTTCCGTTTTTTTTTTTTTAAGATTTATTTATTTCGGCATATCTAACTGAGGTACAGGCCAGAGGTGCAGGGGCAGTGAGACATTTCACCAGAGACCGAGTGGGGACCAGAACAGGCAGGTCGTGGAAATACACTGCTGAGGGGAGCAGCAGGCGGGTCAGGAGAGGTCTGCGGCATCATGTGGATCACCCTCAGGGCAGGCAGGGATTGAACTCATGCTTAAGTGGCTTTACCTTCTTAGTACTGTGCTTTAACCCGCTGCGCCACCAGGGAGGGCCCATTTCCGGTCTTTTTAATATGGGCGTTTTCACAGGTGTGAGCTGGCATTTTATTGTAATTTTATTTGCTACTTCCCTGATGATATGTGATGATGCGCTGTTTCTCATGTGCTTCACCGTGGTCTGTACTCTTCAGTACGTCTTCTTTATCAAAGTGTTTATTTTGCTCTTTTGCCCATTTTTATTGTTTTCCATTTTCCCTTTTAAGAAGTTTTTAGATGTTGGGTTAGATATCTGCTTGTACACAGGTTTTAACACCCTCAAAACAATAAGTGAAAAAGTCAACTACATCGATACAGATTTTATGACAATGTATTGGACTACCTCACAATTAAGTATAAATTAAGAAGGTTGTAAGACTAAAAAGGAAAAAAATCTAAGAAGTAGGGAGAACAAAATGCAAATCATCAAGGCCTTTGATACCACTGGTTTAAACCATGGTATGTTTGACTGATTTCAACACAGATTACTAACATAGCAATGATGAAATTGCTGCCCACTGGTGGACACATATACAGAATAACAAAGTATTATGCCACTAAGATTCTCCAGTATTGAATGTGGAATGTAGATTTTGTGTCATATCAATGCCATCCTAAAAATACATTATAATTAATGTTCAGATCAAAACATGTGTCATTTAGTAAACATAATGATGTTCAAAAACATCTTTTGAGATGATTATTCTTGGGTTAAAATGATATGCCACAATTTACTTTGTCCTGTGTAAACAAAATGACTGAAATAAACTCTAAAGTTATATACTTTAAATATGTACTTTTTTGCAACTTAATAATGACATATACAAACATATGCTATGCAAATCCACTGAAGCATTCTGAGATGCTACAGGGCATATAATGATTCCATCATAATAAACCCAAAACTTGGTGTTAAGCCTGAAGGCAGAATTTTCCTCTTTTACCTGTTCTATGGAAGTAAAAGGGTCCGTTTTTATTCCAGAAAATGTGTTTATGTTTCAAAATGTCATTGATAGTGACAATTCTAAATTCTTTGTAATATGATATTACTTATAAAATATATTGGAAGTCAACAGTATTGTATATACAGATATGCTATATAATTATCTTATTTTTTCATATGGGTTATACTCTTATTTCCTTATTAGTTTTAAAACGTGGCTATACTGGGGTACAGGCCAGAGATGCGGAGGGTGAGAGGATTCACCAGAGACAGAGTGGGGTGCAGAACAGGCAGATCGACAAAGTACACTGCTGAGGGGAGCAGCGGGCGGGTCAGGAGAGGTCTGAAAACGTGGCTATATTTTACTCCCATATGTTTTTGTGTAGTTATCATTTATTTTATATATACTTGATTTTCTTTTGTTGAAAAATATATTGCACACAAAAGCAATATAAGCCATAAAAATATATTTCAGTGAGTTTTCACTAATTGAGCAAAATTATGTATTAAATAAAAGACAGATCATGAAATGGAACATTAATCACACCACAACATTTGCTTTGCAAGCCTTACTCCTCCCTTCAGGGTTATACTATTTTTGAACTTTGTAAATTACCTTAGCCTGCTTCTGAACTTTACATAAATGCTATCTAACTGTTTAATGCTTTACTTTCCCCAAAAATAGGTTGTGTAAGAATTTCTTTCGTAATTTTCAGTTGAGTTGTTTATTCCCGAGTAAACTATGCCACAGAGTATCCATTCTTCTGTTGGGAGACATTTGCATCGTTTCCATTTTGGGTCTGTTGTGAATAGCAACATTATCAACATTACGTTAGTGAAGATATGAGACATTTTTATTGGAGACATCACTCTGAGTTTTAAAACATCCATGATTAGAATGAATTCACAGCATGTTTTCCATGTGAGAGATGAAGGCTTGTGTGTGTGTGTGTGTGTGTGTGCTATCACTGAAAGTCAAGAGTAGTAACTACTTTCAAGGGCAGATGGAAAAGATACCTCAGCAAGAGCAGTCATTATATATCAAACAGTCCTTAGGGGACCCAAATAGTAAAGATGTAGAATGAAGAAAATTAGAAGTTATGGTCTAGCTGAAAGGGGGCCCCCCAGTTTTTCCACTCCCTGCATCCTTCCCACACATCTTGAGTAGTGTTAGGGCCTGTGGCTATGATGGATGAGGTTATCATGGTTATACTATTTTACTGATATATGGCAAAGGAGAAGGACCATTTTAAGGTGTCTCTAAAGGCCCTCATCACATGATGTTGAATTAGTGAAAATTAATAGTCTCTCAGAACTAATGTAATCTGCTGAGTCCTGTAAAACAGAGAAATGCTTCTGTTGCTGGGACTTCTTATGGAAAAAGGCAACTTGTAGGGTTGAGAGACTCAAACATAGGTACCTCAGGGAAATAAATTCAGGCAACACTTTGTATGCATTTGAAAGAGGACCTTAGATGCAAGTAAACTGTGCCCAGCCAGCACATTAATGGTTATCCTGTGAGCACCTAGCCAGATGATTCAGCTAAATGTACCTTGACTCAGCACCTGGAACTGTGTAAGGGAAAAAAAAGGGGGGAGGGGTTTATTATAAGCTATATTTTCCCCAATTTCTTAGGCAGGAATAGAAACCAATTAATGATTTGGCATCAGTAAAACTACAGCATAACTGCAAATATCTTCATTGTGGGAGAAAATTCTTGAAACTGGCACTGAACTGTGATAGGCTGGCAGAGCAGAGGATGGAGAAAGTATAAATCAGTATTGGCCAAAGGCTCGTAGAAATCTTGATATGAGGATGTTTAAAGTTCAGAAGGAATTGAGAAATTGCAAGTGGTGGGTTCCTTATCATGTTATGGTGGAAAACTTAGCTAAATGGTATGGTACAGTTGGATGGAAAGAGAAGCTATTAAGCATTGATTTGAATATATTTAAGGATAATTTCCAAACATAGAGTTTGAAGTACTGGATGGTTTTGTCTTTTTATTTGCCATGAAATGTGAGAAGAGAAACAAAAATAAAGGGAGGACTAGTTAAACAAAGCATCAGGTTGGGATGCTTTAGAAATTCTCAAACCTTTTCAAAAGGAAAATATATTGGCCATTGTAAATGGCTACTGAAATCAAGGCATGAAAAACAGACTGAGTATGGGTCTATACAAACTTTTGCTAAGAATTCACGAAAATCAAAAGTCAGAATGCACTGTGACCCCAATGGGTTCTTTGAAGAGACTGAGAATATGCCACATGGGACATCTCAAATAAAACAGAGAGTACCTAGGAAAGACACTATCTCTCAATCATCTCAGCCAGAACCACCGTTAGAGAAAAGATTACCTGAAAAAAAGATTTGTGGCTGTGGCTTTTCTCTAATGAATTTAATACCCCTGAAATCCATGAGGGCTCATAGAGTCCTTGAGAAAATTGTTTCAACAGTACTGTCAGTTTGGACTGAAAGGGACCAAGTATGTAATGAAACAAGACTGCCAGCCTCAGAATTCTTCTGGCAAGAAGAATACAATGAAACTACTCAACTGGAAACACATAATATCTTTCATGAAAAAGGAACAATGACTCTGTTAGAAATATCCCAGAGTTACAGCAGAGATTCATTGAGAATATAAGATTCTGAAACCTGATCAAGGAGCCCCTAGAGTTTGCCTTGATGAACTTCAATGCTCATAGGATCCGGTGAGCATTTACATCCCACTCTTTTAAAAAATTAAAGTAACTTTGCATTAAATCATTATACATACACACACACATAACATATAATACACACATTAAGATCACTATTAAAAGCCCAAATATGGCCCTCCCTGGTGGCGCAGTGGGTTAAAGCACAGCACTGAGAAGCTAAAGCCACTTCGCATGAGTTCAATCCCTGGCTGCCCTGGAGGTGACCACATGGCTTGGCAGACCTTTCCTGACCTGTCTGCTCCCCTCAGCAGTGTACTTCATTGATCTGCCTGTTCTGCTCCCCACTCTGTCTCTGGTGAATCCTCTCACTGCCCCTGCACCTCTGGCCTGTGCCCCAGTTCTGTATGCATAAATAAATAAATCTTTAAAAAAAAAAAAGCCCAAATATATGCCATTGTCGTCCATCCTGAACTAAACGACAAAGGTCATTATTCTGTGTCTGCCATAACTTTCCATATCAGGGTGTCAGGGGCCTTTATATTTGCCTACCAAATGGAGAACGATTGTACCCTATGATTTAGGTGATGAAAATTTGAACTTTGAAGCTCTTATGAGTTGAGACACTTGGGTTTTTTTGGGGGGATGATGAACATATTCTGTGAGACAGCAGTAGAATATGAGGACCAGAAGATGTGCTGTGGTACTCAGATTGTTTAGATGGCCCCAAGTTTCAAGTTCCCTCATGTGTTGTAGATTGAATGTTTGTGCTTGCACCCCAATTTTTTTGTTGAAATCAAACCTCCAGTGTGATAGGGTGGGAGCCCTGGGATGTAGTAGGTTTAGATGAGCTAATGAGTGTGGAGCCCTTAGGAAGGGATTAGAATCATTACTGCCCCTCTGTTCTCTTCCCACAAGGATACACTGAGAAGCATGTAGTAAAGAAACCAATAGAGGATCCTCTCCAGACTTGACCGGGCTGGCACATTGATCTCAGACTTGTAACCTCTGGAACTGTGAGAAATAAATTTCTATTATTTTTAAAAGTCAGCTAGTCTGCAGTATTTGTTATAGAACGAACTAACAAAGGTAATACTACTTACAAAGACCTACCTTGACCCAAAGTTACCAAACTAGGGGCCCTCCTCCAAACTAGGGGTGGAGCAGCAGGTTAAAACACCTCACTATGAAGCTAGACACAGACACTGCGGCACAGCCAGGGAGGTGACCCACATGGCTTGGCAGACCTTTCCTGACCTGTCTGCTTTTCTCTTCAGCAGTGTATTTCAGTAGAACTCCCTGTTCTGCTGCCTACTCTGTCTCCAGTGAATCCTCTCTTAGGGATTCACCTCTGGCCTCTACCCCAGTTCTTATATAAATAAATAAACCTTTACACACACACACACACACACACACACACACACTGAATTAGATTGTGTGTGAGACATTACCTGCAGAAGAGTTTTAAGGAAAAAATGCCATGAGTTAGCCAAAACAAAATTATTATACCTGACCTAACTAGATGAGCCTTAAAATACAGTTTCAAAGTCAGAGAGGCTCTAGCGATGTATTTTCAAGATATAGTGGCCATATTGTGAACTTACCGTGGAAATTGAGGACCTCAATCTTACAGCCACAAAGACTGACTTTCACTCACAACCTGAATGAGCTTAGAAGTCCCCAGATTCTAGAATAAAGAAAGCCTAGTCTACACCATGCTTGTAAACTCTGATTTCCAGAGACAGGGCCCAGCTAAGTTAAATAAGGACTCTAATCCCAAAGAAACTATGGCTGTCATCTTTTTTTTTCCTAAGATTTATTTATTTATGCATACAGAATTGGGGTGCATGCCAGAGGCGCAGGGTCAGTGAGAGGATTCACTAGAGAGAGTGTGGAGCAGAACAGGTGGATCTACTGGAATATACTGGTGAGGGGAGCAGCAGGAGAGACAGGAGCGGGCTGCTGTGCCATGTGGGTCACCTTCCTGGCAGGGGATTGAACTTGTGTTGCAGTGGCCGTAGTAGCTTTATAGTGCTATGCTTTAACCCATTGAGCCATCAGGGAGGGCCCTAGCTGTACAGATCTATGAAGCCCTCACATTAAAAGATTATTTTCTAGTTAAGGGGAAAACATTTTAGAGGTTTATTCATTAACAAAAAAGATATATCTAATTCACTCATTATATCAGGCCCTTACATAAATACTAAGATTAAAAATAAAGAACAGAATGCAAACACCTCAGTTACAAATATTATTTTCATACTAGTGTGTTTTTCAGGTACTAGTGCAATATGAAACTTCAGGTTTCTGAACAAAGTCAAAGGTTTATGAACATAATGCATGGGATGTGTAAAAAACTAGATGTGGTAAAGGCAATGTTGAAGAAAATCAGTAGTATTCTCACAAATTGCTGAGAATGTAGAAAGATATTCTTTTATACATTAGAGTTTAGCCTAGGGCTCTGTGAATCCTCGGTGGTCTGACACTCCTGACAGAAACCTCAGAGGTACATTTTTTCCTTCAAAAGTCACTAACAATTAAGTGTAAGATAGGATCTAACGTGTTTGATGTTAAAGTGACATCTGTGGCATGAAAGAAGTAAAATTTTGTATATGTGACTTAGAACTCCATGGGGTTAAAAGGAAAATCAAATCACTATGACTTTCATTAGTTATAGAGGCTTTATGTCTCTATTCAGAATCAGCTAATGCAATTCAAATGACTAAAAGTATTACATGTTATTTCATCATATTTACAACATGACTATAGTTTTCCAAATACTAATTCATTACTTGGTAATAGTTCTTGTTTCTACTGACAAAAAAGAGAACCTAATTTTTAAAAGTTACAATTACATGAAGTGTGAAATACTAGATGAAGTATAAGGTCAAAGTTCTCTTTTCATTTTTTCTCAACTAGAATTGTACCTACCTTGTTTCTGTAAATGTTAAATAAGTAATTATAAATAATTTCATCAATTAGTGTTTGACACCATGTTATGGTCCCATTAAGTAATAGAATATATTCACTTCATATTTTAAGGACTGATATTTGAATATTTCATACTACACAGCACACTCTAGTCTAATGTTTGTAGTGTAACTCTTAATACTCACAATACAATTCAAGAATATTATCATCCATCAGAAACAATATTAACTCAGAATTTGGGGTAGAGTCCTAAGTTCCCAATTCATGGTTTCATTTTACTAAAGTTAGCAGAGTCCAAGTGTGTTAAATTTTGTGAAATACTGATATATATGTGCTCCTTTAAATTATTCTGTCACCTATCCTAATAAAATCTCTAGTTAAATCATTTCAGTTTTGCCTTACATTAATTGACTTGGCTTCATGTAGGTTCTTCTCCATTTATCTCACCTATCAAATACAATTTTAGACTAAAATCTAATTCAGAATGAAGTATTTAAATGACATGAAAATTTAAAATATAAAAGTGAAGGATGAAGAGAGTGAAGATTTAAAATACTAAAGTGAAGGAGGGAGAAGAATGGGAAAATAAGCAAATTGCACTTAAAGGTTCATCAATTGCTTGGAAATTGATCAACCAATAAAAACCATCGTTTTCCTCTACCATTCAATTCGTATTTATAGCCAGCAATTTGATCAGATGTGAAGGGAAAAGTGCCGTAAATGTGCACAATTTTTGATTGATGTTCTGTGTAACTGTAGCTCTAGAGAGGCTATTGCAAAGCACTGTCCAGCACTGAGGCTTTACAAAAGCAAAACAAGAAAATATGAATTATTGCAGAATTTCCTGAAGCAAAATTCACCAGAGTACAACATAAGTAAACCGTGGTTCAATGACTTCTACTATAGAGAAAGAGATTTAGTTTGTGATGTGTATGAAATAAAATGCCTTAGATATATTCACCTACAAAGTCACCCATAGGGTGCCATGAGAGGGAGTCAAGTGAGGGGTCAGTGATGATGGGCTATTCAGAGACTGTTTGATAGATTCCTACTACTGTAGTGCAATAGGACTGTGAGAATTATTTGCAGTTTTCCTGGAAAGCTTTTCATAATGCCTATGTCAGTGTTTTTCTTAAGTAACTCTTTTCTTCCTTTTTTTATTCTGACTTAGATGGAATTTTCTCTTTCCAACATCATCTGATTCTCCATTACATGGAATAATCCATATATCATACATGACCCCTACCATCTTTAGTAATACAAGCACAAATACAGTGGCATGCAGCGACATTTTTACTGAAAAGTCATATACTGAATATACTTTTAAAGTAGAGTTTTCAATCAAATAGTGTCTTGACTGCCCTGGAATTAAAAAAAAAAAAAAAGCAACAGGATACTTAACAGAGTCTATAATAACATTATGACATTTATATATTATCTAAAATCATTGTTACACTGAAATAAAAATATATTGAGTATTTTCCACATTAAATACTTATAGAATAGGCCCTCCCTGGTGGCGCAGCAGGGTAAAGCACAGCACTAAGAAGCTAAAGCCACTTCAGCATGAGTTCGATCCCTGCCCCGGAGGTGACCCACTTAGCTCAGCAGACCTCTCCTGACCCGCCCGCTGCTCCCCTCAGCAGTGTACTTCATGGATCTGCCTGTTCTGCTCCCCGCTCTGTCTCTGGTGAATCGTCTCACCCTCCACATCTCTGGCCTGTACCCCAGTTCTATATGAATCAATAAATAAATCTTTTAAAAACTACTTATAGAATAAAATTTAAAACATATAGACATGTAGAAAGAGTATATGACCCACACATTTCACTGTTAGGTATCTATCCAATAATAATTTGAAGTTATCCATGCACTCTTATGTCCACTACACTGCTAGTTCGACTAACCAAGTAATGGAAATAACCTGTGTCCAATGGCAGAAAATGGATTTAGAAGATGTGGTATATAAACATGTACCTTTGCCATTAAATTCTACAGAGCTATTTAAAAAATGAAAGCTTGCCATTTGCAACAACATGTATGGAACTCGTGGGATGATGCTAAGCAGTGTCAGAAGGAGAAAGACATAAGTAGATGTTTTCACTCATATGAGGAAGTCAGAGAAACAAAAATGATAACCAAAGTAAACCAAAGGAGTCCTAGCAATGTGACTGCAGAGTTGAGGCTACCAGAACCGGAGGGAGACAATGGAAACCACAAGGGGGTGGTGCCTAGTGGACTGATGAAGGCTGTGGTATTTGGGGGGTGCTTGTGGTGTGGTGAGGTGCATATGAAGGTTGTGAACTTACGCATCAAACTCATATACTGTGTTTTAAGCCAATAGTATTTCAGTGAATTATACAATAAAAATGCTGACTTAGGAAGCTTTTCTCACAGGAAATTATATATTCTTAGCTGTTCTGTTTTGCTCATTTTACCAACTGGCTCCTAAAAGTTAAACAAGCTACAGCGATTGATAAACATGCCACAATGGCATATCTAAAATCACATACTATACTTTAAAACTTAAAATGCAAAATTGCCATATTTTCAGTATAAGTGAACTGTCTAGAAGTTATAACTAGCAAGAATTACACAGTTTGGAAGCTTGAAGATTTCATATTCAAAGTACAAAAATGTCACTGGCTATGATTATATTCCACTGCAAAAGATCAATCAGTATTAAACACTATGTCACCAGCTTCTAATTGATTCTACATATTGGCTTAAGACAAACTGACTGGCAGTTATGAAAACTATTTCATGTCTGAATAATTATTCATGGTAAGGGTAATTTAGAAGTATTCCAGGAACAAATTTAAGAGAATGAAGTAAGACTGTATCGGGAGTGGTTTGGGGAGAGCACATTTCAAACCAATATTACCTCAATAAAAAATAATAGAGTTGATGAAATTGGAGGGATTTCTATTAAGTGAAATAACAGCAAAAGAAAGACATTTCATGGTACTTTCACTCAGATATGGATGTAGTAGCAGACAAAACACAAACCAAATGAACACTGAAATCAGAAGGCAGAACTGAGGCTGCTCTCTGAGAAAGGAAGTGGGCTGAGGTGGGAAGGAAGGGAGGTAGGGATGGGCGATGGTGTGAAGTTACTGGTGCTCTGGTGGAGATGGGAAAGACAACACACTCCCAAGAGGTGTGAACTTATAACCCTCCACAATATACATGGTTTTATATCAATCTTGTCTTAATAAACCATTTTATTTAGTTTCTTATTTTTAAAAAATATTTATTTATTTATGGATACAAGGACTCGGGGACCGGACAGAGGTGCAGAGACAGAGTGGGGAACAGAACAGGCTAATAGACTGAAGCACACTGCTGAGGGGAGCAGCGGGCGAGACAGAAGAGGTCCCTGGCCAGGGATCGAACTCATTTCAGTGGCTTGGCCAGCTTCATAGTGCTGTGCTTCAACCCCTTGTGCCTCTAGGGAGGGTCCAAAAAATAACTTTAAAAAGGAAAGATAAATGAAGACAACTTTAAAAGCACCAAGTTCAAATATCTAGGTGTTATTAGCACTAGATATTATTCATTTTTAGTTATTTGTGAATTCCGTTGACAGAATATCTGCTATCTATATTTGTATAAGGGACAAAACCCATGATTAGATGGATTTTCTTTCAATATGATAGGCTGTGCTATGTTTTAGCTAGTACTATAACTTAATTACTAAAGGAAGACAGACATCCCATACCAATAGTATTTTTATTATATTTTCAGAGTCATTTTAAGTGAAGCCAAAATGGGAACTCAAGCACTGCTTGGTGCTCAAGAGATTTCCCATAAAAATGTAAAATTACATAAAGGAATATGCCTGTCATTACGACACTACATTTTACACTGCATTAAAAACTTATTTTTTTTTTTTTAATGAGGAAGCTCAGAATAATAGAAAGACCAGGAATACTCAATATGATTCATTTCACCCAACAATACTGTTTAATTTCAGTTTTTGTCTTCACAATGGACTAAATATGAGAGAAATAACTGAGAACAGGTAACCATGGCCTCCTAGATTATAATGAAAAGAACTGACACTTTCCTTATCACTTATTAATTATATGGAATTTATGTTATTCTTCATCTGAATTTTCTGATCTGTGAAGCATTAATGTTCACAAAATCTCTACTGTAATTATTGCTTGGAAAGAAATTAAATGTCACAGTTAATTTCAAATTACAAACCACGGAAAATATCAAAAATATATACATTAGCAATATTTTTAGGAGTACCAACAGAAAGAATAGTTTAGAAGTTTTATTTAACCAAATTTTTAAAGTTAAATTCAGTTTTAATCATGTGTATAAAGTTACTTAGATACCTAAATGTCAATTAAATATATTTTTTAAATAATTTGACAGAACAGGCAGTCCAAAATATGTTTCATTGATTTTTGAATAAAGTGAGAAATGTGTGCAACAATAGCAATTACTAGTATGGTTTTAGTAATTTAAATGGGACGGGAAATTTTATTTAAAACATCTTACTCTAATTCTTTATCTACTCTCCCACTTTACTCTTCTTATAACATGTGGGTAGGAATTAATTTGCTGGTAAATTCCCCTAATTGACGATCTGGGCTGCAGTAGATTACAGATCTCTAATCAAGGCAGATTACTGTTTTTGTGACCTTGAATAGTTTATCTGAGTCTCTCTAGCTATTTCTCTTGAACTGGAAAATTAAACCTAAGCAGAACCTCAGTGCCAAACAGATGCTACCTTTGGCTTGAATTGTCTTGGGTAAATTATAAAATAATAATTAATAACTAAGAGCCAGTGCCCAGAAATTATGCAGGCATATCCATTACCTCTGTACATAAACAAATCAATTTTCATTAAATATGCTAATTCCACACAGCATCATGATCAAAGCTTTGCCAATGCCTGAGTAGGCATTATGCCTTATTTTCCAAATCAAGCAAACCATTTTTCATTATTTGTTTTGATTATCTTCAATATGGCCCATCCTAATTGTGTTGAGAACAGGTGCATTTGTGTTGCTAAAGAAACCAAAATAACAGTCTGACTATAAACCTTTTATATGCCATGTGGTGTAATTATTTCATAGGAATGCACTGTGGGAAACATTCTACTGTAGGGCCCTTCATGTAATTACAGGCCAAATGAGAAGGAAAAAGAGGGCAGGAGAATAATAAATAATGTGTTCCAATACTACCTTTAGTTGAATCAATATATGGTAAAGCTTACTTGAAGATATTTAAGAATTTTTAAAGTAAATCCACTGGTTATTACACATTTATTCCTATTCCATGTTTCTCCCCTCAGTTTTTCCTTTTCCTTGGTTGTTAAAATAAGCAACTGTCTATACCCACATGCCCATCTTCACTTATCTACATTTTAATTTATGAATATTTCCTTTCACTTGTTCTAGTCTTCCATTCTTTATTGCCTATTTTCAGTGTGACATAAAAGGAAACCAGAAATAAATAGACATCTCCAAGAAGCGTTCATCTTGGAATTCTATATTGTAACTGAAAAGTTATAGAATAAGGCTAATGTAAGAACTTAATAAATGTGTGGAGTTTAGAAATTTCTGGAAATTGAGTATATCTTGGAGTTGGCAGCCATAGTGAAGTCACTATCTAGACTGTCAAGCATCCAACCCATTCCATTTCATTAGCAGACACTCAATTTCACCTTCCCCTATTTTCCACTAAAGATACCATTTCCATTCAGCTTCTAGAGATGATCCTCTGGTGGCTTAAGTGAACCCCAAATCCTAATATGTTAATTTAGCAAGGCCGGATGAGGTGTGCTTATGTAGTCCAATTCAAGACCATCATCAATATCAGAGAAAATCAACATCAGTGTAGGTTTCTGAATCTCTGTATTGCTTGGATGAAATGGCTCCTTAACAATGTTCATTTTTATAATCCACAGGCAAGGAATGTCTTTCCATTTCTGTGTATCTTGTTTCGTTTAACAATGCCTTATCTTGTTGTTGCTATTCTATAGATTCTTCACCCGCTGTGTTAGTTTTACTCTTAGCTTTTTTAAGCCATTTGATGTGATTATAAATTTGGTTGTTCCCTCTGAATCTTTTTTTATATTTAGGAACACATCAGATTTTTTAAAAGATTTATTTATTTATGCATACAGAACTGGGGTACAGGCCAGAAGTGCAGGGACAGTGAGAACATTCACCAGAGTGGGGTGCAGAACTGGCAGATCAACAAAGTACACTGCTGAGGGGAGCAGCAGGCTGGTCAGGAGAGATCTGCTGTGCCCTGTGGATCACCTCCAGGATTGGGAATTGAACCAGTGCTGAAATGGCTTTAGCTTTTTAGTGCTGTGCTTTAACCCACTGCACCACCAGGGAGGACCACACATCAGATCTTTATATATTGATTGTGTGGTTTGCCTCACCTCTGTCCCGTTAACTGCCCCTAATAATTTTAGAGTAATCACTAGGGTTTCATATGGATATTATCATATGGTCTACACATAGCAATATTTCTACTTTCTTTTTCAATTTGGATTCCTTTTATGCCATTCTCTTACCCAATTATTAAATTTGGTATTTTTAAACAGATTTACCTTCCTTTGTATAGTATGCATACTTATCTATTTAAGAATATTTCCGATAAATACTTCTATAGGCCAGTATATAATAGCCGACATTAATATAAGGGAAAGGACTCACTGAATCTTCATTACTCTACAGTTATTGAAGCAATATTCTGGGTCCTTCATGTTAGACTGCAGGTGCAATTTTTGAATCTAGAAAATTTAAACATGTATCTCCTTCACTCTACATACACACACCCCCTTCCCTAAATTGTCACACACAACTCAGTGGTAGATTTGTTTTCTCAGATTGTCCTAACAAAGTACCCCCGACTAGGTGACTTTAGTAACTGAAATTATTTTCTCATAGACTAGGAGGTTAGAAGTCGCATAATAAGGTTTCATCAGGGTGGTTTTCTAGACATCACTTTCCTTAATGGTATTGTATGTGTGTGTGTGTGTGTGTGTGTGTGTGTGTGTGTGTGTCCCTGTAATAGGGTGGTGCTGAGGGAAAAGTGAGGTTCCAAGTTCCCTGTCCCACTCAAGGGAGGGTGGAGCTGAGCAGGGAGGAGAAGCAGCTTGACAGGAGACTAAGAGAGAAAGAGAATGGACATAGAGCAAGAAGGCCTGGAGAAGGGCCATGGAGCAGAGAGACTTGTAAAGAAGCTGCACTGGCTTCTGGGTCCTGGACCGGGTGACAGATGTGGGGGAGAGACCTGTGAGGAGCTAACAATGGCGGCTTTTATTTTGATGTTTATTTTGCTATTTTCCTTCCAGATTTGTCTGGCTGTTTCTGACCCTTTCCTATGGGTAACCGTCCACCAGAAGGTGCTTTAGATATGTGGTGTGGCAGGCTTTGGGGCCTCAGAGGCCTTGCTTTGGGCCAGTGCTGTTCGCCTGGGCATTTACCTTCGAGAGGACACATAATTTCAGGTGCTTGATTTCAAAACTTTATTCTTCCCCTTCTCTGTATTGCACACAAATTGTATTAAAGACCCTTTTTATTAACAGTCTTACATATTACAGTATGTTTTGTCTTGAGGTTTTGGATGGTAGAACCTGTTTAGAGCAGTCAGTTTTGGGACTTCTGGGGTGACCCTCTCCCTGTCCTGTAAAATTCTGGTATCATTTTCTTATAATAGAACCATTTAGGATCAAGAAAATGGCCTCATTTTGCCAATTTAAAGTATATATCACTAAATACAGTCATGTTCTGATATACTGTGTCTTAGGTATTCAACATAAAAACCTGGGGGACACAATTAATCAAAAAAAGTGGGCAAATAGAGAAGTCACACAGATTATAGGAGAAAAATCCGAAGAAAGCTTTTTGAGAGCAGGAGGATGGGCATTCTTTTGTCTAGGGTTTCTCTCTGTTTAAATCCAGATGAATTAAGGATGCTAATGTCCTGCGTTTCAGACATGAAGGCTTAAGTCATTTCATATATCACAGGGAACAAGCGAAAGGCTTGGGAATAAAAGTTCAAGTATGCAAAGGTTGGAACTGTGAGCTGAGAGACTGGAAAGAAGATGATGGATTTTGTTAGTTAAGCAATGCAACTCATGTGTAAACTTGATTTCTATTGTATTTCTTTTTTAACATTTATTTGTGCATACGAAACTGGGGTACAGGCCATAGGTGCAAGGGTGGTGGGAGGATTCACCAGAGGCAAAGAGGGGAGCAGCACAGGCAGACTGATGAAGTAAACTGTTGTGGGGACTAACGGGGAGACAGGCGAGGTTTGCTGTGCCATGTGGATCACTGCCCCTTCAGGGGACCTAAAGCGAGGTAAAGAGGCTGCAGAGAGCTGTGCATTAACCCGTTTCACCACCAGGGAGCGCCCTTTTATTGTATTTCCTATGAGATCAGGAATATAGAAGCCAACATTATATACAATTATTTAATTTTTCTAAAACTAGTACTACGGAGTTAAAGATCCAATAAGTATTTGTTATCTGAATGAAGAACATTGATAAAGTCAAACAATGGAAATCATCTTTTGTATGTAAAGTGGAAAGTAACGCATTCTTAAAGAATAAAATAGCTCTGTGAAAATCTTACAGATAAGAAAATGTGCCAGAAAGATAAGTAAATCAATACTTTACAATCTATCATTGTTAAGGTTCATTTTCTTTTTATTAACTATATAATAGAAACACGCTATGAAGTTACAAAACTCATTAGAATTCCATGTTCATTCAATGAAAAAATTAGATATCCAAAGTAAATTATTGAAAAGTATGTTTACACCATGCTCCCTCTTTAGAGGAAATGATTATTTGACAAATAATTGTGACTGTGGAAAATGCCAGAACATATTCACAGATGTAGAAAAACTGGATTGCATTCCACTTCAATTGGAAATCCAAAACAGCTGATTCAATGGATGCTTGTGAATTGATTTTTATTGTATTTCTTTTTTAATATTTATTTGTGCATACAGAACTGGGGTACACGCCAGAGGTGCAGGGGCGGTGAGAGGCTTCATCAGAGACAGAGAGGAGAGCAACACAGGCAGATTGATGAAGTACACTGCTGAGGGGACTAAGCTTCTGAGATGGAGTTCTCAATGATCAATATTCTAAGGCAAGAAATTTTTAAATGGAGAGTGGAATGGTTCTAAAATTGTCACAACTAGGAACTTACATATTCTGAGTATTAAAGACTTAATGTAGACAATATTCAGGTAAATACTATCCCCCCTTTTTTTTTAAGATTTTATTTATTTGTGCATACAGAACTGGGGTACAGGCCAGAGGTGCAGGGGCGGTGAGAGGCTTCACCAGAGACAGAGTGGGGAGCAGAACAGGCAGATCGATGAAGTACACTGCTGAGGGGAGCAGCGGGCGGGTCAGGAGAGGTCTGCCACGCCATGTGGTCACTCTCGGGGCAGGCAGGAATTGAACTCATGCGGAAGTGGCTTTAGCTTCTCAATGCTGTGCTTTAACCCGCTGCGCCACCAGGGAGGGCCTACCATCCCTTTCTTTAAGAGGCTGTGAACTGTGACTTGTAGGAAAATATGTGACCTATTTTTTCCCCCAGCCGTTGTTTTCTCCTTGTACTTTCAGAATTAAAGTGTAAAGGAACAGTATGTCTAATTTTCCTTCAATAGAAAGAAAATAATCAAAAGTTTCTTCCAACAGAAAACGACAATCGTTCTATCTGCCCACTGTGAAGTACTTAAATTTTAAGCCAGGTTTTTGCATGGGTCGTGATATACGCAGTTTTGTATAATTGATACTCTTTCTATTAGAGCAATTCTCTCAGAAAACTTTAGTCATTTCATTTACAAAGCTAGAATTGAACTAATGGTTTTGAAGATTTCTGAACTGAAGCGTGGGGCTATTGCACTTTTTGCTACATGCATGCTGTGTTCCTCCACAGAATCAAAGTTGGCATAGAGGGCAATGAAAATTTCAAAATCATTACATTGTCCATTCCCTGCTGATTATGTTCCCCAAAGTTAAAACAATTTAAATATACTACCTGTATTTGAAAGAACTTTAATTAAATTCTGCTTCTTTGTTTCTATACCATATTCTTCTTTGTATAGATAATAATCTACCGTTATCACTCAAATATAATGTAATATAATGCGTAACTATGTGTAAAGTATTTATTTGCTATATATATTTTAAGATCAATTATAAATATTATTGAAAATTTGAGATCTGTTCACTGGAAAGGTAGATTTAAAATTTAAAGGGCAGGGCCCTTCCTGGTGGCCCAACGGGTTAAAGTGCAGCACTACAAACAAATCTTCCACAGCTGCTTCAGTTCTAGTTTAATAAAGGGCCAGGGATCGACCCACATGGTGCAAAGACCTCTCCTGTCTCTCCTGCTGGTCCCCTCAGCAATGTAGTTCAGTTGATCTGCCTGGTCTGCTTCCCACTCTGTCTCTGGTCAATCATCTCACCTCACCCCCACCTCTGTCCTGTACTCCAGTTCTGTGTGCATAAATAAATGTCTTAAATAAAAAATATAAAGATATAAAGGGCAATAAAACAGGCAGATTAAGGAAGTACACTGCTGAGGGGAGTAGCGGGCGGGTCAGGAGAGGTCTGCCACGCCACATGGGCCACCTGGTGGGGGGGGGAAGAATCGAAATCATGCTGAAGTGGCCTTAGCTTCTTAGTACTGTGCTTTAACCCATTGTGCCACCAGGGTGGGCCCCCATATCTGTTTTTAATATGACATCAAGAAAGCCTAAGGAATTTAGTTGAGTAAATAATAAATCAAAATAAGAAAAAACTCACAGCATAGATTCAAAATAATTTCTCCTGTGTGGGGAATGCATCAGATGTACAAGAGTATAACACTATGCACAATAGCCAGGAATGATATTAGAACTGAGGACAACATTTAACATTATATTTGCCACATTCCTTGCACAGTAAATCTGATTTAAAACAATGCTATGACCATATGAAGATATTTATTCAGTGATGTTATGTAGCCATAATTAAAAATGCTTTAACTTGTAAGAATGGTTTAATATGGTCTTTTACTTTAAAATATGACCTGCATCGAAGATTTGGATATATATTTATTTTGTAATATTATATTCTTTTTTTTTTCTTTTTAGAACTCTCTAAACAATGGAATGACCGATCTTACTTTTACACTCACATAGGGGATTTTCAGGTAATCTTACAAATTTAGATTATGAAGTTTAGAGAAATGAAAAAAAAAGAATGCATGCACATTTAAATGCTTTCAATTTTAGTTGTACATAAAGCTTCACCATTTGTACATTTTTATTCTTCTCAATGAATTATTCTGTAACTATGATTTTGTTTTCATAACATTTACATGGAAAGGAATTTTCACATGTATCAGAAACAGTAAGGACGGCATTTTTTTCTTCAATTCAGAATATGCAAAATCAGTCACAGAGAATTTGAGATTTGTTTTAAGTCATGCACATGCATAGCTCTATAAACTGTGGGCTAGTGATAATCAACCCAAAATCTAGGACAGTCGAAGTCTGTCCTGGTTTGATGGGTTTGATGGATACATCCCCTAGACAAGTGCATCATTGCTCCTTTTAAAAATAATAATAATTTATTTACTTATGCATACAAAAATGGGGTACAGGCATGGTGAGAGGAATCACCAGAGACAGAGTGGGGAGCAGAACAGGCAGACTGAGAAGGTACACTGCTGAGGGGAGCAGCAGACTAGATAGGAGAAGTCTGCTGCCATGTGGGTCACCCCCCTGGCCAGGGATCCAGCTCTTGCTGAAGCAGCTGTAGGTATCGAGCTGTGCTTCAACCCATTGTACCAGCAGGGAGGGCCCATCCTTGCTCACTTTTAGGCTTACCACTACAGTGAAACCAGGAATTACAAATCAATAGCTCATAAAGCTTGGGATAAAACTAACGCATTAGCACTGCTACTCAAATTTCATTGTTATTATCAAGTCGAATGGTTATTCTTAAATGCATTCAGCAAAAATACACGTATTCTTTCATAAAACTGTTATGTACTCAGATAATCAGACTCGGAACCATAACCTCTGGATAATGCTCACGGGCTCTACATAAATGTATATGAAGAGCCCTCACTGAGTTATGTCTGAGGTAGCTCTCCTTGACTTAGATATTCAAGTTTGCTAAAAGCATCTTCACTCCCTACTTCCAATTACAAAATAACAACAAATAATACAGGACCAAGGTACGCACACTACATTCATTGCCTCATAGAAAATTTGAAATCCCAGTGGAAAGGTGCTGGGAATTTATATAGACTCATTGTTTATTTCAATTCTGTTATCTGGAAGACAAACCCTTAGTTACTCTCCTCCTTAAGATTGACCCCAGTCTCTGGAAAATTCCTTATTTTCTATACATATTAAACATCCAAACCAGCACTGCAGAATAGGAACTGTTTGTGTGCTTAACAACTTTATTAAGTCTACATATTGCTCCAGGTGTTTGCGGTCCAGAGATCTTTTAAGAGATTACATTCACAGATGGTTTTGGTGGATAGGGTGTTTATATGTTACTCTTCATTTACTTATGGTTTGCATATAATCCTAATATATTCCTGTCCAAACTCCACTCCAAATTTTGTCAACATTGTACTTGATTTTAAACTACCCTAGAATTAATAGCCACACCCACCTTATCTTTGCTGAAACTATGATTTTGGTACTTTTATGTCTTTGTTATATTGCATCATATTTTATAACTTTTTACTTAAATTTGGTAACCTTTAGAATTTCAGAATCTCATGGGATAGTGATACTTCTAATCATTTTTTTTTTCTGACCCATGCTTTTCAAATGAAAGGATTGATAAATGCTGCCATGCTTGATACAGGCATTTTATCAATGATAGTAAAGTTAATATTATTGATTTAATTCTTGACATAAGTCAGTTTGCCACAATTATTGTTCAATTTTATATTTTACTGATTGTAGGCTCTTGCTTTCCTATTCCTTCCCTACAGCTTCTGAAATGTATATATACTCTCTAGTCCTTTTCATTCCTGCTTGCAAGTGATCCAGTGATTGCCTTCCTTCCTTCCTGCCTCCCTCCCTCCCTTCCTCCCCGTTCCCTCTCTCCACTCCCCCTCTCCCCCTTTCTCTCTCCCTTCCTCCCTTCTTTCCTTTTCTTTCTTTCACTAGCAGGCCAAACATTGAAACAAATGCACACTAATAACTTTCCAGTCTCATTCTGTAGTTTTGCCAAATTTACTTTATGTATTATATGTTTTTTAAAATTATCACTAGTTAGTTTTACCAAACATAATAAAATACCCTGCATTTTATTTTTCATCATTAATTTATTTTTAAGATGTATTTTATTTATTTATGCATACAAAAACTTGGGTATAGGTCAGAGATATGGAGGTGGGAGGTGAGAAGATTCACCAGAGGCAGAGTAGGGAGTAGAACAGGTAGATCTACTAAAATACACTGCTGATAGGGGCATCAGGGAGACAGAAGTCTTCTGTGCCGTGTGGGTCAGCTCTCTGGCCAGGGATCTAACTCAAGTTGCTATGGCTGGTAGTAGCTTGACAGTGCTGAGACGTTAAACCCTGTGCCACCAGGGAGGCCCCTATTTTTCTTTCTTCTTTAAGAGTTCAGTAAAAGTTTCTGAGCAACTGTTTTATATTTGCTGTTATGATTACTCATGGCTTCTATATATCAGTATCTGCTTTAGTGAAGGTAGGCAGGTAGGCAGGTAGGTAGGTGATATGAAAAGTGAGATTAACATTGACAAAATAAATGAGTCTCATTCAATATAGATTCTTTATAATTTTGTAGATCATTTCAATGATTTCAGTTTCAATTTGATAAAATATAATTAGCAATTGATTTTATATTTGGACATGAATATAAGTACAAGATAAGTAGTATATTACTATAGTTCTTTAAAAACATTGAACAATAATTATGTTGTAAGCTTTATTAACTTCTTAGCTCAATTATCTTTTGTTTTCTATAATAAGATGATAGTAATAATCAACCACCAGTTGGGAATATGCTTTGTGCTGTTTTCTTTCAGTAATTAGTAAAGTGATTGAATATCCACTAAACAAAGTTGGGGAATTTGTAAAGACCACTTGGGAGAATGTGTGCATTAAACAACCAGTCTTTCTATATTCACTATGCTTTAAACCTAATTAAACTCAGGAGAATACAATTAAATGAAGGGGAAACAATAGAGCAATACAATGATTTGAGGATGAGTTTGATACTTGTAATCCAAAATTCTTTGAGAGTTAAACCCCATCATTCATGTTTTAGTAAGGAGTAAATGGACTACTTGTAAAATGGCAAAGTCTGATTTTAAGTTTAATTGCAAATTCTACCTAGTACATGAAATCATTAAAGACTTTGAAAATGAATACTGATTTACACACACACACACACACACACACTGTGTTCGGTTTCACTGGCTGAATGATATTTAATCTTCCTCCCTCTTATAGAATGCATATAACAAATATACACATGTGCATTATATATATTTATATGCACACATCACACATATGTATTGATACTATTTGAGTTCTGCTCTAGCAGTTTAGAATTCAAGCAAGGTGATAATTCTAATTAGATAATTAGACCATATGTGGTAAATTTGGATTAAATTAATCAAATAATGATTGCAATTTAAAGAATAAATAATTTCAAAGAGATCATTAGAAAATTATGCGATGTTTTTTTCTGAGATCATCCATTGAAAATAAAAAGTGTCCACTCTACATTCTTTGTATGATTACTATTTATTTCTAAATAATTCCTGGAACCCAGTCATCCCAAAAGAATTAAGCATAAAATAAAAATATACATCCTATAATATAAAAGACATTTGAAAATTAAAAATGCATTTAATGTTGACTAAAGCTTGTTACATATTATTAAATTGAATGAATATTTTAAAGACAGTCTGTACCATGAATTGGGTGGTCTTTGGTTATATTAAAAAATGGACATAGAAAATAGAATTCCACAAATCATATTACTATGTCTCTATGTTAGCTGCCTGCCTGCCTGCCTCCCTTCCTTCAATAAATATCAATGGGATATCTATTTTGTAAAAAACTAAAAAGAGTGGCCCTCCCTGGTGGCACAGCAAGTTAAAGCACAGCATTAAGAAGCTAAAGCCACTTCAGGGGGTGGTGATCTGCCATGGCGTGGCAGACCTCTCCTGACCCGCCTGCTGCTCCCCTCAGCAGTGTACTTCGTCGATCTGCCTGTTCTGCTCCCGGCTCTGTCTCTGGTGAATCCTCTGCCGCTCCTGAACCTCTGGCCTGTACCCCATCTCTGTATGCATAAATAAATAAATCTTAAAAAATAAATAAAAATAAAGAGTAAATAACAGCGGGGTGATGACACTAAACCTGGTGTGTGTGTTTGTGTGTGTGTATAAATTGGTTAATATCATCAACATTAGTGCTCTTAAGGATTGAAGTAGTAGTTCACCACAGAAAAGGGAGTTTGGGAGACCGTGTGATGGAAAAGGTGTTTGATAGAGCATAAAAGTTGTATTATTCACATTTCATTCTTACACACCTGAGTGAGGTAAAGATCACTTACTAAGGGAGAACTTTTGTTCTCTGGATTGATGTTAATGTGCCATGATAAAAACAGAAATGAAGTAAAGTAACAATTTTATAAAGTTCTTGCAGAGAAACAATTTCCTTTACCCACTGGACTTAATTTACACAAGCAGGAAATTGAAGGGTATTTCTATAGATGGTATAAATTGCTCAAGCAAAAGACCAACACATAAACATACTTGGATTTTCTAATCTGGAAAATTATCTGTATAATTTTAACTGTATACAGTATATTGGTTTCTTCTTTGTAGAGTTAAAGCCGCATTTCTAAGATTTGCTTGTAGATAAAGTTCTCGAATAAAATTTTTACAAGTCACTAAATTTTGAAAAGTAGAAATGAGATGGAAGTTATCTTTCTGGTGCTAATGCTGTCTCGGCAGCACTAGTTGTTAAAACAGAATTGCTGAGAAAACTCGTAGCGTCTTGAGACAGGACAGTTCCTGCTCACCATCATCACAGGTGTGCAACACCCTCAGTGAATTCCTGATTTATATGGTGTGCATCATATGAAATGCATATGAACTAAACAGTTGAACATATCAGGCTGTCTTTTCCTCCTTCAAACCTTTCATCAAATTTTGATTATTTAATCCCAATTTATGAATGGCTTTATATAACCTGCATTAAACCTACATGATAGAATAGCTAAATGCCTTACACTGAAAATCAGCACTGTGCCCTCAGCCTTCCCCAAACACACACACACACACACACACACACAATACATACTCATTCATCTGGCAGAGGTTCTAATCAGATTTTTGTGCTTTGTCACTTAATATGAAGGAAATATTAGTGCAGCTGTATCATTGTGTTACAGCTAAAAAATGCATACTTCAATAGCAAGAAAAATGTTATATGTAAAACTGAGTTAAGAGGAAAAATACTTTAGAAATGTAGAGGTCAACTGTAGATAAAACACCTAGATTGAAGGAGATTGATTCTGTCAGCAGAACATTTAAGAGGGACACTGAGAGGTTTTATACACCTTTCAACATGTTAGAATTTTCATTTTATAATACCTCAATTATTAGATAAAAACACTTAAAAGGAACTAGTGGAATAATGCTGATATTTGTGGGACTAATTGTATTTGCAAAACCTTTCCAGCTTAAATAAATAAATAGTTTGTAGGTACTCATCTAAGACATGTGTACACAATGAACTATTACGCATTTATGTTTTAATATATATATATATATTTTTTTTTCTGAAATATAAAATGGCAAATTTCTCAATAAAATTGAAATACAAAGATAATATTCATGCAATCCCAATTTACAGTGCATACATAAAGAAGTGGTTTCTTTCTAACTTTATTAGTATTGGAAGACATTTTAGGTAATTAGTTCATTAATAATTATTAGACTAGGTGTTTATAAATCTAGGCTTAAAGGTATGAAACTCAAAATGAATTTTCTATAAAAGTTAAATGTATAGTATTGAAAGCAAACAACTTTAAAAATGCCTTTTTTTTTGTTTTCACATTTTGTGTTTGAAGTTTCATACTTTTTTATGAACTAAAGAAATCAAAATAAAAGGGCTTAAAATTGAAAGGAGTGGAGAGGTAGTTTATTGATTTTCATTTTAAATAAAGACCTTGGGCCCCAAAGACCCCAGTCAATTCCTTTATTCCATCTCCTGAGTTTCAAACACAGTAATTGGAAAAAAAGTTTCTGTCTTTTGGAGAGTAACAAAAAAGATACCTCTTCCTCCATTTTAACAGAACTTCCTCTGCTTTTTTGTTGTTGTTGTTGTTGTTGTTATGATGTGTGACTACAGGTAGCTAACAGATCATTAATCTACTCCTATGGCTCTAATTCCAGTTGCTAAATCCATTACTTAATATTTGTGTCCTAGAGTATAATCATTAATTAGTTTTATCCTAATTTCTCTCTCTAAATTTTTGTTTAATTTCTTGAAAGTAGGTAATTTGTTACTTTAAGAAATAATGTGGCTGCTCTGATAATTCTAGAAGTTACTACATGAATTTCGGTAAACATTAAGTTCATGAAATATATCTTTAGGACAGTTCACATTTCTCCATTTTCCTAGACATTCAGTAATGTCACAGCTGGAAAATTTTTGTCTTAACAGTAGGAAAGTAAAATAGACTCTATGTGGTTAGATGTGAGGAAGATAAATAGAATCCTGGCATGTGAATGCTAGTGAGAAGCCATCCTACTGTGACTCTTGACTGAGAATAATGGACTGACTGAGTGAGTCTGGAGACAGTCAACCAATTAAGTTCCTGGGGATGTGTGAACTTCGTAACCTTACCACTGACCATTGTTTTTGTAAAGAAAATCTAAATGTCTTAAAAATTAGCTGCAAAATCTATCTGCTAGTACTTTAAAAATAACAGTCGGAGTTCAGGTTATTTTTGTTCAAACTCTATGCAGTTGTTTTCTCTCTCTACCATAAAAATAGTAAATTCTTTACCAAGCACATTAAATAAAATATTAGAAACAGTGTCCTTGAAACATATTTCTGGCATTAAGGCAATAATAATTTTATTAATCTAAAAGACACGACCTTATTTTAAAATTGCATTGGCATCTCCATCAAGTTCACTTGGATTTTAATTTTTAGAGAAGTTTTAGAGTCAGAACAAAATTAAACAGAAAACCCAAAGATTTCCCATATCAACTCTGTCCTCAAACAGCCTCCTCCCACCATCAAAATTCCTCATTAGATTGGTACATCCATTACAATTAATTAGTATACACGGATGAATCCTTAGGAGCCAAAATCCAAAGTTTACATTAAGTTCAGTCTTAGAAGTTTTGTGGATTTTGACAAATGTCTAATGACAAATCTATAATTGTAGTATCATGGATACAAATTTTATTGCCCGAAAAATCCTCTGTTCTCTGTTATTTCATCCCTCCCTCTGAACTAACTTTTGACAACTGTTGGTGCTTTTACTGTTTATGGTTTTGTCCATTCCAGAATGTCATACAGATTGGAATTGTACAGAATGTGCTTCCTCTCCCCCAGAGGATACTTTCACCTGGTGACTAACATTTGCATTTCTTCCATGTCTTTGTATAAGCTTGATGGTTCATTTCTTTTTAGTGGTGAATAATATCCTATTGTCTGGACATGTTACAGTTTATTTATCCATCTATTCAGTGAAGGACATCATGTAAATTGGGATTGCATGAATAACACCTTGGTTACGTCCAAGTTTTGATAAAATAAATAAAGATGCTACTATTCTAACACCAAAGCCAATATGGACTTCTCATATCACCAAGCAATTCTCTGGTCTCTGTTGAATTTCATACAACTCTACTCAAATCTAATACTATATACTTGGGAGAATAACATCAGATCTCACAGGTTAGGAGCTTAGTCCCTGGTGGCACAAGGGGTTAAAAAAAGCACAGCACTAAGAAGCTCTCCACAGCCACTGCAGCATGAGTTCAATCCTGGCCAGGGAGGTGACCCACATGGCGCAGCAGACCTCTCCTGTCTCCCTGCTGCTCCCCTCAGCAGTATATTTCCATGAATCCTGTTCTGTGTACCACTTTGTTCCTTGGTGAATCCTTTCAGCACGCCCACACCTCTGGCTTGTGCCCTAGTTTTTCTATGTATAAATAAATAAAATCTTAAAAAAATAAGTGCTGTTAAAAGATAATAATAATTTGGGGAACCCATTTTTGTATAGAAAAAGAATAAACAAGCCACACACATATTTACAGACAAAAGCACCTAGATCCTTACCAATGCTTTATTTCTAATCATAAGGTATATTTCTAAAACACCTTTACTGAAATATACATCGAACAAACACTCTTTCCTGAGATGTGTGCCATATTGATACATTTGAGTAGTGAATGGTGTCAGAGAAGGCTACATACAGCACAGTTGACCATAATTGGCTAAATTATGAGGTGAGTATAATGGTGTTTTTTCAATACCTATTCCCTTCATTTTTGTATTTTTTGAAAAAGTTAAAGAATGCCTTTTTGGCATATGGCATTTTCACAGAATGGCTTTGTTCACCTTTTGGTAAACCAGATTAAATTTTCCCCTCAAATGCAGGTATTTTCCCCACACACTGCATTTCTATTATCACTTTTTCAATCTCCACAGCTGACCACAGGTCAGCATTCAACAGGCTACTTTTCTATCATTGTGACTCCTGTGCCCACACGTGGTTATCGTGTCCTAAAACCAATTTAGTCAAGCCTCATAAAATGGAGAAAAGCTCTTTTTGACACAGAAGACCTCCCTCTTCCTACCTCCTCACATTCGGCCCTGATCATCACTCAAATGTCCCCGCCCATACATCTCAATTTAATTCCCATCATACATTTACCATTCACAACAATGCTTTAATTACCTCTTTCAACTTACTCCATTCTTTCCTAATGAAAAATAAAATCATTACTATGGTTTCTTTTTGAAAAATAAATAATCCATATCTTCATAGAAATTTAAATATTTCCATTTTTATCAATTTGGACAATTTATTATAATTATTATAGGGATATTTGTCTGGCTAAACTGTAAATTATTTATTACTGTAAATCATTGGGCTACCTATTTTTTTAAATAGTATGGACACCCAATAAATATATCTTTAATTAAAACATTAATAAAAATCCTTCCTTCAATGGCTGCCACCAGCCAAGAGCTTATTATATCAGAAAAGACAATTACAGTTTAACCTTGAAGTAACCATAATTGCTTATGTAATTTTATTTTTATACTGCTAGGAAGTATTTACATTAATATATTACACATCTATATCACTGATTCATTCATTTAGAATATAGGACTTCTGGAGAATTCACAACTATTATTTAAATCATGATGTTGCATGGTAGTCCATTGCACTTCAGGTTCATAGAAAACCATACATCTTCTAGGTTATATGAAGGCAAACTATACTAGAAAGTTAATGTGAAAACTAAATTAATGGAGTCATCTTCTGGGACACAAATAGTGTCAAGAAGTAAAGTAGACAGAAGTATAATTTTATTGTAAGGGAATCATGTATATGAATTAGCATAAAAGGAAGAACCTTTTGACCGTGGTGGCATTTGAGAACATTTATGAACTTAAATGAGGATGTAAGTGAGGGCCTCCATATAGGTACCCTAAGGAAGAATACAGACCAAGGGGTTCCCATTATCAGGGCCCCAACAGAGGAGTGAGATTAACAGGGTGAGATCCTATAATGCTGTGTCCTGCACAGTGAGTAAAAACAATGTTACCTAAAAAACTAATGACACTCAAAGACGATCCAGAGTACAGTGTGGCTAATGCAGTAACAGTAATTCTCTAGGAAAACTTGACACTTTTCATAACTTTAGCTTAACGAAGGAAAGGAATCAAGAAAGCAGGGTGGCAGGAAGAAGAAAAGAGAACCATGAAGCTGTAACAGACTATTTTCTCAACTATACATAACTTCCACTAACACATTTGAATTTTTTCTTTGTACTATTCGTCATAAAAATAAACTATAAATGTGACAGAGCTCTTTATTCCCCGATTAGTAAGACACCATTTAGAATTGTACTGAATTCGCCTGCTGGGATAATGTGCTACAGTGAATGCTTTTTTAGTTCTGGGGTATTTGAAGGCTGTCTAAGTTGACATGGTAACCTTTGTCCTAGGATGAATTTTAACACGTGTTGGTTTACTTTGTGACCCTCCTTTTAGTATATACACTTCATTGGGATTGCTGTCAAAGTACTTCAGACTTCCCAGGGGTATCTTTTCCATTCTCATAGGTACTTAATACCTTAGGAATCAAAGACACATAAGCCCATAGCTTTTAATATGGAATTAATAAATGTTTTTACGTTTTATCAGAAACTGGTTTGGAGCTGTATGTTTGAATGTCCTTGTAGGAGCAGTGACTTGGTGAAGTGTGCACAGCTTTCAGAGGGAAGCTCAGGGCAGTGCCTTTCCCTCCTGGCTTGGGAAAATCCTGTCTATTTGATGAATCGGAGGGCATTTGTGATTACAAACAATAAAATAAGATAGAGTACAGGTTTCCTACTCAGGTATAACTTTATCTATTAATATAACAAAATCAAATGTGATCCTTCAGCTTCATTATTTTTAGCATTTTGCCTGAGAGAGATCTAAAGACTTCATTTCCCCTTTTAATTATTATTTTTTGAGATTTATTTGTTTATGAATACAGAACTGGAGTATAGGCTAGAGGTGCAGGGGTGGTGAGAGGATTCACCAGGGATAGAGCCAGGAGCAGAACAGGTAGATCAAAGAAGTACACTGCTGAGGGGAGCAGCAGGCAAGACAGGAGAGGTCTGCTGCACCATGTGGGTTACCTCCAGAACAGGGATCGAACTCACACTAAATAAAGCAGCTGCGGCTAGCTTACAGTGCTGCATCCTAACCCATTTTGCTACCAGGGAGGGACTGATTGTGATCTTTTATTTATATTTATTTACATAATAAAAAATAAGCAATTTCCCATACATTTTAAGTTTGTTAATAAATTGTTAGGTTCAAGCACAGTACAGATTCTAGTTATAGAAATATTTTAGTGTTTTAATTAGAAAATCAGTCATAAAGAATCAGAAATTCAAATCACATTCAAAGTGGTTTTTTTTTTATTTTTTCATGATATAGATGACTGAAATATGTTCTATCTCTAAATGTATGGTTCTATGGGCAATTAAAATCAATGCAAAGGTATTTGTGGTTTGGAATCAAGGAGCTCATTTATAGCAAGAATCAAGTTTAAAATATATCATCAAGAGTGAAGCCATGACTAGTATAGACAATTCATATTTACTTAGTAGCTAATATAAACCAGAAGTAATTAGATTATAAAAAAATCAAATCCATGCATAATAATCTTTGTCTAAACAAGGCTGGGCACACTTCTTACAGATAATTTAGATGCTCAATAAGCACTTATCTAATGAGATGATTTTTTGAAAGTTAAATTAGAAAAACAGGGGACACAATGAATTGTACCAGTTAATTGAAAAGGATAGGCTGAAGTATTAATTACAGAACAAAGACGTGTCTACATATACACACAAGGCCGTCATCCTTTTCTAGTTTATAAACTCCTCTTACACTATTCTGAACCTGGTGTTCACCTAGATACAACATTAGGTAACATGACTAAAATAAACAAAGTAAAAGAGAAGAATCAGCAATAGTTGTTGGTAAACAATGACACATTTAATGTACAAATATAAGAGATGCTCTCTCCATTTATCATGCTGTCAATTGTATACTTAGATATTTTTTGCCCCATTTTGTAAAAACTTTACAAAACACCAATTAGAAATTTATAGGATTTTTCTTAGCTTTTATGCATTTTTTTTCCTTCTAAATATATCATCCTGGTATAGTTTTAAACATTGATCACTTTGGTTTACAGATAAGGTAAGGACATAGTGCAATAACTTGATGTGCCCAAAGTCAAAATTAGTAATAGTAAAGCCTGTGTTTAAACAGTGTCTATGTTGAATGAAGAGGGGGTCGTGGTTGGTGCAAGTCTTTCATTAGTAGGTTTTTTCTTGTTGTAGCTTTATTTGCTCTTTTGAGTCATTCCTTCATAAACAGAGACAGACTTAAGAAAGTGGTGGGAGACGGGCACTAAACAGCTATCATGGAAAAATCTTGCAGGACCCCTGGGAACTGATGCAAAGTAAATGCTGCAGATAGACCCTGGCCAAGAGGGATTAAGACTAGGAGGATAAATATTATTAATCTCAGACCTGACTTGTACTGCTCCAAGTCTGTCCTTAACAGGACACTATTTCTCATAACTTTTGCTCTACCTGCATATTCACAGAGCCATGAGCCAAACAGGTCTCTCATACCCTGTGATGTACATTGACCATGGAAGGTGTGTAAGATGATCCAGCAGTTATAAATTCTGACAGGTCTGTTCCTAAAATGTCTACGCTATATAATGCTGATAAATAGAGTATGACATTGGGACTATTATTATTATTCACACTACAAATGAAAACTAAACATCTGAAAATATTTCATAATTTCCCTGAGGGCACGGAATCTAGAAATGAAAATGACCCAAGATTCCTGCTTTTTGCCTGAATCTAAGACTGTGGTCTTAATTGCTTTTTAAAACAAGTCTCAAATATGATTACTAGTAGTTTAAGATGAAAGTTGCTTTTAATTTTAAGATTTTTCTTTGTCCAACAAGTAGAAATTGTGTGTATGAAATTAAGTCTGCAATTACTTAGTGAAATACTCTTACAGAAATATATTACAGAGAAATATTCAAGAATGTTTGCCTCAGTGTCAAAATTTCCCAGACACTCTCAGAACACTAATGAGAATTACTAAATCACTACACCCCAAAATTATGCTTTTTTGTTTTTTTGCACATACAATAAGTAACAAAAGAGGAGTAGAATTAGAATCTAAATCTAAGAACACATTAGTGTTTTAATAACAACACTATAGAGTTAGGTAAGCCTAAAGGGAACGTACTATTCCAAAGACAACATATTTGAAATTTAAACATCCCCTATTCTACTTTCAGCATGGACATTATTAGTCATAAATTCTTGTGCAGATTGTATTCAGTTGGCCTTGTTTTTATTCAATACACATTTGTTAAAAAGCTATTGTGAATCAGTGATTACACATTCTCTTGTACCTAAAATGTGAATAATACAAATAGATGTTTACTCCATGAAATATAAAGTTAGGTAATTTATAACAGGAATCTTTGATTTCATACTGAGCAAAATAAAAAGCCAACCCAATTGTTCAAAAAGAGTGACAGATAATGTAACATCATCTAGCTAGCTAGCTCTCTATCTATCCATCTATTTTCCATCTATCTTTGTATCTATCCATCATCTTTCAAGTACCCATCCAACTAATTCAGGAGTTGGTTTTGTAGAATATGAGCACTAAAGAAAGATATAAGTATGTAAAGATAGAGTAAATAAGATCAATTGTACTTTACTAACTAAAAAAATAAAAGAGTACATACTAGGACTAGGAAAGAGAAAAGAAAAGAAAACAAAACTGCTAGAATATCTATGAGATAGGTTTATTGCTCTCTAGATTGTTGGTTACAAGTCATAAAAATTTCATTTGAATGCAGAATCAAAGACAAAAAAATGAAGAGGAAACAGAAAAATAAAGAGGTCAGATACTATTATTTTCTCTCCCTCTTTCCTGATCTTCTTTCATATTCTTGTGAAGTTCCAAGATGTCTGACTTGCATTAAAAGTTTGTCCTGTGGGTTCTCTGTGGTGGCACAATGGTTTGAAGCATCACATTATGAAGCTCTCTGAAGCCACTGCAGCAAGAGTTCGCTACCCCACCAGGGAGCTGACCCACACGCATGGCAGACCTCTCCTGCCCTGCCTCCTGCTCCCCTGAGTAGTGTACTTTGTCAGTCTGCCTGTTCTGCTACTCATTCTGTCTCTGATGAAGCCTCTCACTCACCACACCTCCTGCCTGTCTGGCCTGTACCCCAGTTCTGTAAGCATAAATAAATAAATATTTTATTTAAAAAAAAAAGTCAGTTCTGGGCTAATCAATGAATTTGGTGTGCCCAGAAGAAACGAAACACACTTTGATCAATCTGGTCTTGTGCCCATTTCTGTTTGTGGGTAGGAAATTTTCATATTAAAAAAAATATCACAGACATCATCTTTAATACAGCACGGGGAATAATCAGTTCTGCATAGAAGTCTAGAAAAATCATTGCCTAAGAAGTGACATCTGAGTTGAATTTTGAAAGAATGAATATCTCAGTTCAATTCAATATGCATTGAGGGCTTATTAAATTCAAGGTATTCTGCTAAGGTGCTGTGAAGCAAAGAGAAGTGAATAAAATACAGTTTCTTCAATACAGGATTTGCAATCTAATGAAGGAGACTGACATACACACATAAGCCACTATGGAAGTTCTCTTGACATCATTACCTTTAATCCTGAGACAAAAAGTTTAGGTAGTTTTAGCCATTATAAAATAATGGGGATGAGCAAATGAGATAAAAATGATCACGTGGGTTGCTGACTTAGCTACAAATTGGTATTGTATCCTTTCACTAAATATTTATTAACTGTCTCCATGACCAGGAATAAGTGAAGCCGGATGGACACAGAGATAAAAATTTAGTGTAGCATCACCAAAGAAACTGAAGACTTTTGAAAGAAAAAAAAAACTAATTATAAATTATTAAATCCATACTTTTGCAAAAGTGTTGTTTTTGTCATAAGCATTGTTTACTTTCTATACCTGTTGGACAGTTCCACACACATTACATTCTTTACCAGGTTTGATATCTTTTTCTATTGTTTTTGTTATTAGTTTTCTCTCACACTCACTTGATCATTTTTAAATATATACAAATTTATATACATATTACATCATACATAATGATGTATATAGTATGACTGTGTCTACTGTATATATTACATACTATGTTTTGTATATATGTGTGTATATAGTAACATATTATATCTAGAATGTGTGAAATGATATAGTCATAAAATAGAGTATATATATATATAATATAATATATTATCATATCATGTATCATGTATATCATGGATCCTGTTTCTCTGAGGAATCCTGGTACATTTTAATGCATAGATAATGCATAGATAATCATCCAATAGTCACACACACTATAACTATAGTTCCTTAGTATGCAACTAAGTAATTAAGTGTATTTTCATACCTTACTTGAATGATAAGTACTATTTTAATTCTTTTTATAGAGCCCTTTTAAAATTGAATTAATTCATGCTACAAATCTGTGACTAGAAACACTGTCTTTGTGCTGTAAAAAATGTTTTTGTTCACCAATTACTATTCATACATAACATGTTGATCTGAAATTGCAAAACCAGGCTTTCTGAAAGGTTTTTCAACATTCTTAGAACTATTTTTTTCTTTTTCTATTCAAATCCCATTAGAAAATTTCACACTAAGGCTCTCTCAGTCACATCTCACACTAGCTTCTTTAAATTTTTGTAAGCATAAACTAAGTTTCACTTTCATATTGCTCAAGGGCATAATAAACATGACTTTCTTATCTTTTTGAAGTCATTAGAATAGAAGTTATAAGCAAAGTTTGTTCTTTCTAAGTAATATATTCTGGTTAAATACTTCCTTTTTTTTAAAGATTTGTTTATTTATGCATACAGAACTGGGGTACAGGCCAGAGGTGCAGGGACAGTGAAAGGATTCACCAGACAGACTGGGGAGCAGAACAGGCTGATCTACAAAGTACACTACTAAGGGGAGCAGCAGGCGGGTCAGGAGAGGTCTACTGCGCCATGTGGGTCACCTCTGGGGTGGGGTCCAAACTCATGCTGAAGTGGCTTTAGCTTCTTAGTGCTGTGCTTTAACCTGTTGCACCACCAGGGAGGGCCCTAAATACTTCCTTTTAAGGACATCAATTGTCATCTTTGCCGATTGTAACTTTTGCCATCAGATTATACCGGCTTTTTGTCTTCCTCACTCCAAATTTCTTAAGTTGTTATAACCATCTTACTTGATACACACACTGGCATATTTATCACCTGGGAAGTCTGAAGAATGCTACAGTTAATTTGCTCTCTCTACCTTCTTGGAAATGGAAATGGTGTACTAGCTATATTTGGAAGTACTGACAGTGATGGAAGATTATATTCAGGTTTTCTCTAATGAAAATTTTTAATCTCTACTTTCTCTGATTTTTGTTGCACTAATAAGAATACAGCTTTCTTTGGTGCACTCAAAAGTTCACATGAAAAATAAATGTACAATTATTTCTAAGAAAATTGTTATACGATGGGTAATGAGCCTTGAGTCAAATTGTGAAAGAAGAGTAAAAAATATGATTCACAGAAAACGGGTCAGGGGAAGTAACGGAAGGCAGACAGAGAAGGTCGTTTTAATTTAAGTGAATGAAAGTCAAGGAGGTCCCTATCTGCAGAAAACAGCACATTGAGTCTTCTTATTGCCTGCAAAGTTGGCCTTATGTTTTTGAAGTTATTTTAGACCAGGGTTCAAATAAATGTTGATTTTTGATTTTCTGCATACTAACTTCATTATAAACAAACAGGAAGCAATTTTTGCTTCCTGATTATTTGCCTTTATGATCTTTGTCTTTGTGGAAAGATCCTCCCACTATATCTCTGGTAAATGAAATAAATTATAGTATGTGAAATAAAAGATGTCACTACATTGTACTAAATTCTGTTATAGAAATAAAAGGACACAAGAGACCTGTGAATATTATTATTCTTATTCACCAATAATTACTTCTCTCCAATGGCTTTCTGCATATACATATTTTATGAAATATTCACCACAGAAGACTCATCTACATATTCCCCATAAACTTTGGCAACTATCATTCCATAATTCTTAATTTTTGATATTTTAACATCCATCTCCATCTCCTTCTCTCCATCTTGAGTAGCTATGATTTATACAGATAAAAAAGGAACATTTGGAAGTCCTAACCAATGGAACAAAATATTTTCCAGTAGTTTATAGCACTCACTAGAAAAGTTTATGTTATGGGACATGTTTTTAGTGCTATATAAATAGCTATCCAAAAGTAACTTGGGGGGCCTTCCTGATGGTGCAGGGGTTAAAATCACCATCAAGCTGTCAGTCGCCAGCCACTGCAGCATCAACTTGATCCCCAGCAAGGGAGGTGACCCACATAGCACATCAGATGTCTTGTTTGTGCTCTGCTCTCCTCAGCAGTGGATTTCAATAGATCTGCCTGTTCTGTTCCCTCCTCTGTCTCTAGTGAGTCCTTTCATCCCCCCACCTTGCACCTGGTGTACAGCCCAGTATGTGTATGCATACATAAATTAAATAAAAATCTTAAAAAAAGTTTTATATATTCCCTGAAATTCCACAGACTATTTTTTTTTTATCTTTTGAGAAAAGTAAGAATGACATGCACCAGGCATAAATTGATTTTTTTTTTTAAACAAAAGTATGCTAACATTAACTTGAGATTCACTCAACCTAATTTTTTCCAGTTCCCACTGTGGTTCCCTAAACTTCCTGTTGAGAGTTGATAAAATTAGAGATTATATTTTTCACTTATGTAAAGCAGTTTTCTAAAGATGGTACCAATTTCCCAATCTCCATCTCCAGGGAGGAGTTATGAGTTAACTGATTAAATTGTTGAAAGACTGTGATGGAGAAAAACAGAATAGACTTTATGATTGAAAATCTGACTATTAAATAAAATATTGAACAAAGTTGGAAGATTTTGTCCCTAGAGACAGATAGGTAATTGATTTTTTTTAACATAGTTTTTTTTTTAAGACTGAAATAATCTATTGTTTTATCAAAAGAGTTAGTATATTCCACACTATAGAAACTTAATTATATTAATCCATGAGAGAATCAGTACGTGATCCTTATAACATAAAATTTAGAATTAAGTTTCCTGGATTCAAGTCTTTGTTCTACTAGTTGTTAATTTCATGATCTTTCCCTAGCACAGATCCTCCATGTTTTTGATGTGTAATTTGGACAGTCTTGCTTCATTACGTTTTCAGACAATTCAATAAAATATGAAAAAAAAACAAGCATGATAGCACCTGATAGACAATGAGCATTTAGTAAGATCTTAAAGGTTTCATATGTGGCATATCATTTAAATAGTTACCTCAACCTTAGAAACATTTAACATTTTTGTGGCTGTAGAGGAAAAACTACTTTGAATTAAAGGACACATAGGAGACATATATTTTTTCTAAATCTTTCATGTTTGAGAATGTTCTGTGGTTTCTTGTCTAGAAAAAGGTCTATGGAGCATACATTTAAGTTACTAGTATTTCTGTAATAATTTTGGATGCTTCTCCATTACTATTTGGCATTGGACATTGCTGGAAGAGAAGTCTGTGGTTTCTTGTTAATACACCATGATTTTATTTTCTTCAAAAATTTTCATTATTGTATTTTATTTTTTGAGGTAACATATTACAAACACAATACAAAACAAAGTGAAATACAATAATGATAGTTTAACTTCACTGAGATGTCCTGAAAGATGTCCTAAAATTCAGGTACCTAAGATAAAAATCCTGCTCTTTTTAAAATTATACATGTTTCAAAACTATTGTGAGCATTATGGAGACCAATAGACCAATATTTGTATCTCTATAACTTTAAAATTTGACTTTGCAAGTATGTTTCTATATTTACCGCTATGATGGGTAAAACGTGATCAAGATTTGGCTCTCACTGGTGGCACAACAGGTTAAAGCCCAGCACTAGGAAGCTAACTGCAACTGCTTCAGCACATGTTCCATTCCAGGCCAGGGAGTTGACCCTCATGGCACTGCAGTCATTTATCTTATTAAACTTAACATTGAGCATAATTTCATCTTTGAGTACAATCTTCTGTATGCATTTTAGTGTTGTAGATTCATCACACCCAAGTGGCTTATTATGTCCACTTTTAGATTGGCTCATTAATCCTGAAGAATTTAGGTAACAAGATAATAAAAAAAACAAAGAATATGTGTATGGTACATATTTTCCAAAATAAAACACAAAATAGAGACCGAATTTGAAAATCCCCTAAGCAGACAAAAGCATTAACCACTAGGCAAAACAAAGTTCACATTATTTTAAAAACAAAAGTGAAAGTTATTTGTTGTAAAAGCTTCTTGTAATTGTAAAACAGTCTTAAGTCATCTCCTAAAATGGATGTCAGATAATCACTTTTAATCAATCTTCTGCCATCCAGGCATTCCTGTTGTAAAAACCAATGGTTGTAAAGGTTAAACAACTTCCTCTGAATTTCGTAATTGGTTTTGTGTTGGAAAGTCCCCAATTCACAAGTGTTTCTTACGTGCACTAAATACTACTTTATAATCTCATGCTTTTACTATTGTCATTTCAGGATTTTTGACGATTTTTTTTTACATTGACATGTATTCTTACACTGTATGTAGTCAAGATGCTTAATCTCTCGTGGAGCCATCTTCCTGCCTGTATAGTATTTACATTCATTGCTGCAAAACCTACGCGAGGGTGGAACTCTTACAGAGGAGCCTGGGATGGGCATTGCCTTTTCTTGCGTCTTCAGACGCTCACTGCAATACAGGTGGGTAGTGAGGAACGTCACATGTTAAGTGATGTGGGACCATATGCGGGACCATAAACTCCCAGAGGAGTCTGATTATTGAGTCTGATTAGGAAGCACTTTCAAGACAGCAACATGTTCAACAGAAAGGGATAACTAGACTTTTGTACTTGAAGAGAGGAGGGAAATTTCAAAAGAGAATGGGAATAGGAGAGGATGCAGGGATACTTGCTGGAAAATGCAATCTACACACATATTGTATGTATGTTTTCTTTATTGTATTTTGGACTAGCTAAATTAATATTTATTCATTATTTGTATTTTTATTTCTCCATACACTTAAAATAGATATTTCACAGCGTGATTTGATTGCATTGTCAATTAAACACAAAGTGCCTGCGCAAGTGTGTGTGTGCACGTGTGTACGCACTTTTCTTGTCATATACCTCCTGCTGAATGAGTGGTTGTGTCCAAACTTGTCCCATGAATATAATGACTATTACTTTCCCATGACTTTTCCCAACTGAATCTGAGACATGTTTATTTACAGCATCAAAGTCAGTTTATCTCTTTGGTATTTTTCAAACACTTATTTTTAGCCTGAAATTATTACCAAGAAGGCAGGCAGTTCCTTTGAGAGTCACCTCAATTAAACATCTAACTGCTCTATACTTGTGAGAATACCTTTGACTTCAGAAAGTCTTTCAATAGGATTTAAAGTTCTGGAAATAATAAGCCTGTGAATATATCTAAGGAATACTGTGGTTCAATTTAGGCTTCTACCATTAAATGTGTTCCCTAATTATAAACCTACCTCCTTCTAATCATTTGCATTCATTATTATAATATGTAACGACTATTCCTGAAATGTATAAAAATTTTCTCAGTTCATCTTCATTTACTTTTTTCTAAACCCTTTCCTGATACATTCCAAAGTATAGTAAGACCATGTGTTTATCATTTATTTATTTATTTCTCCAGTAATTGTAACTTTAATGTAAATCAATGTCTTGAATTTGTCTCCCTGAGTTTGGCTGCTGTTGGTGATTAATATGCTATAGTTTTGCTTTTTCTTAGTGAAGTGAGATCATTGATGGGAGTACTTTCCCGCAGGACTCTTGACTAGATATGTTTTTTTATGAATATGCATGGGGACTCCGAAACTCTATATCTCTGAGATAAAAAATGTTGCTTCATTTTGCTAAGTGAGTCATCATTTATTAGACTTATTAGCGAGGTCTTGGTTAACTAACCAAAGAAATTAAATAATTACAAATATACTGAATTTTCTTAAATGTAAAATATTTTTGAGCAGAAGTTATTCAAACATAGTATCTTTTAATTTATATCCAAAGAACTTTTTTATTTTCTAGGCATGTATACATGAGTGTTCAATAAACTTGATAAAGTGTTTATATATATATATATAT
>NW_004567108.1:9859290-9891091 GCF_000260355.1 Condylura cristata | reverse complement strand
ATACATATACATATACATATACATATACATATACATATACATATACATATATATACCTATATATATACACATATAATTGTCATATCAATGTCAATGTCATATTCTTTAGTTATTTTAGTTATGATTATTAAATGTTGCCTTCTCTTTTATACTGATTGTAATTGATGACTATGATAATGATTCTAAAGCCTTACCATGTTCAGAAGTATCTCTTTAGTCATAGAGCAAGTTTATTCTTCATTATTTTATAGATATTACTCTCATTGTATAAAAAATTTCAAATTTACTGAAAAGAGAAAATAAATTACTTTATGGACACTTTTGATGCTACTGTAAATGAGTATCAATTAGTTAAATACCTTTTTATAACTTTTGTATATAAAGGTCAATGTAACTATAAACATGCCATTCAATTTTTTTTTTGTGGAAAATGAGTTTAATTCCAGTTTATTTCCTATAATGTGACTTTCAGTACAAATTAAATAGTTTATTGGAAATTTAGCTCATCTTAAAGTCCCAAAGGAAGCTAGATACAAAAATCATACAACTTCTTAAAGCAATTATACATCTTGGTTTCAACTCTTTAAATTTTAGAAATTCTTTGAAGTACTATATAAATGTAATGAAGATTATATTATTTTTCTGACATAGAGACACATAGAGGGTTATAAATAAATAGGCAATCCATTTTTAAGGTTTTTCTGAAAAATGTAAAATTTGGAGTAGATTAGATGAAATACCTTATTTCTTAAAATTTGACTTAGTTCCTGACCTGGTTATATTTTATTCACAGTAATTATGCTTTCTCTTTTCAAGGATCTGTCTAAATATTCCAAACATAAAATTTTAATATAGAAAAAAGAGCACAGCTGATCTTTTTACTGACTCCATGGATTTCATTTTTCCAAAATGTCAAATTGATAATGCAATAGTGCTACTGTAAATTTTTTTAGATTGTCTTCATTCACATAGGTGCATATTGCCTGTGTCTTTCCATGGTTTGATATTTCATTTCCTTTTCTTCCTGCATAGTATTCCATTGTGTGGCTAGATCACATTTTTTCCACTCACCTGTTAAAGGATATTTACTTTGCACACAAATTACTTGGCTTACTGTTCGCTCACCTTTCTAATTATTTTGTGGACTTTTAAATTAACTTTCTTAGTGAGACCAATGTTATAGCCAGGATTTTATAGGTCTGAGAACAGATCACTTAAGTTTGAAAAACTTCTAATATTATAAATATCATCACCAGTAATTTAAACTATTTGCATGGAATTCACAAATCACCTAAAAGTCTACACATTACAATTATTCTTCATAATGCTTCATAATCTGAGACTTAAAATTTACATTTTCAATTTTCTTCAAGATATATGGGCCTTGGCATTTTGTAAGGATAGAAAACTGAATATACATTATTTTGATGGAATACAGAATATGTATGCAATATACATATACTGATAGCAACCACATATATATTACGCTAACAAGAAAATATCAAATTTCATTAATGTATATTTTTTCCCTATTCCTCATGCCATAAAATATCCACTATCAGTGACTCTTATGATCCCTTCTATCTACATAGCTCTATTAATGATAAGTCTCAGGGGCCTCGTGGTATATGCTACATTATACTATTATTTATTGTACATATTTACAAGTCAAGTTATCAGATGCATTTTATGTTTTCAAAGACAGGAAGTATAATTACATTAAATTTCAGATATAGGATAGGAATAAATACATAATTAGTTGATAAATATACAAATTAATGCCAAACTTTACTTTAACCTAAATTAACATCCATAAAATGACTTCTAAATTGATTCCTTTTGATGAGATGAAGTCCTTTCCTCAATATTCACAGCCATGTCATCTATGAATTCTCACTGAAACTTGTTCTTAGATACCCTTTAAAATTTTTTCTTTAATTTTCAAATTTCATAAAAACTAATAATGCATTTTGTTGATTAATACAATAATAATATTAAAAATAACTTTGTGCTAGGGAACACGTATAAGAGACAGGAAAGATGGTTGGATAGTTCATATTAATGTATCCCAAAGTTCCAGAGAGAGAGATTGAAAGAAAGAGGATAGAGAAAGGAAGAAAGGAAGAATGGGGAGGAGAGGGGGAGGAGGGAGGGAAGAAGACTTGTCTCAGTGTTAGAGCTGTTAAATTGAATTCTTCCTTTCCTTTCCCTCAATTTTAAGAGCAGATGAGAGTTGAGAAAGTGGAAACAAGCTTGCTAGCATAATGACATTGGAAGAAAATTCTATTTTCGACAACTATATTTCAGGATGATAGTGCCAAAATAAGTATCATTTATGCCTGTTGTCTTGTCACACTAATAAGGAAGAATCTGTCATTTTCAGTGTCCCTCATGTATATCAATCATGTCTCAAAACAGGCCAGTAGCCTCACTTTGGTATTTGACGACAATCTTCTAAGGTTAATGTTCAAATGGGAGTGAGTGACGCTCACCCGGAGCGTGCCCAGTGTCAGGCTAGAAGACTGGTGTATGTCACTAGGATAGTCCTAAGCATTTCACTCAAAATTTGACTACCTTATTTTTGGGTTTTCATAATCACACTATGTGAGATCATCTTAAAGTAGCATTAATTAAAATGGTTTCAGGTTTTAATATTATGCTAATTTAGTCAGTGTTATTTTTCAAAGGCAGTATTTACATGCCTATTAACAGAAAAATAAAAAAGTTAAAAAGCTTACCCTGTTTGAAGACTTCAACAGGAGATGCTATTTCTTTTTCAAAGTTTTATGCAATTGAAATTCCTACAGTCTAGTGGTGTAAATGTGAATATAAAGTAAGAGGCTGCAGAATAAAGACACTGCTTGGGTTTTCTGCATTTCAAAAAGAAGGACTCTGTTTTATAATGAGCTCTTTTTACATTTTTGAAATATAAAGTGAACCAAGAAGAATTAACATGTATAGTTAAAAATATAAAATGGGCATCATTAGGTTCTATTCATCTTAATATACATGATAGAATGTAAACACTACAGTCCAATCCAATAATAAAATACTAAGGGCATTTGTTAAATAATCCAGTAATATAGTAGGATGCATTATAATAAATTATAATAAAATGCCATGTATACTCCAGGTGGACTCTGACACTTCACCAGATACAAAAACACACACCCATGATCAGTGTAGTGAGTTTAGTATTGACCATTTTCTTAGACTTTCAAACACATACTATATTTTGGTTTGTACTCATAACTATCAAATTATGTAGATTTGCTTCTCAAATTTTTTAACTGATATTTTAGGTGAGCATGGGTCAAAGTTTAAATAACTAACATTCTGAGTGATTTCATATAATAATGTTTAATTGAGCAGTGTTGTTACTTACATGTGTGAGCAAGAGATTCTCCTAAGGAAATATCCAGTAGATTAGCTAATGTGCAGCCACATATCACTTCCTGAGGGGGTTAACTTCTGAAAAATGTACCCCTAGGCAACTGTTTTATGTTTGCTATTTTCCAACCAGAACCCCATTTCACTGCTGTAACAACTCAGGAGAGCTTCTTGGAAGCACATCTAGGTCATCCGTCACTTTCTTTGATTTTTTTTTTTTTTTTTTTTTGCATTTACACATTTGTTTTTTGTAATGTTTCAAAACAGAAAATGTCACAGGCCTTGGAAAAGAGGTGGGATTGAGAAGACTGGTCCTAGGTCAAAATGATTCCAACAGCACCTAGAATTGATCATCCTGTGGAGAAGAGACCCGTGGGCACTTGACACCCCACAGAGAAGCTGCAGCGTGAGGTTCATCACCCCAGTTCACAGGCCACACCAAACTGCTATGGACCTGAGTCACAAAAATCTTCCACTTTATAAGGAAACAAATCTCAGTTGATGTCAGTCAGGCAGGTCATTGTCCTTTCTGAGTTGAAGCCAGAAACCAGCCACATTGGTGTGGATCAAGGCAATAGCCCCTTCTCCACTGTTGTCCAAGGGCAGCTGTTCTGTCTTTCCTCAATGAGTTTCCAGAAGTGGTTCCATGGACTGTTCCCACATTCTGTCTCCAAGGCTCCTCCGAGGACGCGAGGGTACACAGCTTTTACAAGAGTCCCTTCCAAATGGGTAATTCCCACGTCCTTCACAGAACCTACTCGCCTTGCTGTTCTCTACCTCCTGGAGCTGCTAAATGAATTTCTGCTTCTCTTGCTTCTCTTTAAATAACAGAGTTAGGGGGCCTTCCCTGATGGCACAACGTGTTAATGCACAGCACGATGAAGCTATCCAAAGCCTCTGCAGCATGAGTTTGATCCCTGGCTAGGTGATCCACCTGGTGTAGCAGACCTCTCCTGAACTGCCCGCTGATCCCTTCAGCAGTGTATTTCAGTCAGTCTGCCTGTTCTGCTCCCCATTCTGTCTCTGGTGATTCCTCTTGTTACAGGGCACCCCACTGTGGACTGGGCTGCCCATCTGTGGGTCCTTACCCAAGCACTTAAAGTTTGGTTGCACTGTAGACACACACGAAAGGGTCAATAATGGGTTTACTTACAAAAGGGGAAAGGAAAACAACCCAGGGAAAGAGAGCGGGATACAAAGTAAATGGAATATCTTACCAGCTCCGCTGACTTGGAGCTCTGGTAACAAGCTAACTCAGCCCAGAGCCATGAGGTCCCAAGCACCATTTCCTAAGGGAGAGAGAGAGCCATAGAAAATGGCGTCCTATTTATCCCCCAAAGTCCCAGAATGCCTGCTTATCTCCGCCCTTAGGTCCTCGCAGTTCTCCCCTTGGTACTGCTGGGAGTTGTAGTTTCCAATCACTGGAGTAGGGGGTGAAGTCCAGAAAGCTGGAGTAGGGGGTGGAGTTCACCAGACTCAGAGTTCCTTTTGGACATCCTTCCCGTTAACGTTCTCATCCCCCACATCTCTGTACCCCAGTTCTTGTATGCATTCATAAATAAATATTTAAAAAGTTAATAATGTTAGATGTGGTCCAGTGGTCTGGGCATTTATGACCGTGCTCTCAAATTACTTAGCCCTTTTCCACTTGTCACTGTGCTTGTGAGATGAGCTGTGGCTGTAGTTGGAAAGAACTCCTAACTGGTGCTTATTGGGATTGACTTCCTCATAGATCACCTCATGCAGATCCTATGCACGTCCTTAATGCTCTGAAGACAATGAGAGCTGTGTGCCCTTCGCTGGGCCTCAGTGCAAGATTGTACATGCTGTGGGTGTAAGGTTGAGGCGGCTGGGGCAAAGCTGGGGGCGGAAACCTTAAATTTGCGGCTGTTATTATCTGCATACTGGGAGCCTCCTAAGTTCTGGATCTACCTGTATTCCTGGAACGAATCAGCCTTGTTGATGAATCAGTACTTGAAAAGCAGCTTCCATGCCCTATGAAAGCTTACCCAGTTCCCCAGTGGATGCAACTGTGAGCCTTGCTCGGAGGTAATAAAGTTCCTGCTTGTCAGAAACTTTGCCTGGATCTTCCCATCTTTTAACCGGCCGAACCTTTCAGTGGGCTCTATCGGAATCCACTGGGCACACACATCACATGTTCGATTCCCTGAGGACTCTCATGGAAATTGGCATTCTCCACTTCAGCACAGATCTGAAGCTACTTGTTCTGTGTCTACAGAGGTTCGCACTTATCTGACGCTTTCTTGATCACCAAGCCCTGCAGAGGTTCTTTTGTGAGGTTCTTTTGTGAAGGAAGGGGCTGTCCCTACCTACAGGACCTGCATCTAATTCAACAGCATCCACCCAGTCTTCCGAACCTGCTCTGCAGTTGCAACGCTTGAACTTCTTGACTCAGTTTCATCCATATTCATTTCAACAATTGGTGCAATGACAATAAGTGACTTGAGGAAGCAGCAAGAGGTGATATAGCCTGTAGGTTTATAGCAGCCACTATGTGTTTCACTGACTTGCTATGTTCGACTCTGCAGCAGCTTCTCTAAATAGTGTGCCCTTGCTGAAAATGCTTATACTGCTCCACCACACAGTCAGACCAGAACATCCTTTATCTCCTTCCTTACAAAGGCCTTGAGAAATGCATGCAGGTGCCCTGGTGAGTCCAGCTCCTTCTGTCTTCCTGTTCCCTCCTTGCAAAACAGGCTAGGATGTGAATGTGGGGCAGGGCTGTCTCCATGGGTCCTTCCTAGGACCCCAAGGGGACATATGCTTTTAAAACAGTCCCGTACTCTAGACTTCCCTAGTGGTGCAAGGGGTTAAGTGGTGTGCTATGAAGCTATCCACAGCCACTGCAGTATCAGCTCAAATCCCAGCCAGGGAGCTGACCCCCATGGCACATGAGACCTTCTGTGCCTCACCTGCTGCTCCCCTCAGCAGTGTGTTTTAGTCAATCCACCTGTTTTCCTCCCTACTCTGTCTCTGGTGAATTCTCTCTTCCCCACAACTTTGGCCTGTACCCCAGTTCTTGTATTATAAATAAATAAATCTTTTTAAAAAGAATAAAAACAGGACCTTCTAAATGGACAGATCTAGTGCCCTTCATCACAGAATCCACACACACCTTGCTATTCATTTCCTCTTTGTGTTGCTGAATGATTTTCAGCTTCTCCACCCAAGATGGCTCATGGTTCCCACAGTACACACAGCAGTGTGTGTTACCACATCACTAGGAAAAAGGAATTTGGGGACCACTGTTTCTCTGTCGTCCTTAGTTATGCAGAGCATGATCATACTGCTGTTGACAATTCCCCCATGGCTTCATGTGAATTTATTTATTACTTTATAAGATCTGACTTCCAGCTACTTAAACACTTGTCAATTGATTCCTCAAATTGCCCTTTCTTTGAGCGCTAAAATCTTGTTTCATGTAATGTTGATATGCACAGTTACTTATTAAGCTAATATTAATATGTACCAACACTGCTTCAGATGCTTCATGTACATTAAAGCATTTAATTCTGAAGGAAAAAAAAAGCTATGAGATATATTGTTTTGCCTGCATTTTTAGGTAAGAAAACTTAGAGAAAATATGTAATTTGTTTGATCACAACAAAAGTGGGGTTCCAACCCAAAGATCTGATTGAAAGTCTACATCAGAGCTCTGGAATCTTCCTGATTCAGAAAGCCCTTGGTGCACTGCTCCTTTGCTTTTTTTTAGGAGTCACGGTTTGTACTCCAAAAATCTTCGCAAGGATGTACAGCTTAACAACTTAGCATTCATTTGAATTATATACATATAAATATTTGAGAGCATTATATATACATATATGTGTGTGTGTGTGCAGATATATATGTACATATGAGTTGAGATTTTTTTTCATCTCTCTCTTAAAATATAACAAGTATTTACCAAAGAGTTGCACATGATTTTCAATGTGCAGTCTGGGTTTGGATTGGATACTACCACCCTTATTAAAGCGCTACATTGAATTTCATGTATTCTTGCTTTATATTGCAACAACTAAGAAAATCCAGTTTGACAAAGACCTGCCCTCATCAGAAACATGTAGCATAATCAAATATTAAAACTCTGATTCCCTCAAGCTAGTGTTTTGTGCAGTGGCTGACAGATGTTGAGTGCCTTTTTGTTTCTTTCAAAACTTGAAAATAAACTGCAGAGCCCCTGGGAGTTACTTGTAGTGCTCTGTGGTGTCTTAGTACACAGCTTGGGAACTGCTTGCAGTAATCAAAATGTTGCTTTTTATTTATTACTGTCATTTAAAAACACATTTTGAAGTTATCCAACTTAAATTTTAGATGATACCTTGGATATCAGAATTAAACAAATGCTTTCTTAAATAAAGATACAATCCCACCAAGACAAATCCACTTCCTTTTATGTAAGTGAAGATCCTGAGGGAAACTGTATAAGCAAAGAGGGTGTCATGATCACTTACCAACACCCATCTCTGTTATCAGAAAGCCAATAGCTGAATTTCACTTGCTTCTGGATCAACCTATTGCTGATCTGGTTAATTTATATGGCTTATATTTGGGTATAACATGTAACTGCTTTTGAATAATTATTCTGCAAACATAAGTCTAATTAAATTTTTATCATTATTACTTTTAATGTTTTAATATAATAGTTTATTTTTACATCATTTTGTGCCTTTTTCCATCCCAGTTGTAATCCCCACAGGCTTCCCATCATCAAATCACCTGTGTGCCATCACCACAGTCCTGTGCTTCCCTCCACCCAACCCCATTTTTGATCCCATTCCCCCCCACCCCCATAAAATGTGTCTAGTATATAGTTGTTCATGATTATTATTATAAATTTTCCCCTGGTCTTTTATGCTCCTGCTATGAATGAAACCATCCAGTAGTTTTCTTTTTCTTTCTGTCTTATTTCCAGATCCATCCATGTTCTGCAAAAGGCATGAGTTTATCTTTTTGATTGCTGAGTAATATTCCACTGTGTACTTTTGGGCATTTGGATTGATTCATTGTCGTTCCTGAAATCTAATTAATTTTTAAGAACTGGTTTTAGTGTATGACAAGTAGAAGAGTGAAGAGTTTTAGGGTAATGTTGTGCTTGTAAGTTTCTACTTGTTTATTTACAAATTGGTGGTAGTAGATTCTTTCTCTCAATTCATATAATAAGAATAATGTAAATATTAGAGATATATCTATTTAGACTTCGAATTAAACAGATCATGCATTGAAATTTCACTTATCAAAATAAATTTTAAAAACGTTTTACTTAATTTATTAATAAATGTGTTATTTATGAAATACACTACCTTTGGAAAAGTCAGCCTAATATTTTCTCTCATACTGTGTTTGTTATTATTTGATTGAATAGAAGCTCTAAGTCTTCTAAAAGTGCACAAATTATCATTAAACTTAATTATGAAACATTTAATAAATAAATCTATTGTAAAATGGATATGGCACTATGGCAGACAAGGTGTTGGTTGTGGAAACTATTATTCATTTGTAGATGACACATATTCACATAATTGCTGAAGTAAACCAGTCCCCCAGAAATTGCCTTCAGTTTTCACAAAATACTTTTCTTATCTGCAGTATTGCTTTGATGCCTTTAGAGTACTTAGAAAATTGATTACATGAAATCCAGAGCAACATAGACTCCAGATAATCACAGTAAACTAAGAAACACAGTATCTACAAATGGGAATTGAAACTATGTAATTTTAGGTTCATATACTCCAACGAATGATTGTCTTCAGTTTTTTTTTGTTAGTTTTTTGTTTTTTCTTTTCTCTCTTCTTGATGATTAAAAAGGTCAGTTTTCAAAAGCAAGGGATATTTTTTTTTTCCCTTCCAGGTATTCACTATTAACGGTTCTGATGGGCTTTGGTTATATCCTCTGTCCTTTGAAAAGTGTCTTTATATAGACAATAGATTAGGCCAGGATTTGAAGTTTGGAGGAAAAAATAACGGAAGGAAAACATCATGGTCATTTTAGTTCTATAAAATTGTATTTAAATAATGAGTCATTATGCAGTCTCTTTATATGTGAGTCTAGAATACCAATACTATCAGCTTGTAATAAATTACATAGAGGCCATACAGTATAGTTTTTCCGGAATAGCTGCTCCACATGGCACAGCAGACCTCTTCTGACTCACCCACCACTCCCCTCAGCAGTAGATTTCAGTCAATCTGCCTGTTCTGCTCCCCCACTCTGTCTCTGGAAAATACTCTCACCCCCCTACACCTCTGGCCTGTACACATAAATAAATAACAAAATAACAAAAGTTGGTTAAGTATAAGTGAATCAACCATGGAGAATATGTATAAATTATTTAATAAAGCAAAATATTCAAATTATTATGCCCTGAATAAAAATGCTAAAGTCAAAGGAAAAAAAGAATTTTTAGTGGCTAACGATAATAATAGCTGCTAGGGCTCCATCTCCCATAATTCTTCTAATATTAATTGTGAAAAGGCTATGAAACATAACTGCAACATAACTTTAAGGAAGATTATGCCTGAAATTTAAAATTTAGTATACAGCTAAATTTCTAGTTTCAATAACAATTGCTAGAAAATATCTCATAGATCATTGGTATCTGTAGCAATTTTTCCTTTAACAATTGCTACCTGGAGATCTATACTTTCAAATATGATAGTAAAGAAAATAAACAAAACAAGCTTTTCACTGTAATTTTAAATACATGTATAAATAACAGAATCCTAAAAATTAACTAGTTTTCAAAATAAAACATTTTATGATCATTAAATGACATGTCTCAGTGCTGCATTTTTATAAGCTAATCTTAGCAGCTGAATTTCTGAAATTGGCTCTTCTCCAACAACCATGTGCCTTACAAATGAACTCAGATGAAAAGAATTGAAAATAGCTAGTATGGCTGGGCAACATTTGGGTAACTGTGTAAGTAAACAGCACATGTGATTTTCATCTCTCAAAGTATAACTTGTGAATCTGCAGGGAATGATAGAGAAAAATAATGCTGCTTTTTGGGATTTTGGTCACTCCTGAGCAATTAGATTTTATTTATGACATCCAAGTGGTAATCTAAATATTAGTCTATCTTGAATAACTGAAGATATCAAGGGGAAAGACTTTGTTGTTAACAAACACTTAAATTTTGTATTAATATTGGGCTTCATCTGGTGGTACAATGGATTAGAGAGCAGCCCTGTGGAGCTCTCAGAACCTACCATAGCAGATGGTACTATGGTACCACCTGGGACTGACCCATCTGGAGTGGCAGACCTCTCCTGACCCGCCCACTGCTCCCCTCAGCAGTGTATTTTAGTAGGTCCACCTTTTCTACTCCCCACTCTGTCTCTGGTGAATCCTCACCCCCACCACACAATTATGGCCTGTACCCCACTTCTTGTGTGCATAAATAAATAAATCTTTAAAAAGTTGTATTAATATTTAGCTCACGGGGTGAAAGAAACAACATGCTTGAATTAAATCCTATCCTCTTGCAAATTTTTATCAGAAATAGTGCTCAATCAATAACACATTGTAACAGAAATAACAAATTAATGGAATCAGACAGCAAATGCAAGCTCCTAAAATAGCAATTAATATCAAATTTTAAGATGCTAGTATTTAGTATCACAACATAACTATTAGAATTCATACCCCTGATGCCAAATTAATCAATGTCAGATATGAATATATTTACACTAAAATGTTTTGTAATTATATCTTTTTATAAACAAAGTTTGCATCAACTTGTGGGAAAATTATTACGTTAGGTTTGTGCAGAAATGGGAGATACAGAATTTTGCCCTTCATGGAAAACTGTGAATACAAGGTTGTATCCACCTCATAGCAATATGTTCTTGTAAATGGAATAGTAATACATTTAAAGCTAAATCAGCTCTTCTGATATAGGAAACATGATGAGAAAAAGTATAAGCTTCGCTGTTAGTAATTTGTTCTCGCCAGTAGCTTTACTTCAGATTATTTCAGAGTTCCGTGTTCAGCCTCTTCATGACAAGACAGAGAATACCCAAACCTCCCGTTCATCTTTTAAAAATCTTGTCTCCAAAGAGTTGAGAGAACAGCAGTAGAGTGAAGAGTGAGTTTTGTCTCAGACATGGACTCATACCTTTGTTAAACACACTCGTACATATGTGTTCTTCAGTAGTGGTGCTAGTTAGCATTGTGTATTTTTCAACATTTTCTTAGTCACGATAATAAGATATACATTATATTGAATGGAATACCACACCATGTGGAGAGATGTATTAGTGCTTTGTAACTATATTTGAACTGATTTACATGCATAATCTGAGGGCCTATTCTGAAAAGTTCAAATTACTATAAATCAATGCATGTTTTAGTAACTGGTGGATTTCATGAAGTAGTCACACAGCCTAGTTAATTAAATCAATAACCAACAAATATTCTATGATGAGTTAATAAACTGGACAAATTCTCACTAAGTCATATATGTTATGGGGAATCTAGAAGTGTTTACTTTTTTCTGTACTTTTGAATTAGAAAAGAAATACAGTTTCCTATTTTATTTATCAGTATTGAAATAACAGCTACCCTTACTATGGTTTCATTAACCAAAGGGATCCCTTTAACAAAATATAAAGGAAAATAGTAAGCAGTATAAAGGATAAGCCTTTAAATAAATGACTTCATATTTATGCAACAGTTAAAATAATGTACTAACTTTTCTCATGTTTTATTCCTGGTGAAATTATTTTTATAAGTAAGAATGATCTACTGAGCAAACTTCTGACTGCCATATACATGGGTCCTCCTAATTGAAATTTGTTTAAATTTAAGATTCAAACAATGAAACAGGTTTTAATCCTATGAATTACTAACATAAATATACTCTTAGGAAAGAGTGGGTGGCACATTAATCATGGAATGGCAAACACATTTTGCCTAGGACTTAACCTTATTCTTTTATCATCTTCATGATAACAACCATTAGCTTGAAAATTGAACTTATTTTTTAATATCCGTCTTTCTTAAAAGGTAAGTACCAACAGAATCAATGGCTTTGTCTTTTTGTTTGTTCAATCCCAGGATTCCAGTTGTTCATTAATTAAAGTTTGAAATCAGTAAGTGATTATTGAAAATAAAAGAGCATGAACTTTGAACCCAAAGCCTCTATAAAAATGAAGGAAAACAATGAAAATGAAAGAGAAACACCATTTCTGGTATAATATCCATACATCATAGTTGATGTATTTTTGTATTTTTATATGCTAATTAGATAGATGTGTTTGCAGAGCTAATAGTGAGATACATTTGCATAGTGTAAATGCATTGACTTTACAGGTTTTTTTTACATTAAAAACAACCACTTGTATTTTTAGCTAGAGGTGATAGGCATTTATATTACAAAGGAACTGTCAAAGTTTCTATTTCTATCCCATACAGATTACATAAAAGCAAATGGTGTGTAAAGTAAACAAAGCATATATTTTACATCACAGGGTGAAAGAGAAATCACAGAATACACAGGTAGAAGGGAAAGAAATTCAGAAAATCTTAGTACCTGTACTGCAGAGAGAATTTTTAGAGTGTGATTGATGAAAATGGAGGTTACAGTGCAGATAGTTATGTCTACTCCAAGTGAATTAATAGCAAAGGCAAATGAAATAACATATGAAAATAGTATCAAGGCATCTGGTAAGGAGATGATCTTTTGTCATTGACCCGTGAGGAGTGAGCACCCAGTGGGACTCACACACCAAGAGAAATTCAGTAACAAAGTAAGAAAGTCATAAATAATTGAACAGAAAGAAATGTTTCCTGAAATATTTAAAACTTATGGTTTTCAGTTATGAGAGGAACAGAAAGTTAATATCAGAATTCCATTGCTGTGTACAATTTATAAAATTACTTTAGGTTAATAAAGAAATAATTCCATATCATGTACTGGGATTTTTTTTTCAGGTAAATCATTAATCAAATTTTAAATAACATGTTTTACAAATAAATATAAATAGGTATTTATAGAGAGTGTCATCTCTGACAGTAGTGTTACTGCATTAAAGCTGATGAGGTTCTTTGTATAGGGTTCTGGCCAGAACCCCCCTAAGCAGACTGAGGTTCCCACCCTGCATTTCTCATGTGGGGGTTCACTCTTAAACACTCAACCTTAAAATTAACCAAGCATGTATTAAAGACTTTATACAGAATCTTATTTATTATTTATTTACAATGACCTCTAAATCAACTTTATAAAGTTGGTAGAAAACTATAACCACGATACCTTGGGAAGAAATCCTATATCATGAAAAATGAACAGGGATTTTTTTAAACATGGCAGGAGAGTTTGAAATGAAGATGACTGTATTTATCTTTTCAAAATAATTGTTTCCATTGTGGCTACTTAAGTACATGACAAAACAAGATCAAGCCAAAAATTTTCTGCAGAGAAACTTTAGAATTTGCTTAGTTCAAGAAAAGTGGCTTTGTTTATTTCAACTATCCTAAAAATTAAATCTTATATTGATTGTCAATTCACTCTACTTGGCGATTCAACCTTTTAAATGAAAATAAGTAGATTCAGTTTTCTGTATTAACTTGCATTCTCTCACAATCCTATTATTATGAAACTGTCAGCGGTTAAAAAAAAGAAAATCAACACAGTTTACAACACCCCTTGAACAATTCTATGACAGCTCAGCATGCACACACATTTATTTTTTTAAATATACAAAATTGATAAAATACACACAACAGAAAACCTGAAAGGACACGGAAAAGGACAATTACATAAAATTTTAGCCCTTTATCCTAAATAGAAACTGAAACACCATGAAAGATCTTCCTACTTTAGTTAGAAGGTTGAATCAATCTTCCCATTCTAACAAAGAACAAAAAGCAATAAAAATTGCGAATTTTTTATATGTCATAAAGAAGAGTAAGGGAGATTATATCATAAAACTATAGCAGGGTAATGGAAAACAGTATGAAGCGATGGCAGAATTCCAAATACCATCTTAGATATTATTTTAAGTATGATGTTCTGATAAAGTCCCCTCCACTTGCTGTGCTTTGAACAATGCCAAAAGGAAAAATGTGTCACTTTCATGAATAACTTATAAAGTCTTTATTTTGTTCCTCCTCCTCCTCTTTTTCCTTTTCCTTCTCCATCACTCTCACTTAATTCTTCTTTTTCTCTCTTTTACTCTTTCTCTTATTTTATTTCACCTTTTCTCTGATAAAGCAAACTCATTTTGTGAACAGACCTATACTTAACAAAACTAGGCATAGGCTCTGGACTAAAAACAAACAAACAAACAAAAAACTATAAAGAACTGACATTCACAGTCCTCCCTGGTGGTTCAGCGGTTAAAGTCAGCGCTATCAAGCTATGGCCAGCCACTGTGGCCTAAGTTTGATTCCTGCCCAGGATGCTGACCCACATGGTACAGCAGACCTCTCCTGTCTCCCCCGCTGCTTACCTCAGCAGTGTATTTCATCAGATTTCACCTGTTCTGTTCCCAACTCTGTCTCTTATGAATTCTGTCACCCACACACACATATTTTTGGACTACACCCGAGTTCTTGTATGCATAAATAAATAAGTTAAAAACAACCGGAAATTCTCAATATAGTAAATTGAAGGAAGTTAGAACTATGAAAAACCACATTAGTAACCTAGAAGCGACTAGTTTCTCAGTCTAGCTTCAACCCTGACCAGCCTCTTGATCACTACCTAGTAAAAGAACATGAAAAGAGGGCACAATTAAACTGTGCCTTGATTTTAGAACAACAGGGTATGAGATAACAAGTTTGAGTTGTTTAACACCATGGAGTCCATGAGCAATTACACAGCATTAGATCACTAAATAGGGTAAGCAGATAAGGAATAGAGGTGGTAGATATGGACTACCAGAAGAGGGTAAGGCATTACACTTTACTCTGAATTTACAGTCATTATGGATTCTGAGGAGACACTTTTCTTGATATGACATATATCTAAAACTAGTTCTATCTGCCATACATACTAGCTGCAGAATATAAATTTGAAGATGAAGGATAGAATGCAGACATCTAAATGTCCTGCAGGGCACAGTGGGCCCTGTCGAAGATCATCGTGGTGAACAATGTCACACACAGACTAAATTTAACAAGCATTCTCAAAATGTATTAATTGGGGGATGTCAACAACTCCAAAGTCTGATACTTCTCTGTCAGAAGACGGGAATTGCCATTTCATGAGACAAGAGGACAGTGAAACCAGAGATACCTGGAGTTAAAGCTTAAATTTGGACCTAAGCTGAATATGGTTCTGTGAAATCCAATTTGGGGGTTCTATATGTGATTTTGCTACTGAGAGTATGGGATCGGATTATGTGAAATAGATAAATTTAGGAATTTAGTTGATTGAAGTCATTAAAAATATGCATTTAGAAAGAGTACAGACATGGAAAATATAAAGGAGCAATAATTACATCACACATTTCAGGGTAAGTGGGTACTAACTTAGGTTTTGGAAACACAGCGGTGAAAATTGACAGAGTCAAAGATATTATTATGTAGATAACAAAAGAATCAAGGAGCAAACTACAAGTAGTGTTGAGTGTGTGATCCAGAAGTGAAAAAATTATTTAACCGTCCTCTTGTTTCAGTAAATATTTTATTTAAATAGTATATTAATTATTTAACTATTTTATTCAACCTAGGAAGAGGTTGAATTTCAGCTTAAATATAAATTTCCTTACATACATAGTGTAAACCAAACTGGCAACAGATTAATTTATTAGTTTTCTGTTTGTGAGACAGTTTCCATATAGTTGTTTTCAACACTAGTGAATGTTCTTAGCCTTCTGAAATATAGTTTTCTCTTTTTCAAATTTGTAGAGAGATATATTATGTCCCCATATAGTGGAAATTTAACACAGAGAACTCCATATTTTTAGAAGATATTTAAAGTGAAATATAGAATGGTGTCTGAGGAACAATTTATTTATGAAATGCTACTCGAAAGATATAATCTTGCTGCAACAATACTCTGTTCATAGACAGGATAATTATGGCAAAGACTAATTATTGACCTCTGGCAAATGGATAAGAATTGAACTGAGCAAATATTGGCTGTCATAAGTATTGTTTTATTAACCCTCCCCTCCATTATTGAATTGTAATCTAAACTACAAGAATTTATGAACTGTAGATTTACAGTGTCAGAATAACCTTTATCAGGAAACTGCATCCACCATAATAATTAGTTTGTCATTGTGAATTTACAGAGCTTTGTATAATATTGAAAATTCTCTTGTTACCTTAACAACTATACTATCTTGAAATTAAATATGTCAAGCAAAAAAATTCCTCTCTATTACAGAATAAAATTTAGTATTGACATTTTTATTGCATGAGGACTATGAACAGTATAATGTTAAGATTTATGTATTTGACATAATTCCATTGAAGTGAATAGGACGCATAACTTTTATGTAAAGAAAAATCATTGAATATGATCTTAAAATGAATGCAAAGGTGTAAGCCATTCAGCACATTTCCAGCACATTAGAACTAATCACCTATTTACAAGGTTAATGATCTCTTATCATGGCTTTTCTAGGATTTTTCATTTATCTAGAATTGGCAAACTCATCACTGAGTTACTCAATGAGCTCAAAATTTGTTAGTTTTGTACTTATTCATATGCACCAGGTAGTTTTCTAAGTGTTCATATAAACTGACTTTTCAAATTCTCAGAAACTTGCTTACAGGTAGATTAGACTTTCATTAATATCCAATCTGAACAGATGAATAAATTCAGATGCATAGCAGTTAAACAATTTATCCAAGATGGGCTAACTAGTTGGTATGGTGGTTAGTTATTTACACAAGAATAGAATTCAGAAAGGTCAACAAAACTAACTTCATAGTATGTTCATGGACAAACTACATTAGGAATACACAAAAATGAAACTATTAAGATATTTAAAAAATAGTCTCTAGTGTTAGACATGTTAGCACAGAAGGTGATATGATTCAGAAATATTCCTAAATGTAACACTTTTTCTTTAGTAGGAAGTACAATTCATTTCTATCGCTAGCTAAAGATATAGCTGTCCAATGATAAGCTAACTTACATCACAAAATGTCATGTTATATAAACTGAAGAGGAGAAAAATATTTTGAATAGTTCAGAGAGGACAATGGAAATGAACATCTTTATAATGTCTTATTGGAACTCTCCGTTGGGGCGCACAGGTTAAAGCACAGCACTATGAATTAATCTCAGCCACTGTGCCCTGAGTTCAACCCCCTGTCAGGGAGCTGACCCACACAGCCTGGCAGTCTTCTCCTGACCTGCCAGCGGGTGGCTCCCCTCAGCAGTGTATTTCAATAGATCTGTCTGCTATACTCCTCACTTTGTTTCTGGTGAATTCTCTCTCTTCCCATACCTCTGGCCTGTACCCTAGTTCTGTATGCATTATAAATAAATTTTAAAATTAATACAATGTCTTACAATTGACTTTTTAAAAAGTGTTTAATTGCAATTAGTCAAGTTTAATTTTGTAGAATCTAAAGTTAATGTGGATGATATAGTGAAATACATCTGATAATAGTAAGTTTATCTATTATCTCATTTATGTTAAAATATTAGAGAATATTATTATGGTAACAAAATTTATCCTGATGATATTTCAGCCAACACTTATTATAATGCTTTGTAGTACCATAATTTGTTCAAAATAGTATGAATCCTGGAATTGTTTGCAACAATTAAATATAAATATTCCTTTAAACTAAAGAAGCATTTTCACATGGTACAGATTCAACAATTATTTTTATAAGTGATTTTTTTTATATAAATGAATAGGATAATGTGAATAATTTTAGGTCATGCCCAAAATGTGGAACTGTGCTATCTTGCATTCTGTATTTTTCAGTTAGTTTAAATTTATTCTTGCTGTATCCTACGTATAACAATTTAACTTTTAAAACTTTTTTTAATGTACCATATACTTTTAGTATCAGATGAAACTTAGAAAAAAATTGCTTATAGATTTATGTTAGTTTCATATTACCAATAGTAATTATATTAATGACATCCAAATTATATAAATCCAGCTTTAAATCCTTGATTTTTACATAGTAAGTAAATTAAAATGCAATAAAACAGATTTATAATCTCAGAGTGAATAAATTTACATATGGAAAACCTACACATTTGGAAATTTGTCAATGTGAATATTTTTAAAAATTGAAATATTACTAATAAATTAAGTCAGCAAGATAATTATATTGCTTTATGAATAGTAAGATAACTTCCTCACATGGCTTATGCAGATGAAGAAAGGCAGATATTTGGTTAATGAAAACATTCATCTATCATAAGTACATCTAAGTAAAGACAAATAGCCTGCTTGTTTATTAAATTGTGATAAAAAATAAAAAATGGCTTTATTATTATTATAAGTTAATACTTTCAAATGAATTCTTTTAGAAGTATTTAAATTCTTGGGACATTTCATTTTTAAAAAAAATCAGCCCTTAAATTTTTGAAAGAAAATGTATTTTATTACATCTATCAGCTCTGTAATAAACAATGTAATTTTTTTAATTTATGTCTTTCTTGTGCTAAAGTAGAAGATTTTGCAGCAGGAAAAGATGTGTAAGTTACTAGAACTGCTTAAATAACATTAAGCCACATTAAATTGCCAGTGTTTGAAGTTGAAAGCAAGGTTCTTTCTTTTCCTGCCTTCATTTTTATAGCTTTTCATATGAAAGGGAACTAAATTTTATGAAAATGGCATGCCTGTTAATAGCATTCACTTGTAGTTTTCACTTTCTAGAAGAAAATGGAGAAAATAGTGATAATTCAATATGAAAGAGAATAAATAATATTGTAAATAGACATTGGACTTGTGACACATATTTAAAGGATTGTTTATTAAAGAGAAAAAGGAGTTTAGATATGACAAGTTTGTGACATGTTCTGTAAGAAAATTTTTGCTTATCTCTCTGTAGACATATAGTAGGTATAACACAGTGAACTTAGTAGGGGAGAAATTTGATCAAAATGATACTAAAAACAAACTGACTTCAGATGATATTTTAGAAGTTTCAACTTTTCCCAATAAAGTCTGAAAAAAGCCTTAGACTTTATGTGTGCAAGATAATGGGTTGTTGTTATTTTCAGTAGCTCGTAATATAAACAATGGAGACTGGAATTACTCCTTTGAAACTAACTCCAAAATCATAGCATTAGAATACATTAAGTTATATTATAACATATGAGGGTATTTGTTGATTATCAAAGAGGGCTGTATTTTCTCTAAGGTACAACACAAAAATCTTAAATTACATGTTAATTACTTTGTAGGCAGCAAAGGCTTTGGGATAAAAGCTCTTACATGTTGGGTGAACGTTATTTTAGTTATTCACTAAAGGCCCACCATGGTTTTTATTGCAGATCTATTCTGTTGAAGTCATGCTACTTTAGAGGTACAGGCATGAAGTGAAACAATGGAAAATGGTTAGGGTGTTATAAGATTTCATTCATTTCAAATAATTACTGCTTGCCATGGAACAAATGCCAATTTAAGTGATTTCTAAGCAATACTGCAAAAAAAGTGATAAATATATCCAAGTTTGTTTGCAAAAAGAATTTTATCTATCAACATAGTTTATCTTTATACCAATTTGTGTTTTATCGTTCCCCAAGGAATACATGGATCTTTTTACTCATTCCTATTTCAACTGGATTAAATATTTATTGTTCTTGTGAGATAGCTAAGTTGCACAAAACTGTATTCATTAAAACTCAAAATAACATCATATATTGATGAGTTCCTCTTTCAATCATATGCCTCCAGAAACAGATGACTCTTGGTGATTTATTATTGACAGAATAGTAACCACTGCTCTCCATCTCTAATGAGAAGTTTCCAAACATATTTTAGACAACATAGATGCAATGCCATTCAAATTTACTTTGGAAAGCAATATATAACACATAAAGAAAACACCTTATATTATTTCATTTCAAACTACTCACGCTGATTGTATTGAAATAATAATAATCTTTAAAGTTCTATAATATTTTTAGCTATTTCTAAGGTATTACTACATATAAAGGTAATTAGTTAATTAGTCAATGGGAAAGACAGAGAGTAAAGTATTGAACTCCTAGTGAACATATGTCAAACAATAGAAAAATTAGAGAAAAATAGATAACTCAAAGGAAACTTATAATAACACACTTTACACCTGATGTCACCAAAACACAATTGCATACACTTTCTATTGGTATTTTTATTGAGCCCTCATGAGGTGGGGTGTAATTATGAAATTTACAACTGGAAAGAATTATCACTGATTTAAAAACAATAAATGTCTAAATTGCCTAGTTGGTCCCAATATAAATTAAGAACAGTAGTTAAAAACCTAAACTATCTTTGAAGTTTTACTGACAATCTTTAAAAACAGACATTTGTATATTCAATATAATTTGATAATTTCATTGAATTACTTAAAATTGAAAGTGTACACAAATTTCTTATATCTTTTAGGAAACATACTGCCTAGCTGAAAACAATTATTTTTTATGTAATAATTTGAGCTCAGGGAAAACACTGAATGTGAGGTTGTTTCTATTTTCAATGTTGTAGTGAATGCTTAAGAAACTTAAAAACATATTGTACCTTAAATTTACTAGCTTATTAACTAACAATATAATACACCTTTTCAACTAAGAAAATCAATCATTTCTATTCACATCTATATTGATCATCATTGTCAAGAATTCCTTTCCATAACTGTTCAACTTATATATGAATAAAGAGTGAGCATATGTATTTAATCCCTAAGGAGTGAGAAACAATGATTTCAATCTTGCTAAGTCATGTGTAGTAACTTTTGGCAGCCGAAAAATTTCTAGGTATTGCAGGTGGGTTTTGCCAGGATGAATGTTTTGCTCAACAGTCCGGAAGAACAAATTAAGAACTACAATTAACAATTAACTACAGTTAACAACTTAAGTTATCCCATTGATTTTTCAGGCTGACAGCTGGTAACACCCAAAGGAATCAACCACTCTCACGTAGGCATGAACTCTCATTTTTAGTAACCCTTGGCCAAAATAGACAAATTCCCAAAGATTCTTATAGGCAACTGAAGTCCTATCTGCTTTTCGTTTCGTTTTGTTGTTCCAAATATATTCAATACTCGTTTTTTAACTGTGCTTCACCACTAATGTAGTTGCATTTTATCTTTGAAATTAAACAGAATAACAAATAAGAAGTCCCGTGCAGGTGACAAACAGCAAATTCAGTTCGTCATTATTCTCATAGATAAAGCCGATTCTAATGACCCAAGTCCTAGAAATTAATCTATTTTCAAAGACTTGTATGCAAATGAGGAGGCATTTTTGTTGTCTTTTCTCCAATCAAATTTTCTAAAATTTGGTGAGGGCTATGGTGCCATTCTATCAATAGTATAAATGATGCCCTGAATTATAGTCTTGAGAATTTCTTAAAAAAAATCAAAGATACTTGTTTCCCTATTCACAAGTGAAATCGCAGTCAATATTCAACTACACATGAGCAACCCAAAGTCATAAAGTTCAAAACTGAATTTATGTCACTTAGAACAATTTCATGTTGGTTAAAATTCAGATTTTGTGGGCCCTCCCTGGTGGGGCAGTGGGTTAAAGCACACATATGTAAATGCCATAGGCAGCAAGACTTAAAAATAATTGCCCTTGTTACTATACATTTTTAATATTGCTCAACACTTAAAAATATTACTGCTAATAATGTAATAATAAAATTCAGATTAATATTAGTCATAGTTTATTTATTTTTCTATTGAAAACTAGGATTGCCAGCAGTCTTGAAATACTAAAGAAAATATTTCAAATAAAATTAATTTACTTTCCAAAATCTGAGTTTGTTTAAATGTGATTTCCTATATAAAATATACTTTTTCATTTTCTCTCCAATTAACAGGCTGTTTATAAGAACTACACAACAAATCAGATTATATTAATAAAATATCCACTGATAATTTGAAAGAGTGTATTGTTATTAATACTATTTATCATGCTCACTTTATATGGAGTGGGAGTTTCATTCTTACTCTGCTTGAAAACAAATTTAAAAAGTTCACTGGTGTTCCAAATATATGTGTAAATATTTTCTGTAAGGCATATTTAACACATCAAATAAAATATTTCCAATGCTGTGTTTATTATTTTTCAAATCACTTTTCATTTTCTGCAGCCCGAATCACATTCTTAGATGCACAACTGCATTTATCTGGAGGATTTGCTAGAACTGAAGTGTCTAAGTTAATATATAAATATCATATACCACAAACTATGAAATGTCAGGGGGCAAATTAGTTGCATCAGATACTGTCTTCATTTCCCATTCTTGCAAGTTTCATGCAGATTTTGCTGCTATATGTGTGTATCTTGAAGATATGAGTTCTTCCATTATTTTACTCTCTACAGCACTATCCTATGATTTTGTTGTGTTTTGTTCTACTCTCTTTTATTTTTTTTTTTTTAAATAATCTAGATACAAAGTGGTAGTATCCCTCTCGCACATATGGGCAAGTAAAATCTGTTGAAAAAAAAAAACACTAATATGAAGAAGGTATAAATCCTTAATATTCTCATAGGTAGTCTCATTAAAAAAGTACGCTCCTATTTAAAGACCCAGAGGCATATTGGTTTTACAGTGATGGTGAAGGAAAGAACAAAATGAAATCATATGGAGCAGTGATATATTAATTTAAAGTCATCGAGTTTTAATAAGTTCAAGTTGATTTTGAAGGAGATGAGAAAAAATGAAGTCCTCTTATGAGTTCATTTATTATTCTATTTTATTAAGAAATCCCTATGCAATTAATTACATGACACCAGCATATCATACTAAGCCATCTATTAATATCTTATCACATTCATGACTCTCTATCCCCTGATGCTGACGGTCTGAATTTGGGTCGATTCTGCTCAGTTTTCCTCCTAGTATATCATTAGCAAGTGTGAATCACATCGAGGTAGACTTTATATGCTAAATTCTGGTAGGTATTAATCAAGTTTATGTATATACAAATTTATATATTAGAATAACAACGTCATAAGAGGAGGCACTTTGTATCTAAGTAAACCTTTGCTTGGAGGTTTTTTAGTTCTTTATAATCACCCTAATAGCTTTTGATTCCAAATATATGAAAAACATTTTATATGCAAGGATATAGGTGTTTGCTAATCTGTCTTACACTTTGCTTATAAGGTACCTTGTATATGACAAGTTATGTTATATCTTGCTTGCTTCATGCCTCTGCACACTTTTTTTTATACTTGCTATATATCTCATGTATGAGTGCATATAACATAGTTAAAGTTACCTTTGTATATATTTATTTCTAGTCTCTAAAACATAACAACTACTCATTTTTTATGAAGTGGATCTAAAAGTAGGAATATAGACTCAATAAAATGTTGATGCCTTTGGCAAGAGGTTTTTGGGATAGATATCATGATATTGATAGTTGTTAAGATTTACTCAATGAAGGACTTTGAGAGATTCATGTATATCTCATAAAAAAGAAAAGAAGGAAAGTTCACCAATGTGTAAGTGGTGGAAAGAATACATTTAAAAATCTTTCTTTATTTCATATATGTACCTGAAAACAAACCTAACACTGTATAGGTTATAAATTTAAATAAAATAAATGTTTTAGCTTTTGGTCACCAAATTTCCTTAGATAGTTCCTTAGTAGATCTGAATCAGTTTAGACTTGGAAGAAATACTATCATTCTCCTTTAACATCATCATCATTTCTCCATTCAAGATAGAGATTGGATAGTATAATGAATGAGTCTACTAAGAAATTTTATCAATAAGTTTACAAGTTGGACAGTAAATAGGGAAATAAGTGGTAAGTTTCCCCTATTATATTTATGGGCTTGAAAATAAATTCACAAAAAAACTATACACAGTCTATATACTATATTTGCTGAGTAACACAAATAAAATTCTGCAGATTTTACAAAAGATATTTAGAATTTCAACTCAAGATTTAAGTTTCCCATACACAGTCTACAAAGTTTTAAGAAGGAGAAAAACTGGACGAGAGGGAGAAATATCATTAAGTCAGCATTATATTTCTTATATCCTCAAAACTCTTAAATTTTGAATTGTTGGACAACACTTTTTCACGTGTTTAGGTATCACAGAAAAACAAAGACTGTATTTAGCATCACTAAAGTTTCAACCTGTGTATTGGTCTAACTTCTCTAATAAAAGAAATAGAAATGTTTCTTTTCCTAAAGTATTGTAATTCGTGTTATTATTATTATTATTTTTTAAAGATTTATTTATTTGTGCATACAGAACTGGGGTACAGGCCAGAGGCTCAGGGGCGGTGAGAGGCTTCACCAGAGACAGAGTGGGGAACAAAACAGGCAGATCGCCGAAATGCACTGCTGAGGGGAGCAGCGGGCGGTCAGGAGAGGTCTGCCACACCATGTGGTCACCTCCGGGGCAGGCGGGAATTGAACTCATGTGGAAGCGGCTTTAGATTCTCAGTGCTGTGCTTTAACCCGCTGCGCCACCAGGGAGGGCCCACGTGTTATTACTTTTTATTTAAATACTTTGGAGGGTAGGAAAAATTTGCTTAGACATAAAACTCAAGTAAAATGTATAGTTTATTACATTGGTACCTAGAAATACCTGTGAGATTTATTTTGGTGTGTACGTATATAACTTACTGTATAAATATTATAACAGTATGGGAAAAACAATGACAATTTTCCATTTATCTTTTTAATGGTGCATATATTGTTATAATCTTAATTACGAGCATTTGCAAATTTTGACTACTATGATTCAATTCTTATGAAAATTTTATCTTCTATAAAAATCTATAAAAATAATAATCTTCACCACTTTCATTTATGAAAATTCTACATTTGTGAAGTGATATATATAGTGTTATATAATACTCTCACTCTGAGAATCAAAGGAATTTACAAATGGCAAAGGGTTCAGAGGACGAGATTATGAAACAAAGGTAATTTTTAACTGACTATCCTTCAGCATTCTTAGAATGAATTATATGATTCAAAGAGAGTCCTACACTTATTTTTGTTCTTCAAAGGCAGCGATAAAGAGATAATAAAATTTCTGCTAATGATATTGTTGACATCATTTTTGTATTGTTTTTAAGGCACCCATGAGTGAATTACATTTGCAAATCAACAAAAACACTTGCGGTGCCTTTATTTATGCAGTTCCCACAAAATAAAGAACTTCTCTGCTTAGATACAAATGATTAAAATACCCTTTCCCTTTGAAGTAAGCCTGGGGATATATGAAAAGTGGAACAAGACTTCTTGCTACACAATGATATTAAAATAGATGAATTAATAAAACTTAACTGCATTCATTTAGCAAGAAAATAATAGAGTAAGAGAGAAAAAATACATTTACAAGTATAGGACATACACTTTCTCATTATACTCATAACCATATTTCTGGAATGAAAACGAGATTTAAACCTCCTTCCCCCCCCCCCAGTTTGCCTATGATATTTTATGATAATGTATGATAATGCTGTTTCCTTAAGTGTAGCTCTAAGCATTATATACCATATCACATGACTTGTATACATAAGCTGCCTATTTCATAAAAATGAAATAAATTTTTAAGCTGGAAGCAAAGTTGTCTGCAAGCTGGTTATGAGAAATTTTCCAGGTCTGATACATGAATACAACATAAAAAACTTCCCAGAGTACTTTTGCTATGTCATGAAGTCAGAAAATTAAATCTATGGAAGATGCTAGGGCCCCTTCTTTTAGTGTCAGTCCTAAGCCTTGAGTAGTCATCCCCAATGGTATTGTGAACTCAGTCTTTGGCATTTGTTCCATGCCCTCGCAGCTGGCAAAGAAAACTACCTGTGTGCATATCTTGTTATATACCACTGTTTTTACATACTTTTATGTGTGACTCTCTATACCTACATTAACCTAGTCAGAAGCTCATGTGGCTGGGTCCAACTTGAATCCGATTTATAGAGATCATTCCAGCCTCCTGTCCCTGCTTATCTGTGAACTCCCACTCACACTGAGAAACTTGGCTCCCACGCATACCATCCATTCACTTAATTGTACCTCTAATATGCGTGGAGAGCACTGTCAGCACTTCCAACCTAAACTCTCTGCGATCCAGCTTTATTGCTTATATACTGTTTCTTTTTCTTTAGTTTTAAAGACCCCTTATTTGCAAAGTTACTGAGGTCAGCAACTATCTTCCCGACCACTTCATGGAGCTTGTTTTAAGCATTTACAATCTTTATTGTCACAATTTTTATTCAATTTTGGGATTCCCTCATTTCCCGAGTGATGACTTATAAAACTCCATGTGCATTAAGGTTAACTCTTTGTACTGTCAATTGTTTTGAACACCATGCAGTGCTGTATATCTAAAGTTATGGCATCATGTAAATAGTCCCATGACCTTTAAAGAGCTCGTGTTGACCAATTAAATCCTCACTCTTCCCACTCACAAACTCCTAATATACACTCCCTTTTATCATCTTTATACTTCACCTTGTCCAAAAAGCCATGTAATTGGTATAACCGATCATGTGATCTTTTCAGGCTGATTTTTTTTAAAGATTTATTTCGTTATGCATACAGAACTGGGGTACAGGCCAGAGGCTCAGGGGCAGTGAGAGGATTCACCAGAGTCAGAGTGGGGAGTAGAACAGGCATATCGACGAAGTACACTGCTGAGGGGAGCAGCAGATGAGATAGGAGAGGCCTGTCACCCCATGTGAGTCACCTCCCTGGTCGGGAATCGAACTGATGCTGAAGCAGTGTAGGCTACCTTCATAGATGCATTTTAACCCACTGGCTACCCGGGAGGAACCCCAGGCTGGTGTTTTATTTACCAGTGTGCATGTAAGGGTCATTCATGTCATTTGTGTGGCTCAGGAGCTTGCCACCCATCTGGTGAAACATCTAACATTGTACTTCTCGTTTTAAACATCTGTAAATATACAATTCAGTGCCAGTAAATGCATTCATATCTGTTAGGGCTGGGCCTTCCCTGGTAGTGCAATGAGCTAAAGCTCGGCACTGTGAAGCTAGCCACAGCTGCTTCAGCATGAGCTTGATCCCCAGCCAGGGAGGTGACCCACAAAGCTCAGCAGACCTCTCCTGTCTCCCCGCTGCTTCCCCCAGCAGTGTACTTTGTCTATCTGTCTGTTCTCTCCCATTCTGTCTCTGGTGAATTCTCTCACCGCCCACCCCCACACCTCTGGCCTGCACCCCAGTTCTATATATACATAGATAAATAAAAATCTAAAAAAAAATCTATTATGGTCTCTATGTGGCCTAATCTTACTACCTTATTTAATTTGGCATACTACCACAAATTATTTTTATCAAAAATTCCTTTTCATTTACCAATGAAAGATTTCTAAAACACACAAAATACTCATTTTGGTTGTTTCCTGTTAAATATAAATTCTGTGAAGACAAGAATTATTTTCTTACCGATACATGTAAGATCTTATAAAAGAACATTGCACATAGTAAACACTCAATATATATCCGTTTATAAATCTTAGAAATGGACAGATAGGGATCTATGTGAGTCAGGAGTACATAGACCAAGAAATTTATCTTAAGTCTGTATTGGCAGGAGCTGGCCATAGAGCTGGGGACCAGTTAGATGCCACTATTTTTTTTTTTTTTCTTAATACTTGTTGGGGACCGAGGCCGGCATCTGGCGTCTGTCAGCAGTCATAAAAAGGTGAAATGGAGTCCGGATAGAGAAAAACATCCAGGTTGTAAAAGGCATGTGGGAAGAACTCCCTGCCCCCACCTTTTCTTTCTCCTCTTTCTTTTCTCACCCACCTATTATCAAAACATTGCTCCATTCTCGCCCATTTTTGTCCCTCACGAGAACCATGTTATCAAACACTGCTACATGTCTAGTGTCCATTGGCCTTCTCCCTTCCTGGCATCCCTCTCCTCCTGTATAAAGCTGAGATAAAACCCAATAAAGGGCTCTTTCTTTGTTCTGCTACACGCGTGTGACTGCTTTCTTTGTTCACCGGACCTGGGGCTCCGACTCTCTGGCCTTGCTGGTCAAGGTCCCCCGCAAACACTTTCCTGAAGGATTTTTGCATTATGTGACTTTAAATCTTTGGGAAAGGATTGTGGGATGGTCAATCATATTACCCCTCTTGCCTCTGTAAAGCACCCCATAACTAAAATTTATAACTCTCCAACCATATAAAGCTCAGAATTCTCGTAGTAGTTCCCCACTCCTAAAAAGTCTTCTCAAAACTAACGAAGAATTGAGACTTTTAGGCATAATGATTCACCACTTTCTATTCTTTTTTCTTTAGCTATTTCCAAGAAGTTCCTTAGATAGCTTACCATTAGTGGTCCAAATCCAGATCTTGGCCTTTTATGTTTTTCTTTTTAGAGTCTACTTTTAACTGACTCTGGTTGGAAAGTAGATAAACTCATGTAATCACACATTCCTTGCAAAATGGAAGATGCTAAGAGTCCAGTTTTATTCTGCAAATGCAATCCAAGTTCATAGGGGATTGCTTATTCCTTCTGTCTTCACAGGGATGTTAGCTCTATGTAAAATGCTATTATGAATAAAACAATTTGATAGACACAAATGTGAAACAAGCATCAATAAATTTGTGTATGGTTCAGTTTTGATTTGCTGTCTCATTCTCCAAATAAATAAAGCCAGACCCAAGGGACAAATGGCTGTCTGAAACCAGTGGTGGGACCAGCAATGTACGGATGAGTCTGAGGGGCTTTCTGTAACAATGGAAGAAACTGCTCAAAAGTAAGCAGACTATAGGGGGTAAGTCAAAAGAAACCAAGAGACAGCTTCAAGTTCCAAGTCTAAACAATTTGTGCAACCAAATAAAGAGGCTTTAGTTCACAAAGTATAAAGTGAATATCTGCAGTTTTTTAATGATATAAATAAATGACGGAGTAAGTTCACAAGGAAAGGAGGCAAATCCACCTTCCAGAATTCCTTATTCACTCTGCTTATGCCTGAAATGAATAGCATCACTGTTGTTTACTACCCATTGTCCCAATACTTCTCTGCCATTCTTTTTCTTTATTTCGAGACATAGATTATTTTCAATGAATCCATTTCTCCTTTCTAACCTATAGTGTATTCATTTTGTACCCTTTCAGCTGTTGCACTGCAGTTTATAAAATACACATTAAATGATTGCAAGTTCGCCTTAAAAAGGCACTACTATTCTTCACAGATAATAGCAAGGTAATCCTAATATCTCTTCCACTCCTTATCCTTGCTGTCATTTAACTTAAAAATGTTTGCAGACAAACACACACATAAATATATAATACACATAATCAAATATATTGTTGCTAATATAATTTTTAAGTGTTTTCTGTTCAAGCAATTAATTATAATAAACGTTCTTATTTTACCATTAAATTTTTCTTAGATGTTCTTGTTCTCCTCATGTGAATCAAAATTGCTGACCTCTATCATTCTTTCTCAGATCTATTTCCTATTTAGTTTGGATACTGGAATTGTGAGGTATCAGGTCACATATGGATTTGTAAGTGTGGAGGTAGAAATAATTAACCAGATAGAACTAGATTATAACATCTAATGCCCAGTGATTGTATGCATACATTTTAACATTATTGCATTTGAAAGAGTAATGGAGAAAATCAGGAACATTTATTCTGCCCTTAAGATCTGGAATATCAAGAACAGTAAGGGGAAGATTTCACATGATAGACAACAAAGAGTGTTATCTCACCCTCACTCGGAGTACAAATGAGAACTTTACGGAGAACATATTTACTGATAAACCCAAATCTAGATGAGTCCCCAAACTCCATTGCACTAAGTCTCAAAAAGCAGAGCAGTAATGGCTTCTTGGATTAGGAAAAGGACAGACTGTCAGGAAACATCTGTCTCTTCTCTTACTGTGGGAGTTATAAAGGACTCAGATAAGAACAGAAGTTCCCTCCAGCCCTCTGGGGCCCTCAACACTCTCAGACAAAGTATTTTGCATTCTTTAAGCAAAGGTGCTGGGCCTTTTGAGACTCACAGAGCCTCTATTGACTTCTAGTTTCCATACTAAGATGACAAGAATCCTGTTCTCCCTTAAAAGGATCTACCAGACCATTTTGCAGGCACTGACACAGCATAGCATTAATATTATTCTATCAGTCAGGTAATGTGGGAACTCCAGAAAATTAAGGGAAATCAATCTTCTGAATATTCAAAATTTTGGGGTAAAAATAAAATTGAAGTGAAGCTACAAACAAAGTATCAAATAATATGAAACAGAAAACACAGTTCTTAGTACAAGTACTTAGATACATATTTTTAATTGCTATTAAGGAAGTGAAATAGACTTGAGGAACTTGAAAATATTTTATATTTCCAAGTCATAAATATGTTGCCACTTTGCAAGGTTGGGCTACTCATTGCCTAATTAGCCAAAGGAATCACGATAACAGGCTGGTGGGAAGAATGGCATTTATTCAGTCACTAGAAAGTTGAAAAGATGGTCGACAGATGTCACACAGATCATGCTGTCTCACTGAGGGCTTGCGACTGATGAGAAGGTCTGGGGCTAGGGAAGTAGGGCTGAGTCTGGGGGCAGGAATGTGCTAGCTAATCTGGTGATAATATTCAGATGGTTGAAGGTTGTGTAGCGCAACTGATACAGCAAATGGGCTCTCAGGTAAGCATTTGCGGATTTGCCTTCTTTGACAAATTTATGACAGAATTGGTTTTCCCAGAGCTCTTAATTGATTGTGAGTTTGTTCTCCTTGCAGTTCCTCTTCCTTGACAGGTTTAGGGTCAAGGAAAGGCATCCCAAACAAAAGCAAATGGTGGGAAAGCTTGCTGATGCTCTCAGGAAGGTGAGGTAAGAGGGCAAGTTCAGGGAGCCTCTGTAACCCAGAAGACCCAAATTTCAGTGGATCTTGGTAGCCTAAGACACCCTTTGTGCCCAGCCAATCAGCAAGAGAAAACACTCAGAGGCCCCAATGACCAACCCCCACCCTTTACCCCCTATATTCATATAGGCACCTACTTCTCTCTACCCCAGTGATTACCCACATGGGGCACCTCTCTGCTGAGAGAGCTTTCCTATTTTCTTCCTACCTACTTACCAATAAATCTCTTGCTTTTAGGCCCTCCCTGGTGGTGCGAGGGTTAGACGCAGCACTTCAAAGCTAGCAGTGGCCACTTTAGTGTGAGTTCGATCCCTACCTCTGAGGTGACCCACATGGCACAGAAGACCTCTCCTAACCTGCCTGCTGCTTAGCAGTGTACTTCATTGATCTGCCTGTTCTGCTCTTCACTCTGTCCCTGGTGAATCCTC
>NW_004567108.1:9790605-9859135 GCF_000260355.1 Condylura cristata | reverse complement strand
CCCCCAAAACCCAATTAGTAATCATTAGTAACTAGCTGGCAACATTTTTCCTTGTTGTCATTTTGAACTATATAAGAATTCTCTTTTGTCTGTGGGATACTTAAATTTATAAGTAGAGAAGTGCATGTATTCTAAGTGAACATCACACAAATCATAATAAAAGGGGTGATTTGTTCTTTTTTTATTTCTTTCTTTGACATGTTGTCTAAACCGAGTTAACAAAAGTGAGAGGAGAAATATCAATGACTTGGAAGAAAATAACCAAGTTATAGCAAATAATGCATTAAATAATAACAACATACAGGTCACTGCAAACTTTTTGTTGTTGTTGCAAGTTAAGATGAATGAGACAGAGACATTAATTAAAATTTCAGTCACAATAGTACAAAACCAGTTATTTGTTTGGGTAGCCTCTTTATCTCTTTCTCACCAATAATTAAACTATATCTTAATGAGGTAAATAAAACAAAATATTACGTTAATAGTGAATTCACTAAGTGAATCAAAAGAAAATGTGTACTTCTCCAAATTAAAGCCATCAGTTTTATGTAAAAAAAAAATCACACATAAAATGTTGAGTGTGTTATATCAAACTAATTCACACTATAGCAAAGGGGACAATCTTAAGACTTTGAGATAATTTAACATTCACCTCCTTTAAGACCTAAGAAGTGCTGGGTTTGTACATGAGTAGCAATGGCCATATGTGTCTGTAATTAATTACAAATTACCTACTCAAATGATGATACCTGGCACAGCTGATTTTTTTTTCTTGACATTAATATTCAAGCATTAAGAGATTCATTAATTTCTGTTGCCATATGTACTCCTACATTTGTTTGTGAACTGGTTTAATTACTCATTGAAGCCATTCCTTATTATTCAACATAAACATTATTATTTAATAAATGGAATTGAAATCTTAACTATAAAGGCTTTACCTTTTCTTATTTACTATAATAATAAGCAGTTTCCCAACAATTGAACTTCTGATTCTTCTAGGGCTAGTAACCTTGTTAGGTACATTAATCAGAGAATGTGATGAGAGCAGAGCCAAAATTAAGATTTGATACTTCCTTAATATATCTTATTATTTTCCTTTCACTGAAAACTATGGCACTCCAAACCACACAGTTCTTTGAAGCATGTCATTGATATAAAATTTATTTGATCATTTTTAACAAAGCTCAATATATTTCAAAAGGAAGGAGGGAAAGAGGGTGAAAAGGGAGAGAGATTGACTAAGATTCAAGACAGAAAACAGGTGTTTTCAAAGGAATGATCTTAGAAACACATATTAGCAGTAATTTAAAATCAATATAGTGAACTTCTAGCAGAACCCAGAAAGAAACTAACAGTAAAATTGAAATTAGAGCCACACAGACATGTTTGTTTGTAGGGTTCTGGAGACTCTGAAGATGGATGATGATGAAACCCGGAGAAAGGAACGCCTTAGGAATGTGGGGAGCAGGAAGTATCAGTTAGAACCTGGTAAGAGGGTACCATGACCTAATGTCTGAACCCTAAATGTCTGGATGGGCTGACTGTTCACAGCTTAATCTAAAATTCCTTGTGGAAAGAGTTCCATGAAAGCCAATAAATCAGTTTGGTCACTTTGTCCTCTGAACTTACACAAAAATAAAAGGAGTTGGAATTTGATTTAGTTTACAAGTGCATTTTGCTATACTATATAATAAAATAAAAATGAATGTAGAAGGAAAATAACTTCAATAGTCAACTCATCAGCATTTTTGAGATGTTCTTGTTCTTTCCTTCATTTTTTCAGATCCCTGTGTACTATTTGACTGATATCTACAGGGTTTCATTTATTTATTAGCTTGAACTGGTTGACTATTTTCTAGCAATGGGGGACTTCACCATACCACCTACCCATGGACAATGTATCTTGACTGATGGCTGTTTTCTGTTTTCTTTGATTACTGTGGAAGGCTGGAAAAGAGTGTATTCTGAGGCCACACCTGGAGCAGCCACACATCTGATTTAATTACCACAGAAATGGTGACAAGAATAAAGAGGGGGACTTGTTAGAGCAGCCTGGAGAGGCAAGATGCTCATTGAGAAGAAGCAGCTTTATGAACTACTCTCATTTCTATGCATCACAACTCCCAGCGTGTGTAAACCAGGTGCCTAGAGAAGTCTACTGGGCAGGAAGAAGAAGCATGGCCAGTGGGGCTGAGTGGGGAATCGGGACTGATGTGATAAAGGCAGTTGAATCTCTGCCCCAGCTGCTAACTTGGAAGAAGCACTGTTGGGAGTAAAACCCTGAGAGGCTGCTCAGGTTTCCACAGGGTGTAGACCACTGATTCTGGAGCACATTCTCTGGGGTTCCTGTTGAGCTGTTGCTGGCACAAATTGATGCCAGGATGGGCTGCATGTGCCAACACATCTCCCTTCTCTCTCTCCCTCCTTCTTCAGAGACCTCATGCAAATAAATAATTTTATTAAACTCCCCCTTTTTTTTTTCTCTGATTTTGGTGATCCTGTCCTTTAGTGTTGAAAACATGGGCGAGGAGGCACAACTGGGTATACACCTCTTCATTTCCATATTTGCTTGGTTTCAAAACACTTCCCTTGACAACGAGGTTGAACAAACATGATAGCACTGATAACAAATGTATATTTCATTATAGTCAACACAGTGTATGTCTCCCAGAACATGTACACCCCTGAGTTGAATATATATCTTTTTAAGTAATACTCAAAAGGCTACCATACATTTTAAATGATTTCTAGACTATAAGTGGTCACTGGAATGAACTTGTTGAAAATATATGAAAAAATATATATATATGTATATATGCACACATATATATATATAAAAAATATATATGTATATGCACACACATATATATATAAAATCACTTCAAGTATGAATATTTCACAAAATAGATGGAATCTCTTTAAATGTATCTATATGTATATATAGGTGACAAAATTTCAAAAAAGAAATTCAAGCTATTTAAATGAGGCAGAGAAATTTAGTTACATTGAATAGCATCCCATAAAAGTCAGCATTTATGAATTATCTTTTAAGGTTCTATGGTTATCTATATTCATTGGAATAAGTTCCATATTTAAAAATAAATGTTTAGATAATGATTAGTTTTTACGTAATTTATAGTCATTGTATATATTACCCATTCTTATTTTCACTCTATTATTTTATAAAATATTTTAGTATGTCATTACTCAAATGAGACCAGATTAACAATTGTGTTAGTAAATACATGACATTTTCCTTATTAAAAATTCAATTTTGGCCCTCCCTGGTGGCACAGCTGGCTAAAGTGCAGTACTGAAAGCGAGCAGCAACTGCTTCAGTGGGAGTTCACCCCCAGCCTTGAACCACATGGCACAGCAGACCTCTCTTGACCTGTCCACTGCTCCTCTCAGCAATGTACTTCACTGATATGCCTGTTCTGCTCCCCACTTTATCTCTGGTGAATCCTCTCACCACCCTGCACCTCTGTTATGTACCCTAGTTCTGTATGCGTATATAAATAAATCTTTAAAAAATCAATTTTAAGAATTTTAATAATTATGCAATTAAGGGCCTTCCCTAATGGTGCAATGGGTTAAAGCACAGCACTAAGAAGCTAAAGCTGCTTCAGCGCGAGTTTGATCCCCATCCTGGAGGTGACCCACATGGCACAGCAGACCTCTCTTGACCCACCCACTGCTCCCCTCAGCAGTGTACTTTGTCAATCCACCTGTTCTGCTCCCCACTCGTCTCTGGTGAAGCCTCTCACTACCCCTGGGCCTCTGCCTGTACCCCAGTTCTATATGCATGAATAAATAAAAATCTTTAAAAAAATGCTTTAAAAAGGGTCTGTGGTAGCCAAGAGAATGTAGTATCTATGAAAGCACAGACAAACAGGTTCAATGGAGTAGAATAGAGTGCTCAGATATCAACTCCCCAGAAATATAGTCAGCTGGTTTCTGACAAAGCAGCAATGGTAATATAATAGAGCAAATATAGTCTTTTCAACAAATAGTGCTGTAACAAGTCATGTGTTATGTAATTATAAAATCTAACATAGGGACCTTATAGCCTTCATAAAAATCAACTCAAAAATAAACAAATAAATAAAATCATTAAGCTTCTCTCTGGTGGCCCCTGGGTAAGTCTGAACACTATCACCACTAAACCAGAGTTACATTCCCACAAGGGAGCTGACCCACATATGGTGCAGCAGACCTCTCCTGTCTCACCCACTGCTCCCCTCAGCAGTGTATTTTAGTAGATCTACCTGGTTGGCGCCCCACTGTCTCTGTGAATTCTCACCTCCTGACCTCTGGCCTACACTTCAGCTTTTTTACTAACAAAAAATAAATTAAATTAAAATCAACTAAAAAAATAGACAACTAGAAATCTATTATAAGGCAGCATAAAATATCTAGATAGCCTTCACTATAAAGACAATCTTTGCAATACTTTACAGAGGCATGCAAGAGATGAAAAGCTCACTATGTATATATAAATAATATGTAATAACAAATAGTAGTATTAATAATAATAATAATAATAATGGAACATTTGACAGAGTTCTGTAGTAGAACATGTACCAAAAAAGATGCACAGTTACACAGATGAAAAGATATTCCATATCATATGAGTCCAAGGAATTACTAAGTAAAATGAAATACTACAACCTTCCTATTCAATGGTCCAAATCCCAAATAATGACTAAATCAAATGCTGGCAAAGATGTAGAATACCAGGAAATCTACAAAAGGGAGTGTGGGCTCACCCATATAAGCAAGACATAGTATTCACACACAGTTTCCAGGGATATCAGCATGGGCAAACAAAGACTTCTAATGTCTTGGGTGTTCTTATACATCTTTACACATTGGTTTGCAACTGGGTACACCTTGACTCAACTACTAGCCACCTTTTATATATATATATATATTTATATATATATAATTTTTTTTTAGAGATTTGTTTATGCATACAAGAACTGGGTATAGGCCAGAGGTGCAAGGAGGTGAGAAGATTCACCAGAGACATAGTGGGGAACAAAACAAGGAGACCTACTGAAAGACACTACTGAGGGGAGCAACAGGCCAGACAGGAGAGGTCTGCTGCACCATGTGGGTCAGCTCCCTGACCAGGGATGGAATTCGTGCTGCAGTGGCTGCAGATTGCTTCATAGTGTTTTATCCCATTGTACCACCAGGGAGGGCCCTAGGCAGTTTGCATTTCCCACATCTGGTTTCCCTCCTCTCATAGGAAAGAAAGGGACTATCCAGGGCATCACAATCCAACTTCTTCCTATGTAGTCTCCAAAGACTAAGTAGGAAGGTAGGGATCATCTTATTTCCTCTCAACTGGCCCACAGGGGCCTTGTTCATTGTCATTCTGAAAATCATGTCTCAGCATCCCATCCTGCTCAACAAAATCTATCAAAACTGTGCATGTGCTGGTATTTTTTTACCCTTCTTGTAATGTAAGAAGTTAGCCTGTCACCATTTTATGGCTACCAGCAGAAGACAGGAGAACACTATATCAGAACAAAGGACATTATTACTCACACAGCACAGTGTGAAAAATGAGCCTCAGGTTCCCCGAGTGTCCCTGGGGAGAGTGCTGTGGCTGCCTTTACTTATGTCACAGGTGATGAAGCTCATGCTTACCGAACTTGAGTATTTTTAATCAGCTGCAAGGAAACTTCCCTAATCTTGGCCCTGGAGGGTGGTATTATTTTTATAGAAAATAAATCTATTCCCTACTCCAGAGGAAGACAATGTCTCCATATTTCAAGGCTGTTCACTATATAAGCAGCATGGAGAGATAGATTGAAATAAAGCCTTCAGCCTAATCTGAAGCCTGTATTGTCTACAAAAAAAAAAAAAAAGGAATCTATGAATCTATGATGCATATATTCATATATACATTGTTTAGATTATCATATTTATCTCTATAATTATAATATTACATTTTGACTTGATTATGACTGAATCCATTATTTTTTTCTAATGAATTTTTCTGCCTCTATCATAACAGGGATGTATATTCTACAGCTTGGTTTATGGTTACCCACATATATAAACACAACATATACATACACATATATACATACACAAACACATATTCAAGTGTGTGTATGTATGGGACACATATACAGGTATGTGTGTGAGTGTGTGTGTTCAGTATATTTTTGGGTTATTTAAAGTTAATTACACTGCATTAATTACTAGAGCTTATAAGACATTTTATATCAGCTAGGTGAGTCTCTTGCTTCTCATCTTTGTTTTGATAACTGTCAGTCCTCTATATTTCTTTAGCATATATGTTTTTTAAAGTTGCTGAGATTGTGATGGAGCTTGGATTACAGCTCTATGCCACAGGTATTGTGAAGGACACATTCACTATTATTTGTGAGCTAATGAGATTTTGAGTTGTTAGAACATATTAGTTGTAAATGAAACAAACCTGAACAGAGTTTTCTTCAAACATGACTTCCTTGCAATTTAGTTTAAAATAGAAGTTCCCCTCACTCTTCACCACCCCTGAAAAATATAGCTCATCTCATTAGCAAAAAGTCTCAAAATTTATTTTCAAACAAACACAAAGATCTTTGGAGGAAATATAGGCCATAAGAATCCCATACATTAATGTTACATATGTAAATATACTGAATTTATACTTTTGGAATTTATCAACATTGCTGTTTTCAGAAAATGTACTACTGATAAACGTATCTAACCAAAAAAAATCATTTTTGTCAGTGAAATATACCTTTTCATGCTTGATATATAATAATGTGATAAACTTAGACCAGCAGAAAAGAGTGATTTGTAGAAATATATGCTAAAATAATAATAAAAAGTCTATTTGATTCATTGTCAGTAAGTAGCATGTGTCTACTCTGGCTTATAAACATGCTTTTCTCCTATATTCATGTTTTATTTAATAATAAGAAAACTCATGGAAATATTCACAGTAAAATGTCCTTATATTTATATTTAAATCCTTATACAGAGTTAACTTCCCCATATAAAGCTTTTCTTTTTCAATAAAATCATGGCATATTTTCAGTGATATCATTTCATTTATAGAACAGCATGTTCTTCTTTAATATCTTTTCCTGCTCCACAACACAAATTAGGGTTCTTGTCTCTTGAGGGAAGAGATGAGTATTTACTATTTCTCTGTAACTGGTTTTTATCCAACACTTATAACCAATTTTGCAGCTTTTTCAATGGTCAGCGTGTCCTACCACCAAAATGCTATTCATCGTCAGTTACTAGTAATTCTCCTGTTATCTTCAAGCAAAAACACATTTTATTCCATTATAACCTATGTTTATAGAAACTTTTTAGCCTTTAGTAGCAAAAATTGCTTCAGAAAATTAATGCTTTAGATGCAAAATCGGAAATAGCACATTTTACTCACCTTCCACAAAATGAGACATAATGGAAGTTTGAGAAGACACTATTTGCTGTTTTCAATTGCATCTGTGATATTAACTGATACAATTTGTAATGAAATTTGATTTTATCATTAACTATTGGTCAGTATAAATTTGAAAGATGTAGTCCTAATCACAGTCTACCTTTATTAGAATAGCTAAAATTCACTCTGTGTTACATAGGAACTTGTAAAAATCAGTTTGAAACACAAGAAAAGAGAAAAACATAAGTGACAAATGAGGATTCTCTACACTACAATGCTGGATAAAATAAAGAGTTTTCATACTTGATTTTTATCAATATATATATTTTTTAAATATTGTGTAAGAATATATTTTACCCATTTAAGAGAAAGTGGTATACCATGAGAGAGGCTGGATTAATATGCTCATTAGAAAAAAAATAAAGAATAAAAAGGAAGTCCTTTCTATTAGAGAAAAAAAAATAGAATATTGGAAGAAGTTGAGTAACATGGACCATATGGGATTTCTATGATTAAAAATAGAGACTAAAATATAGTGACAGTAACTACATTATCATATCATTAAATGGGACATTGTTTGTATGATTTGTCACAGACTGCTTTTTAAGGAAAAGAAGAAAGCCATTTTTTCCACTACGAGATCTAAGCTGACAACAGGTTCTCTCCAACTTTCATGTTGAATGAGGCAGAAACACAGCAGAACATCACTTAAATGATTCACTGAGGGGGCTGTATTCTATTTATATTTATTACTGTCATTTCTCTAAAATGACCTAACTTATTATTCACTGGAGAGAATGTCCCTAATCAATTTAAAATTGCCTTGATATATAAGAGCACTTGCTATATGAGCAGCAGGTGGAGAAGTCAGAATGATTGAGAAAAGTATGTTTCAGAAACAGCAGGAAGAGAAATTAGATAGCAAGGATAGCACTTAATTTCCTCCCAACGTCCCCTCCCAACGTCCATGCAGTTGCCATTAGTGGTTTCAAGTAAGGTACAAAATCACCAACTACTAGAAAAGGAACATGACATATCTTTTTTATAATGGAATTATATAAAAAGAACAATACAATACAAAGTACAAGTTCTTCCTGAGCATGGATTCTTCTTGGAACAGTTCAAGAAAGATAAAAGGGAAAGTGATAGCTACCTAGATTATTAAATAGTGAACGTGGTTTGCCAAAGTAGAAAGAGAGGCTGCAGAAGTAGCATTTGAAATGGCTGAGGAGAGAGCAGTTTGGCAATATTATATATTACAAGCCAATGATATTTTAGAGGGAATCAGAAATATTCCAGGGAAATAGCGAAATAAGCCTAGACATTTTAAACGGAAGTTAATTAGAATACACAAAATGCTTTTCATCAGGAATATAAAATGATTGCTTCTTTTTTGAAGAGCTGCATGTCTAACTAACATTGGAAAAATAGATTAAACTAGACAAAGCTGCTTTCAGGAAACCAAATAATGTTCTAACGAGGTAGGAAGCTCAGGGAATGAAGCAAGGGAATGAGTCAAAGACAACATTTCTGCCTTGGGAATCAGGCTGATTAACAATAACCATTCAAGGAAAGGAAATAGCACAATGAGAAGCAACAGTGGAAGGCAAAGTTAGACAGAAAGGATGCTCAGTTGTTGACATGTTGAATCTAGTATCACTGTGTAATCTCTAAGTAGAACAATGCATGGTCCGGCCCTCCCTGGTGGCACAACCAATGGGTTAAAGCACAACATTATGAAGCTAGCTGTAGTCACTACCACACAAGTTCGATACTGGCCAAGGAAGTGACCTACACAGTGCATCAGACCTTTCCTGTCTTGCCCACAGCTCCCCTCAGCAGTGTACTTTATAAATTTGCCAGTTCTGCTCCCCACTCTTTCTCTGGTGAATCCTCTCAGCCCCCTCCACCTCTGGCCTGCACCCCATTCTGTATGCATAAATTTTTTAATGTATTATAATAGTTTATTTTTACATCATTTTGTGCCTTTTCCCATCTCAGTTGAAATAAATCTTTAAAAAAGAGAGCTATGCATGGCTATCTGATTCTATTGACCAGAAGTTCAATTGAGATTTGAAAAATGAAGATCTAAATAATGATTGCTTTCCAAATATTGATAGATTTAAGGGAAAGTAGATGTTGATCAGAAGTATTTGTTAAAGAAAGTTTGATATGACAGAAGCAATAATTTTATACATGTGAATAAAGATTAGTTTTCAGTGAGTGATATTAAAACAATTTAGACAATTAAAACATGTAGTCTAACAGAGATGGGCAAAGAGGTAAAACAAATCTGGCTAGTGAAATAGAGAGGGCAAACGTTGAAAAGACAAAAATGTAAATAAAACATTGGCCTCGTTGACAAATAATCATGGGCGTTTCCACTTATTAGTGGTTAAACTATTTATAGAAATTCATTTATTTTTTTTAAAGATTTATTTATTTATTCATACAGAACTGGGGTACAGGCCAGAGATGCGGAGGGTGAGAGGATTCACCAGAGACAGAGTGGGGAGCAGAACAGGCAGATCGACGAACTACACTGCTGAGGGGGGCAGCGGGGGGGTCAGGAGAGGTCTGCCACGCCATGTGGAGCTCCTCCGGGGCAGGCGGGGATCGAGCTCATGCGTAAGTGGCTTAGGCTTCTTAGCGCAGTGCTTTAACCTGCTGCGCCACCAGGGAGGGCCCGAAATTCATTTACTTTTAATGGAGGTAAGATTGGTTTACGTTACTGTTGGTATCTTAGAAGGACAGATTAGTATCTTAGTGAATGTACCACCAAATCTCCCATGGCTCCCCACCATAGTCCACTGGGCTCCCTTCCTTCTTTGTTCTCACTCCTTCCCTTCACCCTGACCCCCCCCCCCCACACTCCCCAATGATTCAGTTCTATAGTTATCTTTCGAGAGTTATTATTTCAACTTGTCTTTTTCTGACCCATAGTTTGGGGAATCTCTTCATTCTACATATTAGTGATACCACCCAGTATTTATCTTTCTCCATCTGACATTTCACTTCTTCATAAAGCCACAATAGAAATCATCTATAACAGGAGAAAGAAAAGTAAATATGGAGGAAAAACAAAAACAAAACAAAACAGAGATTGTTGAAGTAACCACCCAAAGAAGAGATAAGTGAGAATTTACTGTTTTCCATAGTGAAAATTCAAGAGTCATTACAGTCCATGAATCAACAATGACATTTATCTCTTTTTTATTGTCACATTGAAATGATTTTATCCAGAGATTCTTGAATATTTGCATGCAGAAACAGAAATATGATGGTAAGGTGTCTAATACCTTCAGTCTATGAAGATTTATTTTCTTCTCCTGTTCCCTAACATCTCCCCTGGACTGCCTATATTTTCCTTCTCATAGTTGAAGTTTTCCTTACCGCTAGTGTGAATTATCCTACTTGACTAAAAGTTGTCTTTCATATTTTGTGCTTGCTAATTATACTTGGTGCTGTCTTCACTGGCTGTCATCCCCTGCAAGTTATTACTGTGCATAGTGCAATGGAGGATTATATGAGTTTGGATAGTTTCTGGCTAACCCACAGAACCTTTAGTTGATACTTACATACTTCAAGGAGTAAAATAACTACATATTTCGGCATTTCCTATGTATTTCTAGTGTATTTAATTTAATAGCTTCACCATAAAATGTATTTGAATATGATTTTAAGGGATACTGAATGACAAATACAATTCAAGTAATATAGAGAACAAAACGAAGTCTATTAATAATTATTAAACTTAGACATTTATAAAATTTACTTGTATCAATGCTAAGCTTGAATAGTTTTTTTCAATTTTTTTTTATTATGTATGTAAGTAAAATTGTTTCCTGGAATTTCAATCAACTGTCACTCCAAAGTTGTGAAGAAACTGAATTTGACATTTTTTTAATGTAACACTTTGTTTATATTCAGAGGAGAAAAAGACATAAAACACTCTCTGAATTATATTTCTACCTTTAGGCTCACAGTAAGTTTTGGAACATTTATCTTATTTAATTTTCAATAATACAGAGGAGTTTTAGGTTCACAGCAAAATTGAATGAATTTATATATACATATTTGTGACAAACCCTTGCCCTGTTGTGTATGTATTTGAACGTTATATGATAGCCCATAAATGAAAATGCAGAATTAAATTATGGAGAACTAAGTAGCAAAAATAGAGGAGTGAGTTTACAGTGAATCTCTCACTTCCAGGAACATAAGCCTGTTATAAACATCACAGAGAATTCTGAGGGCCTATAAGATACACTAAAATATCTCAACCGGAAGTAGATCAACAACCTCATATAAATTTAGATAATGTATTTTCAAAAAGAATTTCAACTCTTCTCTCCCGTTAAAATCATGTGACTTTTGTGCAATCACAGATGACAGAGGCTTATTTTCTATGAAAATGTTTTCATAAATATTGTTTCCAATTTTATTTATTTAATAATAAATGCAAACTGTCATGTTTGACTTTTATCTTGATTTTGAGCAGATGAATGAGGCACTGAATTTTAATAGTTACATGTATAATTGTCTCATAAGCCAAAAGCAAAGAGATTTTTCACAGTGTATTGTGTCAGGAAGTCATGATGACCTGTCTTAACATAGCAATTATCATGATATGTTTTATACTTCAAAATTCATAAAGGGACTAAATTAGCTTTAGATACAGTAAGCATGCATAATGCATTTTGGTCAATTTATTGGAATGGAAAATGTACAAAGAAAACAAGCTCTGGGCTACTTCTATCTGAAGTGATTGGATTCATAACAGCCATTTTATTGTCCCTGTAACATATAACATCTTGGAAATAGAACACAAAACAGAATGAAGATAGGAAATTGAAACCAATTGCCTTCAGGTAAACCTAGACTTCCACCCCACGAAAGAGAATGGAGTTAAGAGTAAACAACTCTTCTTTACTAAGTAGAAATCAGCAACCAGAAACTTGTCTTTGTGAATTGTGTTCTCTGAAATTACATCTGAAATCAAGCTGTCACAGGACCATAATTCCTCCAAAACCTGCTGGGAAATTCTTGTCTCTAGGAAGCTTCTGGTGGGTTGCTGAAAATCTGTGATGTTCTTTGGCTGAAGAAGCATCCACAGCCTCTCTCTTCACACTGTGTTCTCTGTGTTTTCACATTGTTTCCATTCACTGTATGACTGTCTCCATGTCAGGCACAGGATGCTACAAATGTCCCCTTCTAGATGGTCTGTTTGAAAAGATAACTGAAGTGTCAGGTGTAGAGACTTCTCAAAGCTACACAGCAAGTTTCTCTTTGTATGGATAACTAGGTCCCAAATTAGCTACTTCAGAAATATCCTCACCACCTGACAAAAGTCTGCTTTCCTTTTTATGCAAATAAATCTTCTTTGGTTAGTAGGTAGGTACATACGTACATACATCTGTACAGACATACAGACATATATAGTTGTGACACTGAGGTCACTTTGTCTTCTGTGCTTCATCAAAACTTAAGAGCCTAAAATATTTGAGCCTGAAAAATAACAAAATTTGATCTCATTTAGCTCACATGTTGCAAATGAATTAAACAATTTAGTCCCCAAGTATTTAAAGTAAAGACCTATCTTTAAGACTTATTTATGTATGCATACAAGATCTGGGAGGCCAGAGATTTAGGGGGGTGGGAGTAAGGGGATTCACCAGAGACAGTGCAGGGAGCAGAACAGGCAGATCTACATTTACTGGTGAGGGGAGCAGCAGGTGTGTCAGGAGAGGTCTGCTCTGGGTCACGTCCCTGGACGGGGAGTGGCTAGGTATAGCTTCACAAGCCTGTGCTTTAACCCTGCCTCCAAGGAGGATCCTAGTAAGTAAATTATTGACAAACTGTGTGTCCCATGTAAAACTTGTGGAAAGTTCTGACTTAGGCGTTTCTCAAATTCTACATTCTTAAGCTAGATAGATCACCTCCCTCAATTTATTTACCTTTTTAAATATTTGTCTTATCTATAAGCTAAATAAAGTTCCTCTTTTTTTTTTTTTTTTACCTTGTCTTGATTATCCTATAACAATCAAATTTGTTCTTAATAGTTCCGATTTTATTTCCCCTTTACTGCTTTAACACATTCCTTCTTCTCCAGTCTTACAATGGCTGCTTTCATTCCAGGGATATCTCTTTATGTACACATGGTTAAAGTAGCTGCGTTTGTGTTTTCAACAATCTCTCATTACATAGATAATTGTAATGATTTTTCTTGCAAAATTTATTACTGTGTAGAATTAAAATTCACTAACTGCTCTTAGTATTAAAAATCAGATTTCAGTAAAACAAACTGATGAGAACAACCTCTAAAAATATTGCTACTTTTTATGATAACACCTAAATTCCTTAAAATAAATTGCTAGATCCTTTGTTATCTTGTCTTAGTCCTGTTATTGTTACTTCTCTCTCGTGTGTCTAAACATTCTGAGAGTTATTTGCTCAAATCAAAGGGCAGAGTGATTCTTTAGTGTACCAAGTTTGCTCACAACTTTGGACTTGTGTATACCTTATTCCTTGGTCTGAAAAAAAGAAAAAAACTTCATTTTCTTCAGTGGCCCTTTGACTTTGTAAACTGTTCTTAAATAGTCAGCTCAATTTCACTCTCTTCTCATCAAGAAAGCCTTCTCAGTTTCTCTGAATTGTATTTCTTTATTAAATGAGTTCAATTAGTTTTAGTTTAGTTAGTCTTCCAATGCATTATCTCCTATAAGTAATCAAAACAATAATATGAAAAGCTGTTATTATCTTTGTTATCTAGATTAGTGTGGTAAATATTCAAGAAATATTTGCTAAAGCACAAAATGAGTACATTAACCATTACTGTCTTAATCAACTGATGATTGTCTCAATACATAATTAACCTACTAATTAAAACTTGCAAAATGTTTACTTCTATCTTAAAATGTGATAATAATTCTCCTTTCCTTTTTCTTTTCAGGAGCTCTAGACCATAGGATCAATCTTGAAAACATTAAGACATATGGCTATGTAGGCTTGGAGAAATTAAATCCTTTGCCTAAGGCCACATAACCAATTAAAACAAACGTGTTGCATTCCAGGAAACTCCAACCACTGCAAGTTTGCATTGCATCACTTGTATATTTCTAGCTGAGGATGAATAAGATTATACTCTGCCTTTCTGTTTCAGTCTCAGAAATGAAAAATAATGGAGACAGAAAGGGGCTGGATGAGTAGACCCAGACTCCAACTCTGGGGCAGCATGACCCAAATTATCCGTTCTCAAATTCAATACCCATTAGTAGGGTGACCTCAGGCATGTCAGTGAATGCTACTGAATTTCAATCCCACTTCATAAAATTAAGAAAATAAAACCTACTTGGATAAATTGTCCTTAGGATGTATGCTTATGATCTTAGTAAGATTTATATACACACACACACACACACACACACTTATTTTATAAATATGCTCTCTCTCTCCCTCTCTCTCTCTCTCTCTCTCTCTCTCTCTCTCTCTCACACACACACACACACATGATTCCCTAGGACACATTTAATATTTCCAAATTTAGTGTTTGTAGCAATTACATATAACGTAACTATTGTAAATAACAAAAATCAATGGTAAGTATGTTTTTATCTATCAGCATATTTTCAACAGTTGCTTTTTTAAATAGCAATTTTCCTTTGCTCATCATTTTTGCTTAATGCTTTCTGACTATCCTTAAATGAAAAAACATCAATGTACCATGACAATGGATCTGTAAGGGATAGTTTTATTTAAATAATTTCCATCTTTTCAAAGCATATGAAAAAGGTCCCAAGATGCAGTGACAAGAGACATAATTTTATGTTAAAGGAAAATGAAAGTTTTGTTTCTTGCAGCAATCCCATTATAATCTTTCAGAAATTCTGGGAAAAGTGTATAATTAACAAGACTAGTAATAGTTTTTCAATAGTTTGTACAAACAAAAGAAAAATAATTAAATGTTTTTAACTGCATTTTGTGTATGCCCGGGAAAAAAATATTTTAGACAAATCCCATTGGCTAATTTCAAGGAATAACCTTGAACTATGAATAAAAATGTTTCTACATTGTTTTTATTCACAAAGCGTTCTGCAAGTATATCTGAACATTCTGTATGCACAAAATGTTTTGGAATTAAATCATAATTCAAACCTTTCAAAATGTGTTGTCTATTTCTTGATGAAATATTTTATGTTTTCATAAAGAAATATGTCCCTTGTAAATAACATAAGAACACATTTACCTACTAGACATATCTGTCATTTCTATGGGCAAAATACATTTGTTTATATTTGTTAGTATTAATGATACCTTTACTAATTACTCCATGCATTTACTTCTTTTTTTTACAATGTTTAGTATTTGCTAATTCTTCATTTGCTTTTATTTATGTGCATTTCCTATCCTGTTCCTCTTCTAGCAAATTAGAAATTATATGCTTACTTTAAAAGAAGCTACTATACATTGCAATTCTTATTATTTTAATAATTTAACTTGTATTTTCTCCCATAGGAAATGAACGGGGGCTGGAGGATGCATTTACATTACTTTTTGCATTTTTCTGCAAATAATTCATAAAATACAAATACTTGCAATGACAAAATGCCAAAGAAATAAATAGAAAGAGTAAATTTACATTTTTACTCCAAATGACATATGTTAAATTGAAGCCCCCTCAGTTTTTACAGATGTCAAGGATGAAGAGAATGATTTCACTTCTCGCTTCAGTGCTTTTAATAATCGTCTGTAAATATTGAGGTCTTTCCAATGAGTTCTATAGGTGCAAACAATTGATTTTAAAGTCAGAAAGTGATTAAAATTTGGCTTGGATTGTCATTTCATCCTGTAATATTATTTTGACCTTCAGTGGCTTATATAATTATTTGTGTCAACTCTAACAATTTTTAGGCTATTTTCCCCTGATCTTGATGTTGCTTACATCTTTCAAATAAGTCACTAAAGTCACTGAATTTTGGATTATGTGTAATGATTTAAAGCAAAGTGACACAATGTAGAAATCTGATAATCTGTTTTATTAACTTACTATCAATGTATAACTTCAGAACAAAAGGGTAAAGCCAACTATTTGGAAAAACTATATTGTCAGTAGTGATGGATGCTTAGAATAGGAGCTTGAAGATAGAAGTTCACACATCTTAAAATCCAGGGATGGGAGTAGAAATGATTAATGAGTTGTTACACAGGCTAAGATCCCTAAAATGGAAACCAGGATGGATGGCGGCATTACAGAGAATTGCCAATCATTACAAGGAGAAACACCAGTACTTAAAGGTTAACCAGACTATGAGAAAGTCTTTTTCCTAAATAATCTCAGAGCACCTTAATAAAACTGCTTTGGGCCTCTGAATGGGAAATTCTGTCAAAATTCTTTCTCAGAGGGAACCCAAGAACCATACTCATTGAACCCCACAATAGTGTGACTATATTGTAAATAAATTCTGAAGTTACCTTTCTGGTTTAGCAGGCAAGAAAGCAAAGCCTTAAATCATAGATTTTAATCACAGAATTAAGTTAGATCAGGCTCCCTTCAGTAAGCTATGCAGTAATCTGGGGTCTGGATGTAAAGTAGCCTTTCAAACCACACTATTAGCCAAGAAAAAATGGGAGGCACTCAGCCTTTGTGTAGCTATGGTTTACTGTTTAAAAGAGATTAATTCCTGGTCAACTTCTAGCATCAGCCTATCTTTAGGTTAGGGCAACTAAAAATTAAAAAAAAAAAAATCCCCCAATTAAAAGTAATTGGGGGGCCCTCCCTGGTGGTACAGTGGATTAAAGCACAACACTGAGAAGCTAAAGCCACTTCAGCATGAATTTGATCACCGCCTGCCCCTGAGGTGACCACATGGCGTGGCAGACCTCTCCTGACCCGCCGCTGCTCCCCTCAGCAGTGTGCTTCGTTAGTCTGCCTGTTCTGCTCTCCCCTCTGTCTCTGGTGAATCCTCTCACTGCCCCTGCACCTCTGGCCTGTACCCCAGCTCTGTATGCACAAATAAATAAATCTTTAAGGGCCCTGCCTGGTGGTGCAATGGGGTAGGACTCAGCACTGCAAGCTAGCTGCAACCGCTTCAGTTCGAAGGTGCCCCTGCACCTCTGGCTTATATCCCAGTTACGTATGAATAAATAAATCTTTTATAGAAAGTAATTGGGTTATAATGTGAATAATTTAGTGTTCTTATCAGTATAAACTACATTCAAATTTTTATTGTTGAAAACGGACTGGCAGGGTGGTGTCTGTAGAAGAGCTTCTTTCTACTCCAATGGGTGAGGTTCCAGTTTAATACTCACTTTGTTTATCTAATAAACTCTTTCGGATTATCATTGAGACTTTATTTCCAGGTAGCAGTAGTAGGGAATTGAAAATCAGGAAAAATTATTTTCAACTTTCTAAAATTAGCTTGATCCCCCCTATTCTCTGATTCTTTATAGCTTTCAATTTGGTTTTTTTTGTTGTTGTTGAAAACTATTGAAAATCCAGCATTGTATGGTAATCTTTAATTTTTAAAAAATCCTTTAACTACCTTCCAATTAATATTAAAGTCTCAATAATAGACAGCTTATTAGATAATCAAATTGAGCATTCTAACCCAACAATTTTTTTTTTTAAGATTTATTTATTTATGGTTACAGAACTGGGGTATAGGCCAGAGGTGAGGTGGGTGAGAGGATTCAACAGAGGCAGAGTGGGGAGCAGAACAGGTAGATTGACTGAAATACACTGCTGAGGGGACAGTGGGTGGGTCAGGAGAGGTCTTCCAGACATGTGGGTCAACTCCCTGGTTGGGTTCGAACTTTGCTGCAAAAGGCTCTGAGAGCTTCATAATGTGGTGCTTTAAACCATTGTGCCACCAGGGAGAGCCCACCCCAACACATTTTAATCTCTGAAAACTGTTCCAATAATTGCAAGCTTGAATTTAATTACTATATATAATGACAACAAATGTATTTTTTTTGGGGGGGAAGGATGGTTGGTTTTCTATAGGTTTAGATCTTTCTATTCCTTGAATCTTCACCCCCAACCCCCCCCAAAAAAAATGTTGATGATGTCTATGCTAAGAAGCGGGCAGACAATGTAATCATTTCCCAATTTCTAAAGATGCTCTATGGAGATGCAAGGTCAGTTGGCATACGTTCAGGTCAGCTTACTTGGCTTTTGGTCACTAGTGGGTGTTGAAAGTCTAGTGCCCAGGTGGCAAATTTATTCATAGCTGCTTCCCAGAACTAGGAAGTGGGATTGCCCTCATTTAAATCCCTCTGTCTTTCTTGCTTGCCTGCTAGGCTAGAGAGATGTTGGGGTTCTCAAAACAGTTACAATATGTTCACATAGACATATAAGCTCCATGACATAAATTTGGAAGATAATATATCTTTTAATTCAAATTACACATTATATGCTTCTTGGCATACTTCAATATCGAAAACTCACAGACTTCCCTTCTCATGTATCCAGTATTTGAAGAGGCAGCAGTAGCGCAATTCCAATAATTTGTTGCTACACATTAACTGTTTCTACTCATTATGTATAGTACAGATCACTTTATAGTACGGATTCATTTTCTTCTTGCCTCTTGGAAACTCTGACTTGCACCTGGTATTGCCTATACACAAGAAGATGCACTTCTAATATCTTCATGAATTTAAAGAAGAAGAATAGAGTTCTATTGACTTTTGTTCTTGCCCTAATTCAGTCGTCCATGTTCCCGTGAGATAGGCAGATGAAAAATGCCATTCTATATCTTATCTTTATAACCAAGAAGAACGGGATATTGTAATATTGTATTATAAAGATTATAAAGTATATGAAATATATCCCAGATAATGCAATACATCATAATGTAGTAGCTATTACTCCCCGTTTGATTTTCCTTAGATACATGGTTCTGTATCCTGCCCTATAGGGCAGGACTCATCAAAATCATCATTCCATATGGCTTTACATTCTGGCTTATTCTTGAGGTTCAAGCATGGGGAAATTATAGATCAGAGACTGGAGTCCAACTTACAAAACTGTATTTTCCTCTTTCTCCCTTGGCCCTGTGAGCCTAAGAATAGTATAAATTGTTTGCCATTTTTGATGGTTCCCACCTATCTTAAATATTTTTTGGTCATATTGACGCTGCCCACATCACTGGAAGACCCCTCATTAAATACTACTCAAATGTCTAGCCAGGTAAGCCTTCTATTTTTTGCCAGAAAATTGATTTAATAAATGTAATAGAGAGTCTGCTAGTCTCCAGTTACCAGGGACAAAATTATCTCAGCCAAATCTCCTCTCTTGCTGGTCTTAGATGTAAATACTTATATTTTATAAAAAGCTGCTTTTAATCAAGACATATTTCACACTTTGAAAAGGTTCAAATCAAATGTTAATTTGTGATGCATGTAAAATACTTGAAAACTAATATTAATACTTCATTGCCATTCTGCTACACGAAAAGTTTTTCTTAAGTGCCTAATTTTGCACTATTTCTTTTATTTATTTATGCATACAGAATGGGGGTACAAGTGAGAGGTGCAGGAGTGGTGAGTGTATTCACCAGAGGCAGAGTAAGAAGCAGAAGAGGCCGATTGATGAAGTACACTGCTGAGGGGAGCAATGGGTGGATCAGGAGAGGTCTGCCATCCCATGTGGGTCACCTCCGGGGCAGGGATCAAACTCATGCTGAAGTGGCTTTAGCTTCTTAGTGCTGTGCTTTAACCCACTGAGCCACCAGGGAGGGACTGGCACTATTTCTTATCTAATGCTCAATATTCATTAACAATTGAGAATATTTCCATAATTGACTACAGTATTCTGTTTCCCTCCTTTCTTTTATAATAGGCTCAAAAATGTTACGTGATTGTTTCTGTAACAGAATAAATAACATACGATTCTTTGAATATCCGAGAATGTAGTAGATGCTCCATTGCTATGGACCTGACCTGTGCGGCTTTGCTCACACTCAGAAAGCCAGACTCTTGACCACTGGACTGTTTACACATGAGAGCTCTTTTTTTTTTTTTTTAAGCAAGTGGTGTCATGTCTTAGGAGGTAACACAGTTAGTACTCAACAAGGCCACCTCCCAGAATGATAAGTGATGGAATAATATAAAGAAAGAAATGAATGTGGGGATTTTCAGGCATAGTGAGAATTTATTTTAAGGTCCAGGGGTCACCTGTTGGGCGGTATTGATATTTCTACATTGGTTGATCTCTTCTGTGTTATCAGTATAAAACTGTGTTTCTCAGGCACTGATGTTATTACCATCCTTGAGTGTAACAGAAATGTTTCATTAAACATTAAATAACCCACTATCATCACCCAGAGGATATAGTACAGTGGTTTCTAAGGCAGGAATTTTGTCATTATTCTAGTTGGGGCTAACTACATCATGTTATTTGAACACACCTTTACAAGCACGAACTCTGCATGGCTATTTGAACTGTTCTAACATGATAAGTCAGTTTTTTTAAAAGATGTTTTTCAAAATACATACTCTTAAAGATTTAACTTAGTGGAACAACCATTACTCTTGTTTGAAAGTGTTAGGAAATTCGATCTAAGTTATGAAAAGAAAATATTTTGAGAGTCAGATATATGCACTCTGGTGATTTTTTTAAAAAAATACATTTCTCTGAGCTCAGTATGTTGCAAAACTAATGGATGCTGCACAGTGCACAATATGGAGATCACAATTAAAAACCTAAGCATGAAAAGAAATTCATAAGCTTTGCTTATTTAGATCTATGCTACAGTAGCGATACCAGTGTGATGAATATATTCTCAAAAATCATTCATAATTTCTCTAGACAAACACTCCAACTCCCCACCAGGGCCAGAGCCTCCCATTTACACCAAAGGTATCCTGCATTACTAGACAGAATCCCTGGTGGTACAACAGGTTAAAGCTCAGCATTGTGAAGCCACAGTCACTTCAACGGGAGTTCGATATTCAACTGGAAGTGACCCACATGGCACAGTAGATCTCTCCTGACCCGCCCACTGCTCCCCTCAGCAGTGAACTGTGTGCAAAAATAAATAAATCCTTAAAAAAAAATCTTATCCTATACTAGACAAATGGATAATAATTATTTTCCTGTTAATGAAATTGTAACTATAATAGCAAAAAAATTAACTTTAGATAGGTCACTGAATAAAACTAGATAAGCAACTTGAAGTTAATATTTATTTTGAAATTAAGTTGAAAATAACTAAAACAAAGGAAAGCAACAAATTAATTCATTCAATAGATATAGTCACATCTCTGAACCTTGTTGAGAGTGCAAATATAAATTTTCCCAGAAAATGCATTATGCTGAAAAGTAAATTCTCCTTGGGAAAAAATATTTTTTAATGAAAATATCATTAATAGGATTAGTATGTTTACTTTGTAAATTAATGGAAATAGAATAATCTGTAGAACATATTGCTATAAAGAATACAGTCATACAGTTAGAGCTCATTTCCAAACTTAATTATAGTGCTATTAATTTTTACATAGCTGTTGGAAGTCTGGATACAGCATTTAATTTTAGTTCAGCACCATTACACAAGAACCAAAGAAAAATGTACCAGCTTTGTAGAATTTTCATGTAAATATAGATTCTCTTCTCATATCATTTTCACTGGAAGACAACTTCCAGTTCAAAAGTAACATAAGCTTTAAGTCTTGTACAAATTCTCTACCTTTCATAGTTTTCAAAATATAGTTGCAACTTTAATATTTATTCTTTGTGTGTATAAAACCTGGGGTGTAGGCGAGAAGTACAAAAGCTGTGAGGATTCAGCAGAGACAGAGTGGGCATATTTGCTGATATACATTGCTGAGGGGAGCAGCGGGTGAGACAGGAGAGGTCTGCTTACCATAAGGATCAGCTGCGTGGTCCAGGCCTCAAACTCAGGCCATAGTGGGAATAGCACTGAGACTTAATCTCTGGAGCACCACAGAGATCACAATTAAATATAATTTTAAAATGAGTATTACTATTATTTATACTTTTATTCCTATAGAAAGTGGCATTAATAACTATTCATGAAACCTAGATTCTTGTGATGGAGTTATTGCTCAGTATTCCATATATATGTATATATTATTCCTAAATTTATAGAAGCCTCTAGTTCTAGGTCACCCAGAATAACATTACATTTCCCAACCTCCCTTGAAACTACGCATTCCCAAGCATCCCAAGTTGTATCCCCAAGCTATAAAATGAAGTTTCAAATGATAGCTCCTAGGAAAATTTTTTAGAGCTAACTAATGTGTGTCCTATGATACTTTTTCATGCTGAGGCTTGGAATCTGCATGTAATTGCCACCTGTTTGTGAATTATATAACAAAGACCAGCTAGAAAATCAGAAATTTGGAGTGTTTCAGTCTCTCAGGGTTTTATGGGGCAGAACTGCGTATAATAGTCCTGCTGCTCCTATCAGAATTTTTCTCCAGGAAAGACACATTTCAAACACTTTTTTAAAGCATCTTCCCTTACTTTGAGGCTGTCTTCTTGTGGGAAAACCTAATTTCAAACCAAAGAGCTATTAAAATGCTTCTCATGTAATTTAAGCCTTTTAAAGTGTGCTCATTTTTTCACATGGCTATTTTGAATAAGTAGGATGATATATACAAATCTGTTAGTAAAATGTGCTTTTCATTAGGAAAATATCAGGAGTTTCTATAATAGCTGTACTCTAACCTCAATTCCTTTCCCAACTCAGGATTCACACATTGGCTACAGGGGAAGCTTGATAGAAGCTTTACCTATATTAATGTGTAAATAATCTTTGTGGGATATTGTAAAGTAATGTCAGTATGTTAGCCTTCAGAATGCAATAATCTGATTAATCTATGTGGGATAATCTATGTGGAACACTGCAAAGTAATATCAGAATGTCAGCCTTCAGAATGCAATTTTCAGAGGGCTGGTGGCTGAACAAGTGCTTGAAGTCCTCCATGGAGGAATTATGTAATAATTAAATTTGTGAAGGAAGTTATAGCATTAACCCATGTATACAAGAACTTCTTTTAAGTACATTGCTATTAATCTATGTTGATTTTACAACTGCATCTGCACCAGAACAACTGGCTTTAAAATAAAATCATTGAGCTCTGGATCTTTATCTTAAGACAAATGATGTTCAGCTTCAATTGCACACTAGATACCTCTTTGCTTCTCCAGTAGACTAATAAATCACAAGGGGAATTTGCCATACATAGAATCTTCCTCTGACAAAATTCCGTTTGCCTTAGGCTACAGTCTCCAAAATAAACTTGAGGCTAGTTAGCAATTGGACAAAGATGAACAAATGAACAGGAGGGGTCCAGAAAATCTCAAGGTGGTCTAGAATAAATTGGTATTAGAGGAATGATGGCAGTCAGTTTGCCTAATGAAATTGGCTTCCTCTTTAATTAGGAATGAAGATAAAATAAGTGTATAAAATGGTAAACTTGTCTAGAGAAACATAGATGCTAAGTGAGAGAAAAAGAAATTTCAGGTAATTCCTAGCATTGGCTACAATCCTAAATGACTTCATTTTTCAGAACAAATCTTAAAACATTTTATAGATTACTCATATCCTAAGATATTTACAGTCTCAGAACTAAAGGAAACTCACAGAGATGTTACTATACATAAAGAAGCCTTAGTAGAATGGTTACTATAAATAAATACGCAACTAGCTGTGAAGTAAAGACAGTCTATGAAACAATGAGTAAAAATTCATCTTCCTTCTTGGATGGAAAACTGACTGCAGTTAACATTGTGAAGGTATCGACATTAGCATTTTCCAACACCAGGTTCCAGAGAATCCTCCCACTGAGAGTGAAAACGGAAAGATTTTTGTCATTGCTTCTCATAAACATGTAAAAATACCATTTATTGCTTGTCTCTGGAAGCATACGGCAAATTAGAGTAAATGAGCACAAATTCCAAAACACCTTATTGCCTAAAAACATGTGAAAATTCTGTGTCACAGAATATTCTTTTCCGTGATCTCATCTAACAACATAAGAATAATTCCCAATGTCCAAGCATTTGCTGTTGTCATTGCCACTTTTGTTACTGCCTCCCTGGTGACATGTACTACCCAGTAGGAGTCCCTAGGAAGAGAAGATAGACAGATTCTGATGAATCCTTTTCTAAGAAAGCAAAATTGAGTATCTTTTGACCTCAGTCATTTGCTTGACCAAATGTGTCTTGCCACCAAAATGCTTTTGACTCTGATTATAGATTTCTTCCAAGTCTTCCATTGCATTTCTTCAACAATCTCCAAATGATTTCTGCAATAATTTCAGTTCAGAGATATTCTCCCTTCCATAAAGAGAAATAAGAATGTCACAGTGTACATTTGCCTACAGATGTGTGGCACAGATACAAGAAGCTGTGCACTAATTTCTACTGGCAATGTTTCTCTTGATTTCTGCCAAGCGGCTTCAGTTTCTTCAGTTGCCCTGGAGATTTTTGGTGTGAATTTGTAGGATTTAAATTGTTTCAGACAGACTAAGTGCATTTTGCTGTGAGGAATTACTGTCAATCAACCAGCTTTGGATTTGTGTCTTCTAACTGCCTTGCCAGGATATCTAATTGCTATATAACTTTGAAATGCGGTCCATACAGTCACAGACTCTGCCCACTTGGTCAATTATTAAGTTTCTGAGAAGCGGTTTGAAGAGAATGCTGCAATTTTATGTTGACTAGTAATGTGTTTCCAAACCACAAACAATCTGGAGAGCTTGCTGGAGTCTTTTGGGGGAAACCCTGTCTTGAGCTCCATATGAAATGCCTCCACAAATCCCCTAGTTATTAAGGTGTATCTTCTAAAGACGGGGCCATATCCTGGACTTCCAGGCTCTCCCCAAACTTTTACTACCCCGTCTAAACAAATTAAGGGACTCTCTTTCCTTGCCTGTGAGTGCACATACCCACAGCTTGGAATTTATCATTGCAACTACTTATTTTGAAGTCATCTACCACAGTCAGATTAGAAAATCACTTGTAATGTGTTGCAACAGGAAGATTTTGACAGACTGACACCCTTGCCAATACCTGCAGGTTCTAAGTTGTGGGCTGGGCAACACGTGATCATCCTTTTGAGGAAACAGATCTTTGCTCGTTTCCTCCACAATCCCTCTGCTAATAAAGTCTGTCTCATAAACATTCTGCTGATTTTCCACGCCAAGCCGCAGTTACTACCTTTCCTTTACTAGAAGTTACAAAAGAGGTTTGGCACACTTCCATAATAAGTAATTAGTTTATATTTAGATTCATGAGGATTGTTCTGTCTTTCCTAGAATCATCTTCAGGAACTGAAGATGTTGTAGGAAGGAAGTGATTTGTAGAAACCCTGACTTCTTGACTTTACGGTATCACATGAAGTTTAAAAAACAAATAAACAAACAAAAATATGATCGTGTAGCTTTATGAATGGAGCAGCAGGAATTGAAGATGTTGTGGGAGGGAAATGATTTGTAGAAACCTGTGGGTTCTTGAATTTATGGTATCAAATAAAGGCCAAAAAAACATGTTTGTGTAGTTTTATGAATGGAACAAGAAGAATTATGATGGTTAAATTTTTTAAATAGTTTTTCTGATCAGGAAATACATAAATACATAAAATATAGAGAGCAGGGACTTAGTTTTCACTGAGATGGAGAGCACTTCCTTGTTACATTTTTTTTTATCCTTAAAGAATTTGAATTCTATCACAGCATCTTTCTTGTGAACATCAGAAAGAACAATTTTACTAGATATCGGAAAACTCACCTCACTTTATTTCTTCACAGGAAGGGGAAACTATGCATTTTATAATGGAAAGACTATGAAGGGATTTGGCTCTTTGGGTGCAGGTAGCTGAAAATTGGTATCCATGCCTTTGTACCTTGTTCTGAGCACACATTTCTTGTGTTGCTCCTATCTGACTGTCATTTGGCCCTGAGGAAATGATAAGTCTTTGCAGATAAAGTCAGAGAAGGCAGAAAAATCAAGGTGGTGGTAATGTGTTTTAGATGAACTTGCAGTCCTGAAGGTTAATGAATATTCAGGGAATTAAAAGTGAAGGGGAGGCAAGGTTTATCCAGAAACATATGGCAAAATGCGTGTGACATCAACTGTGTCTTAACAGATACGTCCTGGGAATTACATCAGCAACAGAACAGAGCTATGAGAAAAGTTTCATTGTTCTCCTAAATATGTATTTAAGAAAAAGCAGACCATATTAGACAGGGGCCTCTCATCCATGGTGTCTTTGATGTTTTGGGTCAAATAACATTTTGTTCAGGGGCTAATGTGTGCATTGCAGGGTACTTAGTCAAATAATTTACTCTGCCCTCTCCACAACAGTATTTCTCACCCCCTTCTTCATCTTCTTATCGTAGAAAGAATAAAAATTTTATACATTGCCAAATGGCCCTTGGGGATTAAATTAACTCTGGATGAGAAATAATTGGAAAGAAAATATAACTTTTTCTAGTTGGCCTGCTTAGAGTAACAATTTAAAAAACCCAGATTCCTGAAAGTTTGGGGAAAATTACTTAGACCAATTTACCATTTTTGATTCTAGGATCAAGATTAGTAATATATGTGTGTGTGTGTGTTATATGTTAAATACATACATACATACATATATATGTTAAATATACATATATATATTCACCAACACATTTATATCTTCAATGTACAGTTTGATGAATTTTAGCACATTGAACACACCTAGGAAACTGGAAAAACATCACCTTTTAGCAATAGATTCTGGCTATAAATTTGCCTCTAAATTGTGTTGTTATGAATATTTGTGTATGAACATTTATGTATGGAATTTGTGTACACATACATTGGTGTATGGAATTGAATGTTTGCTTTCAATTCTTTTGGGTTACTGCTCGAAAGTATATTTTACACATGATTATTCTCTGCTAAACAATTGGATGAGATTTTTGGAGTAAGCATAGACTTGGCCTGTGGAGGAAGTCCTGAATGGACACCACCCCACCTCCAAGCTGAAGAGATCACAGGTGTTAGGATTCCAAGTCCCAGGATGCATGCACATGACTTCCTGAAGGAAGGGCTGCTGCAAACTAGGGGTGCAGTTAGATGTGTCTTGCTTCTCTGACATTGGGCTCGCATGCTGGTGTCTTAGCTCAGAAGACATTTCTGGTAGGATGTGTTGACCAATTATCCTCTATCTCTTTTTCTTCCTGTTCTCATTCCCCTTGTAAGTAAGTATTATTTAACTTTCTCTGTGCCTTTCTACATAGGGGGCTTGCTGCAAGTTCTTAAGTGTGGATGATGAATCTGTTTCCCCTGTGATAATTTGACTTTTATTGGTGCAGCTCTTTGGAGGCAGTGGTTGACTAACCGTGTTCAATATGTGCAATATTTGTGATTCCTCGGAAATGAATTTCTGTTCATTTTGAACATGTGTGATCCATGCTGGCTTGTCTTTTTCATGTTTTCTGAAAAGCTGACTTTGGTGGAATCATTTGCAAATGGTGAAAGAGTAGCCACTGCAGAAATTCTATTTTGCTATTCTGTCAAACTGTGCCATTCTTAGGATTGGTCCAGATGCAATCATTCCATGATTTTTTTTTTCTTTAAATAAGCAGAGCAGATATCCTGAGCCAAGAACTGATGGTTTTATTTATTTATTTTTTCCAAAAGAGAGAATCAGGAACTGATTGATATGTTTTGAGAACAGGTTGGCTATATTAACCCCAATCAACTAAATCTTCTTTTAGTATTTCATCTCCTTTTTAAATTTAAAATCCCCATCTTTTGCCCTTCTTTGGGACATGCCTTAGATTTCTACCTAAATCTATGTATCCAAATTGTGATTCCCTGCTATGTACAAATAAGCATATTTTAACTTGCCTGCTAAAATTGCTATTCTGTAATTGAGAGTTCAGAGCTTTTAAGTTTTTAATTTTGTTCAAAAAGTTTACATTAAATTATAGTTTTAGGCCCTCCCTGGTGGTGCAGCGGGTTAAAGCATAGCACTAAGAAGCTTAAGCCACTTCTACATGAGTTCGATCTCCGCCTGCCCCGGAGGTGACCATGTGGTGTGGCAGACCTCTCCTGACCCGCCCGCTGCTCCCCTCAGCAGTGTACTTGGACAGTCTACCTGTTCTGCTCCCCACTCTGTCTCTGGTGGCTCCTCCCACCCTCTGCATCTCTGGCCTGCACCCCAGTTCTGTACGAATAAATAAATCTTTAAAAATTTATGGTTTTATTGAAGTAATAGTGCATTGTAATATTTGCATTTCAGGTATTCATTTTTAAGAATCAACACATGTATATACTACATTAACTTAATCGCTAATAGTAATGTTCCATATCTGGAAATCAGATTTTTCTACCTCCTTAGGGTTTTGTTTGCTTACTTTCTCTGATACATAGTTGTTTGATTGTGCAGCAACTTTTATAAATGATGTTTGAAAACTGTATTATTTAAATATGTGGTGCCTGAAGTGTATTTCTTTAGACTATGGTCAACAAATATTTGGACAGAGATTTCCTTGAATGCCTGGAACAAAATTATGTATATATGGTATGTTTCATAATGCCCTAATTCTCAAAAGAATCAATCTTCCCATCTTTTCCAACTAGACTTTAACATATCAATCCTTGATCTTAATTGTAAATTAAGGATTACAACATTTTATATTTGCCCCAGGCTGCACTGGATTACTGTTTTAACTTTTCATGTTTTTGAAGAATTCCTGTGCCTAACCACTGCTCTGCTCTGAGAGATGTCCAAGTCAGATGAAACAAGTGTCAATGTCTTATATTTGTTATCCAGCTGACCCCCAACAAGATCAAAACAGAAAATCAAATCTTAGAGAATAAGGTCTTCCTGCTCCCTCTGGATCCCGAGAGCAGGGTCCAGACTGGGAAGCAGACTATTGTCTTCAAGACCACTGACAAACTAATGAGCTGGCTAGGAACAAACAGTTTCCCAAGAATTTTTATTTATTTATTCATTTATGCATACGGGGCTGGAGAATAGGCCAGAGGTGCAAGGACAGTGAAAGGATTCACCAGAGACAGAGTTGGGAGCAGAACAGGCATACTGAATGCCACACACTGCTGAGGGGAGCAGCAGGCAGGTCAAGAGAGGTCTGCTGCGCCATGTGGGTCACCTCCCTGATGGGGGCTTGAACTCATGCTGAACTGGCTACCCATAGCTTCACAGTACTGCACTTCAACCCCTTGTGCCACCAGGGAGGTCCTATTTTCCTAAGACTTTTAAGTCAACTCATTCATTCAACACTTGCTCAGTTGCTATAAATCTTTGACTATTTTCCAAAGTTTCACAAAGTTGATTCTGATAGTTTTTATCCATTTTTTCCCCCTTGGTTTCCATAGAGGTACAAACTCTTACATTATCAACTCTTCCATTTTCACTTAAGTCATTTAAACATTCCCTACTCTTCCCTCTCAAAAAAAAGCCCGGACTTCTGGAGAGCCTTCACCGAATTCTCTTAAAATATTCCCTTTAGCTGTTAATGCATGATCATGATTGCAGGTTTCCAGCACTCCCTCAATCCTTTCAGAATTTTCTTACAGATTTGAAATTTGAGTTGATTTTCTTCTCAATCTCTTTTGTATACACAGGTTGGGTACACTAGACCTAGCGATATATACTTGAAAATGATCAATGTGAAGCTGTGTCTACATACACACACACAAATATGCCTATATAGTAATTATTTAAATGACTGGCAGTAGCAAAAAGACTGGAACACATTGTGCTTTGAATTTTTCTTAATAAGGTGCTATTTTTTTTTAACTGATTTATTTATGCATACAAAACTGCCGTACAAGCCAGAGGTGCAGGGGCCGTGAGAGGATTCACCAGAGCAGAACAGGCAGATCGAGAAAGTACACTGCTGAAGGAAGTAGCCGGTAAGACAGGAAATGTCTGCCGTGCCTTAAGGGTCAGCTCCCAGGAGAGGATTGAATTAGTACTTGAAGCGGCTGTGGCTTGCTTGCAGTACTGGCTTTAACCAGCAGGCGCCACCAGGGAGGGCCCATAGGTGCTATTCCTAGTTGCTCTGTTTATTGTTTGAATTGGGCATGGGAAGGCTGAACTTATAGCTTCTTTAGCAATTCTATCTAACTCTGTTTTAGCCTGTGAGTACCTGAAAGACCTTAGTATTGTGCTCGAGAAGGAAACTAGAGTTATCCCTTCTTCCTTTCTTCAGCGGGAAAGGACTAAGTTCAACCTGGTGAGTCTAGAAACACTACAAAATTGAAAATGCAAATCTTTTATTTTGATTTATTTGACATTTGCAAAAAAAAATGGGAAAAATACACTGAGATTTTCTCATAATAACCTCTTTATTTGTTAACTGGAATATAACTCAATTTATTTTCTAGACTTTATGAAAATAAGTCTTTACTGACTGTCAATGTGCCAGAGCATAAAGAAACTAAAGAAATCAAAGAAACATCTTCATGATATCTATATACAGAGATTATATATGTATATTTCTAACATTAAGCCATCTGCACAGAAATGCTTGTAAAAGCCATATTTTTAGATAAAAATTAATGAAGAAATATATGTAATTAATTCCACAGCTTATTTACATGACCTGCAAGTGCAGGTCAATAAAACAATGAGCTACCGTTATAAAAATATAAAAATCACCTATATATATTTTAACATTAGAGTAGAAAATCAAATTTCTTCAAACCTGTCAACTTCTAGATTTTACATAATCATTATAAGAATGTGTCCACGATTTCCCCTACAAAGTTACCATATCAGAAGTTTCACTTTCTTCTAATATTAGTCATATTCAATACTTAAATCTTCCTCAACTTTTGGACATATACTAATCAGAATATTGAGATCATGTCCTTGAATATATTCCCACAATCTGAATCATATATGAAACTAGATAGATATTGATGTTTTCAAACAAATTTTAGAATCAGATTTAAGAAACATAATGAACTATAGAAATTTAATATTTTAAATTTCATTGAAACTTTTGAGTAAGACGTTTTTATGTCCCTTCTCATGATTTTAAGCCTATATGTTTGGCCAATATTTAATTGAATTCACTAGTGAAACCATCTGAGTTTTATTTTATGTTTTTGTTTTTGTAGTGCTTTCCTTGAGGGAGAGAGTACTTGTGTGCCCTGAGGAAGATTTTAATTTTTAATTAACTTTCTGTCTTTGATTTTAGTCTATGCATATTTTCTATTTTTTTCTTGAATCAGTTTTGATAATTTCTGTCTTTCTCAGACACTAGCTTGATTAAACTCAGTATTTATTTTCAAGTCAATAAATGTCTGTTCTTACTTCATCGAAGTCCACTTGGGTATTTTTGATAGTCACAGGAGAAAACTTCTCCCAATAAACAAATCTTTGATCATTCACTTTATGTGGCAAGATATAGATGAAAGAATTTATGGAGAATTGTGAGCCTAAAACATTATCAGGAGCTTAAAAAAAACAAAAAAAAAGAAACATAAAATGAGCTCAGGGTTAAGACTGTAAATAGACAGACACCTGGCTTCTAATTGTTTCCCTGTCTTTCTGTTTAGACCTACATTGAAATTTTCCCCAGTCAGAGAAAGTTGCTTTCTCCAAGTAAACTACTCCTTTCCTAAGTTATTCAGCATCAAGGACTGGTTGTCCTGAGGGTCTACATATCTGATCTCACTATAGTTCTGAGTTGCATTTCCCTGACTACATGTGATGAGAAGCACTTTCTCATTTTGCTGGTGGCCCTCTATATGACTTCTCTGAAGAAGTGTCTAATTAGTCTTCTGTTCATTTGTTGACTGGGTCATGGGTTTTCTTTCTGTAGAGTTATAAGTAGAGTTGTATGTGCTTATTGTAGATCTTAATTATTATCAGTCCCCTGTTGGATTATAGCGTGGAAATATTTTTCTCATTGAGTAGGGTGTATTTTTATTTTAGTGACAATTATTGTTATGCAGAGGTTATTTAGTTTGATGGAGAAGCAAGTTTGTGGAGGATAGAGGAAAAAAGGTCTTCCACAGGATCAGCAGTGCAGCTTCTACGTATCTAACCACACAATACAAAGTCATAACTTGGAAAGGAAATAGGTGTGTTTATGTTCATAACAGCAATAATTACAGAAGTCAAGCTAAGAAAACTAACTAGTCACCTGAAATATATAAGTGGCTTAGGAAGATATGATATATGTACACAATGAATACTACTCAGCTATCAACAGACAGAAATCTGAGAAGTGTATAGGGTTAATTACTCCTCAGTAAGAGGTCCAATACTATATATTCATTTCTCCTTTCTTCTAATTCATAAAACAACTCAATGATGTTATTTACTTGAGAAGAGTGGCAAAGAATAAGTAGAAAGTATTATTTCTAATTCCTATAACTGAAGGATTAAAACTGAGAAAAGTCACATTAGTAAAATCTGCTTCTTGGAAACACTGATATATTTTTCTTTGTTTTAAAGATTTATTTACTTGTTTTTGTGGAGATGACCTGGGGTGAAGGCCAGAAGTACAGCGGTGAGAGCAGTCACCAAAAACAGAGTGGGAGCATAATAGGCAGATCTATGGGAATAAATTGCTGAGGGGAGCAGCCGGCAAGACAGACAAGGTCTCCTATGTGGTATGGGATCAGTTCCCTGGCTGGGGCTCAAACTCAGGGCATAGAAGTGAGAGTGTGCTGAGACTAAACCTCCACACTACCAGCGAGGCCCATAAATGGTTATATTTTTTGAGGAGAAAACAGGAGTTACTGAAAATAATTAAAGATATAATAACACAAAAAAAATCAGTTGCTAACTATGCTTTACCATACTTGTTTGGCTTCACAGGAAAGTTTTTAGGTTGTGCTTCATTTAAACAAATAAGCAATATTGACTGTAATTACTGACGTCATGAATATTAGAATTCAAAGCATTCATTTAACTATCAGTGATCAATAAAATCTACAAACTTGCAAGAAGAAATGCAACCCTCGTTATCTTGGTAGAAAAAACCTTTCAGATAATTAGGGTTGGATTATAAAGGCTTGAGATAATTAGGGGCAACTGGCAATACAGGACAGTATGCCTGAACTTCAGATCCCTGGGCTGCAGAACACAGATTGGACAGCTGCTGGCCAGAATCCAGGAGCCTGAACCAGCCAGCTGTATCTTTAAGCCAGCAGTATTGAGTTGCTACTCCATTTCCCCAAGCACCGAGGACAATGGGAGGTTACAAAGTCTTATCTTTTCAACTGAAATACATGTGAAAATTCCCCCATAGACTCTGTTTTCCTCTAGGTGTTAAACCTTAGGGCAGGCAGATGGTGATTCTGTAAAATAGCTTACACTGGGGAATCGATTCTTTCAAGAAAAAAACACAAATTACCATCTTAGAGACGAACATGATCTAGATTACCATTAATTTAGGTAACTGCCTAACTTAGACATGGCTTGTGTCAAAACATTTTTTCAATAAAACCATTAATTATGCAGTCTAGTTGAAATTCACTTTGAAGAACTTTTCATAAGATCATGATTTTTGAATGAGAACCACTATTGACTAGGCTGCATTGAAGCAGATTTTCTACCAGGTGTGTTGGGATGAACAAAGAAAAGTCATAGTATATTACTTGTAATTATTAAGCTATTTAATGCACCATTGATTCACTTAAAATAAAACTATTTCATTGATACTGATTAATACAATATAGAAACTAAAAAAAATCTTAACATCTATGAGAGAGGTAGCAGTCAACAGTCAGCAGTGATTCTTTTGCAGCCAAGGCCACAGGAAATAACACAGAACTTAGAACATTCTAAATGTTCTAGATTTAGAATGTTCTAGATCCAGAATCATTCTGCTTTGAGATTAGGGTATTTTATCCTTCAATGACTCTTCATCCTTCAGTCACAGGATATAGGCAGTTGCTTAAAAATGGGAAACAAGTTGGGCAAGGTAGATTTCTTAAGCTAATAAAGCTTATTAACAATATCCAGATGCAATTTAGGATAGAGATATCACATGTGCAATATTTGCTTTGGATATGCATGTGTATTTATGTACTCTATGCTCACTGATAGTCAAAGTTTCAACTCTCACAAATTTCTCATATTCCAGACTTGTGTGACACCTCACTTCAAGGACTTAATCTGCATGTATTTTGAAATGTTGTTATTTCCTGTTAAATATTATGCATTTAATATGAATTCTGAATCTGGATTCAAATTCCAGTTTTAACAGTACTATTTATCCACACTCAGAATTAGTACTTGGTATCCTTGTTGTCTATCAGTTTGTTTATATTCAATGACAGCAGTGTACTTGAAAATATAAATTATATTCTCTTTGCGTATATTTTATATTATAACTGGATTATACCAATCACAGGAATACAAATATGCAGGCATCTATTTGTCAACTCTTTCATCAACATTTTGCTTTTAATTTGTAAATGTATAGTAATTTGAAACTCATCTTGGACAGTAGGTTGTGTTAGTGTTTTTATTCAGCACTTCAGATTGTTCTAAATTTGTAAACATCAGGTTTATTTTCCATTATTTCTTTGATTATCCTACTGAAAGTTCCAGTATAACATACAACACAATTTCATTAAGAGGGTAGATCTGAAATGTCTACTGCTGCAAGCTGATGAAACTCTGCCTTCTATAACTTATTTTTAAATTTTCCTTTGCTTATTTCAGTATCTATTTTATACTGTATAGATTGGCTGTATCTTTGTAAGCTCTTGAAAGCTATTTTATAAAAAAGATAGAGCATAACAGACATAAAGCCTACTGCTACTCGTCCGAGTATATAAAGAAATACACTTGAGAATGTTAATCAGCAATGCAACTTTTTAGATGGCAGCTGTATAAATCCACACAGACACTTCCTTTATAAAAACATTAAGTTGTCTAAGTTCTGTTTCTGTATCCATAATACAAGCATTATTTAGTAAATATTCTCAGCAAACATATACCCAGCGAAATGCACAGCCATCTCAGGTTAATGGTAAACAGAGGTTATTCTCAATAGCAAAGATAGGGTGTGAACATGAAATATAACTAGGGAATTTATGGACAAATAAAACTTCACTGTGTAATCATATTTTATATTGTAATCTTTCCTCTTTTTTGAATCTATAATCAAATATATTTTACATGGCATATACTTTACAGTAGGAAACTGCTCCTTTCTGCAAGTCAGAATATATGCTAAATTTAAATTTCACCACCATCCCCAATAGAAAGGAAAAAATCAGTATATAAAACACTGTTTTATAGTTCTTGTATCTGACCAGTGAGTAAACTGCAAAAAGCAGAATCAGAATGAGTTCTAGTTCTTTTACTGATGGAAAAATCCCTTACACTATGAAAAGCCTTGTTGTAAATGTATTAGATAATTTATATGAAATAAAACGTTAACTACATTTTCTACTCAAGATTATTGATAAACTGGCTCTAAAGCTTCTATCCCTCCTGATAGATAAATGTTCTGTATTGAAAGTGCTGCCTTGGAGACATTTCCCAGAGCTCATTCAGCTCGTTGTGAACAGGATAGCAGGTTCAACTCCATTTCTTCTGAACTCAGTGGGACTTCACAATTTGGTAAAATGCATCAAAGTACTTTAATACCTCACAAATCAAGCTGCATAAAATTATGCCAATTTGTTTCAAAATTAAACAATTTTAGTATAGTAGTAGTGTCCTTCAGTGCATCATTTTGATATTATAGACTGCAATAAGACAGAAATGTTCTGTTTTAAGATTTTAAAGACCATTAAAATCCTCATTCTTTAGAAGAGATGAATGAATTTAGCAACACCTCTTGTTTCTTCCTTAAAGAGTGGAGTTGTGCTAATGCTGTTCATTTTAAATGATAGGCACTTTACGAGGCTAAAACAGCATTTTGTGGAAGATGCCATCATTTTTCTCTGCACATTTGGGTTGCATAAATGCTAGTTTTAATGATGCAGTATTTCCTCTGTAAAATTATCTTTTATGGTAGATGAACTGGTCATTAATTTCACTGTAAAGACACAATTTGTACATTTTAATGCATCCTTCAACTTATCTCTATTTGTGAGCATAGCTGTTGAGGCCTCTGGGAAGAAGACAAAATCTTACCTGAGTTTCATATATATATATATATATATATATATGTATATTTTATTTCTCTTTCCTATCACATATAATCCAGCTTTAAACTTTTATTACTTTCTTATGCAACATCATAATTATTTTGTAAATATATCCATGTTGCATGAGGTTTACATTGCTACAGCCAGCAATCAAACCAAATTGCACTCTAGTTTGTTAGTGTTATTGAAAGCCAGTCCTTTTCCAAATTAGACTTTAAAAAAAGCATGTTCATCTACATTTTTTTCTACAAATATCTCCCATTTTCTTTTAATTTCTTTAAGTGTTAATATTCCTGAACCCAAAGTTATAAGTCTATGAAAAGATAGATACTATTTTTATAAGCTACAAAAAAAGACTGAAAATTCTAAACATGTATTTACATAAACACATTTATGAGCAAATTACATATATGAACAATTTTTTTAAAACAACCCATATGATACGAACATTTTATAACAAAAACATTAACTAAATGTAATATTTTCCAACAAAAGTGTATTCTGGGTGAAACAAATTGAACTGCAAGATTCAAGATGTTTATTATCAGATTATCCACTTTTCTCAAGTATAATTTGTTAATAAGCAAAGAAAATTGGGGCCAAGTTAGTTACTTAGGGCTATTTGGAATAAAAAGCTTTTCATTATAAGTTCTATATATATAATCTAATTGTCTTAAAACACACTAACAGAACTGCAAAATAGTTCAGATCAAGTTCAGGAAGTAAAAGCATATCTATCTTGTCATCAGAGAAAAGCTAACCCCTGAATTCAAAGATTTACATTTCCTATCAGTTTGCTCATGCTGAGAACTTAGGTGTCTTAGCTCATGGAAATACATCAAATTATAATGTCAAAGATATCTTCTAAGACATAAAGTGGTAATATTAAAGAAAAAGATCTTTAATATTAATAAAGGTTAATCTTAGTTAATATGTGAGAATGTGTGTTTCCCTTAAGTCTCTGAAAATAAAAAAAATATATACATATACATACATACATAACTATATAAATATATAACTATATATATATGTATGCTATATATATGCACATGCTACACACACACACACACACACACACACACACATAGGAAGTAGAAATGGGGAGGGGTTGAAACCAAGTTATGAGACTTAATCAACTTTCCCTGAGCTCTTGGCATTTTGTATTTGCCTATGAACCTACTGATTATTTCACTGTAGATTCCCTGAGCTGTAGGTGATGGGAGAGGACTGATGTTGCTACAAAAGAAGTATCATGATGTTTCCTAAAACAGAGTTCTACTTATGTCAGAGGGTCTCGGCAGAAATTGACTCTATTACCAAAACAGAGTTGGGGAAAGACCATTCATCACTACAATAAAGTATGTATTTAAAAATAGTACCAGGCAGAGCAGACAGATACAGATTACTCACAGAAGGACAACACACAAATGAGGGCCCCAAGAAAAGAATTGTGGCTCAGACACCCAAACATCTTCTATTCATTGTACCTCTACATGGCCACCGATTTCTTAGCAACAGCCAGGTCCAAGGGAGTTGACTTTTACTAGTAAATGCCTAACTTGAGAATTTTGGGGGGGAAAGTATAACTACAAGAATCTGCCATTATAACATTGAGGTAAGAAGGTAAGGTTTGCAAATAAAGTCCTCCACACCCCTGACCTTATGAACTTAACAACTACCAAAAAGGAAAGCTGTAAAGACAAAGGTGGGTGGTTAGGCTCCTGGCTGGAATATACATCAGGACCAAGATCATCCTCATTCTTGCCTTCCTTGCTGCACAGTACAATTGCACCAGCGGCCCAAGAAGATCCCACAATACCACCCTGCAACCATCAGGAACCATGGATATGTGGAAGAAGAAATATTGAGCTCTGGCTGCTCACTTTATGCACTGGGCAAAGAAGAAACTCACAGAGAGGATTCTACATGCACTTAAGACTTCCTCCTTTATCTCTCCAGCTACCTTACTCCCATGGGGCTTTTCTGGTATTTGCATTTTTCTCTTTTAAGTCATCGTTTTCCTTAAAACACATCCTTACAGGGGAAAGGGCCAGGTCTACTCATCTGGTCCCGAGCCAGCCCCCGCCCACCCCTACTCATCCCAGATGCTACTTCTGGTTCCTGAAAGGAAGGGGCAGAGTCTGGTGGTTGAGGTGGGCTGGCAGGGCCTCGTGGGAGTTGCACAGACGTGGGAATGACTGCTGTTGGCTTCCTGCATGCCTGTCTATGTAGGAGAACCTCTCAGTAGGTTCTCCTTAACAGAGGGTAGACAAATGGGCTATACAAGGGTTGACCCAGTTTCTGCTCAGTCATCATGCTGAAACAGTCTTCTGAAGCTCAGTTGCATTTTAATTATCCAAGGAGTTAAGTTTTGCAGCTCCACAACATCATCTCCAAGGCGATTCCTGGCACCGAAGCACACACAGCTGGACTTCAGGAGGGGACCGAGTCCTAGTTGTGAATGGCGAGAATTTCCAAGACACTGCACAGCAAACCTGCCGATACATGAAGTTCTTAATATGGGCATATGGCATCTTTCCTTAAAGTTATAGCCAGAAAAGAGGACCAGGCACTGGAGACTTGCACCCATAGTCCTCCAGGTGGATCCTTCCAGAATAAACTGGCTAGCCCCAGGGAAGGCAAGTGGGAAACTGCTTTTACATCCACCCTGGCATGGTGGATTGGGGAGGATGGAAGAATGTGAGGCCCTCTGGGAACTGCTACCAAATACATTTGTCCAAATGTACTGCAGATTTTCCTTGTCTAGGTGAACTCCATTCCTTGAAAGGAGAAGGAGCTGATGTGTAAGAACAGTATAGCCTATGGAGAACACAGCTGGAAAATTCACTGACATTTATTGTATATTATACAGAGGGCAGTGACACACATGTCCTATCATTTTAATCAGAGATATTCATAGAGATCTTGAGGGAGACTCCCATCTAATCTTGGGGCCATCTTATCCTTTAAAGTGTCAGGGATAGAAAAGCAAAGACTTATGTCTGTTTATAAAAGGATTTCATTTACTATTGCTGCAGGTCGTGGCTTAAAAAGATGTTTTTTACCCATGTACCATCACTGAATATAAAGTTAATAAAAAAGCTGGCATTAAATTTATGCAAGTTTTTACAGTTCTTTGAGATTCATCTTAATCTTGCTTTTTGATAGCAATTATTACCACACCACTTTCCCCATAACTTTTGCAATTTCTTATTCTTATTTCCATGATAAGCCTGAAAATTAAAGTTCCTTCCTGTCAATGGTACTAAAAAAAAGAATTAGCATAAGAAATTGATGCAAATGGAAAAATACTTTAAAATGCCCATAATTAAGGATCTAAGCATAACACAACTGACAATAATGTTGGCTCAATATCTATGACATGCAATATGTTAAGATAATCCAGAATTTACCAATGAGGAGCCTCGCAGCATTTTTGAATGAAGGTCTCAGGATCCTGTGACAATTCTATCCACTACAGGGTGGCCTGCTCACCTACCCCATTACTCTCACCTCTTTCCCCAAAATAAAGCACAATTCTGAGGAAATTTTTATTTGGTTGACACTGATTGCATGTAGAATGCTATTAAGACAAAATAAAATCTCTCCAGTTATAATATGAAAATGAAAGATAAGGATAAAAGTCTTCCCCAAGCCCAATTCTATTACAAACCATTTACCCAAAGCCTCCCAGTGTTCACCAATACTTATTCGAGGTTTTTCCCACTTCATTAGATATTTAGTTCTGTAACCAGCTTTCTCTCTTAAGACCTAAAACTAACCACAAATAGTTGTAGTTTTCAAACTTTTATTTTTGAAACATAGAAATGAAGCACTTCTCACTGACCTTCACTAAAGAATCTTTCAGATTGTTCTTTAGTGACAAATAAAATTATGGAGCCCCCTTCTTAAGGTTGGATTTATTTTTTATTTTGGTGATTTTTTTTTAACATGGACCTGCAGTTTTGTCACTTACCCACTCAATATTCACTTCCTATAATTACTAGATTGTCTAATCATGTAAATCTTGCTGAAGGCTGAATGAAAGAAGAGAGTTTGGGAACTACCATTTACTTCCCTTTTTTAACTTTTGATTCTAGTTTAACTTTTGATTCATGTTTAATATATTTCTAAATATTTAAATAGTTCCTCTCTCTGGAGTTGTTTGACCAGCTAAACATTTAGATTCAGTTAAATCTTCATAACAAGGGACTACCGAGGCAGACTTTCTTGTTATTGCCAGTAAAAGATTGTTTCCATTGAAGCAATCTTCATTCCTCAGCATTTATTATTTATGAGTTTTTGTTTTAAGGTTCTCTATTCTCATAGAACATGTTTGCACTGAAGACAGGACCTAGTCAAAATTACCTCATTCAAAAATTTACATGGCGTATGAAAAGCTTTGGGTAAATATTTGATGGTAATTTATTCATTTGTTGAAAAAGGAATACCTTCTGACATTACCAGGTTCACTGTCCAGTAGGGGATACAAACATATGCAAGAGTCTATATTTAAATATTTATGTACTCATGAAAAGAATATAAAGTTTTAGTAACAATGTCTGCCAGGTACCAGGATTCATCACACTTTGTTTCTATTTCAAGAACATATTGTAATTAGGAACTAGAGGAAATGCACAATCAAATATGTGAAGTTAGCATTTATTTACATATATATTATATATGTAAATGTAATGTAAATGGATTTACGGATACATATATACTATCCCAAGTTTTTCCAACTTAATAAATAACTCAACATTAATAGCATATTTTCCAGTGCTTAATACATTTCCAGTTAATATGATAAACACATCGGAAAAAGTGATGATCTTGTAGACCTGACTGTACTTCCACAGCTTACAATAAGTTGATTGAGTTTAACTTTTGATGCATGCTTAGCATACTTGTAAATATTTAAATAGATTCTTCTCTCTAGATATGTTGGGAGAGAGAGTTATAGCACAGTGAAAACACTAGACTAATAAAGTAATAATAGTGATAATGAAAGGCTAAGAGTTTTCAAATTTCTGCAAGGAACTTCAATTAATCAAGTGGCAGTCATCCTTAAATCCTTAAGCCTGAAGCATCCAGGATTTTGGAAATAACAACTAATAATGATTGTGAATTAACACTGTAGAGATTGAGTGTGATTTGCCATGGTAGGGTGGGGTGGTGGATTGTTCTAACTTGGAGCAGAAATCAACCAGAACATTCTTGGAAGACAAATTTTAGAATAAAAAAAATATAACTCCCTGGGAATATCAGTGCTTGGTTCTTGTTGGCAAAATTCAATGACAATTGTAAAATCTTTCATTTGAGATAACTAACTCAGAAACTTGGTCTGCTCAAGAATTACAGACAATAGTTTGATGACTGATTGACTAGCATCAGGTGTTAATCCTAGTTACTCTCTCTTTTCAAATTCCAAAGAGCAGTTCAGTAGTCACTACCCAAACCTGTTCTTTCTGGGGAGCTGAAGTTGTTGCTCTGACCTCAAGGTGTATTTACTGGGGTTTTAGCAAACAAAACTGAGCTGATGTGTTTCATCTTTTATGCAGCCATGTATTAAAGTAATGATGTGTAGGGAGAAAAACTAATTTAAATGAACTTGCAAACAAAACAAGAAGAATAATGATGAAAAAGAAAAATCTTGATTCTAAATGCCACTAAATGTGGAGCTGTTAGAAAGGAAGGATCAATACTAACATGAAAAACATATTATCAATGTGAAACAAGACAAGGGCATTATGAAAAAGCAGACTTATTTGAATACTATATATATATATATATATATATGTATATATATGTGTGTGTGTGTGTGTGTGTGTGTATTAAGACATTAAGAGTAAAACACATGATTGATGAATAAATCATGAGTATTGTAATGGACTGAATTGTGTCTCCCCAAAATCCTTACATTGAAAGTCTAACTTCTAGGACCTCAGACTGTGACTATTTGATGATAGAACCATTAAGAAGTAACTAAATTTGACTGAGAATTCTCTGTCTCTCTCTTTCTCTCTCACAACCCCGCCTCCCCAGCCCTCAACAATTCTGTGAATAGAGAAGAAAAAAAAAGTTGGGTGATCATCTCTAGCAGATATTTTGACTGAAAATTAGTAATTTTTTACCTTTTGTACAATAGAACTTCAGAAATTATAAATATACATGGGAAGTCAGTGGAAAAATAAATGATAACTGGGAAAGAGGTTATTCACTTTCAAAAACTGAAAGTGAATTTTTATAATTCACCCATCATTTTATGCACAAATTAAATAAAATCTTATGTCAATATTAAAACTTTTCTTTTGCAAATATATATATATAGATAGATAGATAGATATCTATATCTATCTATATATTTTGAATTGGTGCTAAAGAAGAGTCCCTAGTACAAAAAATAAGAAATAATGATACATCTGATCGCATTAAGAGTTTATAAAATTTTGGCCCTCCCTGGTGGCGCAGCGGGTTAAAGCACAGCATTGAGAAGCTAAAGCCACTTCCGCATGAGTTCAATTCCTGCCTGCCCCGAGGGTGACCACATGGTGGGGCAGACCTCTCCTGACCGCCCGCTGCTCCCCTCAGCAGTGTACTTCGTCGATCTGCCTGTTCTGCTCCCCACTCTGTCTCTGGTGAAGCCTCTCGCAGCCCCTGAGCCTCTGGCCTGTACCCCAGTTCTGTATGCACAAATAAATAAATCTTTAAAAAAAAGTTTATAAAATTTTTCATGAAAAGACAACATTCAGAATGAAGGAAATTAATAGGCATGTAAGTTGGTGCTGCAGTGGAATTATTTTGACTTGCTTTTTCATGTTGGCTATAAAAAAGATTGACTCATAAAATTTATAATGTTATAGGTTTATAAATGGTCAAGTATTGTCAAATCTTCATGTTTTAAATATACATCTTAGTCGGAGTTTAGTGTCATTGGTGTCCATAGGAATCTAAGTACAAACATTTTCTTTGAAGTAAAAATGTTTCTAAACAAAATACAAGGACTAACTGAGTTAAGTAACAAAACTAGACTGAATAAATGCATCGTCATGGATTCATTCCATCAAAGATGTACATCTGAAATATAAAGACTAATTTAATATGAACAAATTGCAAAACCTATAGTACATTTAAAGATTCACAGAGTAATATATGCATATGAAAAACAACTAGACAAAATGTACAAATCTAAGCAATACATTTTTACAGGCTGTTAAATTTGTGGTAGAAATTTAAGTATATGCCAAAAAATATGTTAACCTTACAGTTGTTTTCTGTAGGAAACAGGTTGTAGTCAGGGATATGAATCCAGATGGATTCATCAAGAACTTCAGTGTTCTCTTTTAGGTGAATGGTGGGAAATAACATAGCCTCTTTTGTATATGAACCATATGCTTCAAAATATATTTGAAATGTAGACACAGTCAATAAGAATGACTTGTTATTTCCAAGAAGGAGAAAATATTTGTGGAGACTATGACTTTTTATAACAGAATGAAAAAGAGAACAATGTTGGAACAAGCGTCAAGTGTGGATTTAATCATATCAGACCTTCTGAACAAAAACACAGAATTTACAGAAGTGCATCCTAATCATCGAGGAGAGCAGTAAACCAATTTAGATCTGTATCTTTTTTTTTTTTTTTTTTGCCAGAGTAAATAGTAAAGAAGAAAAGACCAATTTGGAAACTCTTACAGTAATCCATGTGACAGATGTTGGCTTAGACTCATGATATTGCCACAGAACTGGAGCTAAATAGGCAGCTTTGAGATAGATGTAGGAGTTATCATTCACAGACCTTCATGAAGGATTGGAGTTAGTGGTTTAAGTAGTATTTAGTTTAAGTAATGTTTCTATGTCTTCAGATTGAGTGACTGAAGAAAGAGTACTTTATTAATAAAGAGAACATTATATGAATAATTGCACTGGAGGTTGGCTAGATCAAGAGCTTCATTTTGGATGTGTGATGTTTGGACATAATATGTTGTGTTTAGTTACTGGCAATTTACATTCCGTGAAGCAGTTGAATGAAAAGTTAAGTAATCTGCTTGAAATATGCATCTGGAGAGCAGAAGAGAGAGACATATCACCTATCAACTGTGAAACATGACAAAGGAGGTTTATGTGAAGTACAGAGAATTAAAGTGATCACATAGAAAGATGAATTAAAAGGAAAGAAGCCAAGGCCAGAGGCACTAATAATTTGTTAAGAAGTAGTAAAGGAATTATAAACAAGCAGAATGATCTCAAAGGTAAAAAAATAAACTAGAAGAGCGTGCTATGAGAGAATATTATTTTTTAAGTGTAATCTTCTCTGAAAAATAACATCAAGTTGAGGAGGAGGATGACTAGTGAGTAGCTCCTACATTTGGTAAGTTAAGGTCACAGGTGATAATAATAAGTAAATGCACAATTAAGTGATGAGTTCCTACTGAGTGCTAAATAAAACTCAAAGTCTACCCATACAAACCCACGGCAGTCTATTGCTCCATCAGGCAATCCCATTGTACTCCCCCCATGATGGAATGATAGCTGCACTTCCTTGCATGCAATGTGCTTATCTTTTATGTAGTCATTCATCCGTGAACTTCCTAAAATATTTCAGATTTCTGGCATTGCTAAATCCATAATAACAGTTGATACTGAAAAATGATAGTGTTCCTCTCCTAAAAAAAATGTAACTTTAAGAATAAACCCAAAAGACATTACCTAATTACCATTTAATTTATTGGGCATCCAAGAGAAAGGCGATGTTTATTTTATACTTTACTGCAATGTATCAAGCAAAAGAAGTAAACAAAATGTTATCTGAAAAATAATCAACACTGTATATTACTATATATAATTCTAATACCTGATAATTCAACTATTTTGGACTTTCTGGCATTTTTTTTAAGCCTAACTCCATTGGGGAAAGTAAGAAGTACTCAACCAATGACAGAAACTTACTGTGAAACCTACTGATGCACAAAGATCCATCAAGACACATAGATACTCTGCTATTCAAAATTTAGCAACAGTTAAAACCTCATTTGAAAAACAAAAAACAATTTCACCTTGGAGGGGCTCCTAGTGTTCTGTTCTAAACACCAAACGCTGCCTCTTTACCTAAATACATTATGGAGTAAGGCACAGAGGAGCCTGGCTCACCACGTCTGATGTTCTTGGCGCTCTGGTCGCATGCTATTAAACCAGGTCCATCCGTGCTTTATTCATTTCCTAGGGCTCCCGGAACTAAGTGGCTCTCACTAGTGGACTAGGCAACAGAAAGTTATTGTTTCACAGTTCTGGAAGCAAGAAGTAGAAAATAAAGGTATCAGGAGGGCACTGCTCCCTCTGAAATCCACAGGGGAGAATCCTTCCATCCGCTTCCTGGTGGATAACAGTCCCCAGGCAACCTGGCATCACTGGGTTCGCAGCTGCACTCTTGTATCTAAGCACCTCCAGCACGTGGCTTTTCTCCTTGCAGCTCTGTCTCAAACGGAGGGGCTTTCTCTTTCTCTAATGACACAGGCATATCGACTTAGGTCCATAATGAGATATCATAACTTGATTACATAGGCAAAGACTATTTCCAATTAGATAATCATTTGAAGGTATGGGTAAGGGATTCGAACTTCAATATAATTTTTTTTTTGAGAAACAAAATTCCACCCATAATAATAGTTCTCGCATTGAAATGAAAGGATAAAAGGAAAATAAGCAAGACTGATGAATATTGTTGTCCCCTCTTCCTGATGGGAGCATTTGTAATTGAAGAGAAACAATTTTTCATACAGGTAGTTCTCTTCTCAATAACCACTGAATGTTGATCTGGACACATACATGCACACACACACACACACACACACACAAACATATGCCATATATCTAAATATATAAGATATATAAATATATAATACTATATATTTCAAGTAAATTATAACTGAAACCGTGCATATTATATAATAGATCACATTATTTTGTCATATATGTCATATAAAATATATAGGTATATATCATACATATGTAGATATAAATTATACCCATATATGATAGAAATAAAACATACATATGATTTTATACTATATCACAGAAGTGTTAGTATTTTATCAAATAATTTTCTAGATATACATGACTTCATTTCCAGAAGTCACTTTTCTGTTTTTCCACTTGGAAATAATTTTGATCTTGACATCTCATTAACCTTAGGACTGATAAGCCAATTGAAAGAGAGTTGTTTTTAAAATAAAACATGATATTTTTACCTCCCTGAATCTGGGGAAAATGGCTATGATCATTGCCTTTGGTATTTAGCTACAAAATGTTATTATTTTCCTCCCTGATTAAAGAAGGGAGCCATCAGTTTTTCTGAAATTGTTTTTGTCGGTAGCTGGCTTTTAGGATGTTCATTTTTCATTTTTTTTAATTCAATGATTCCTGGCTATCAAATATGAATCACTTGCAGAGAACTTGTAGCTAGGAGATCATTAAAATACATAACTGAGTTTAACTGTCCTTATAAATTTCTTCTCTAAATATTTGTAATCTTTAATTTACAGAATGAACAAGAAAGTGGATTTTAGCTGCAGGTCTTTTGGTATATTCTACAATCATCTTATCTCAACTATAATTAAAAATAGCAAAATACTAATTTTTTTAAGGTTTCAGTGAAATGCATCTACTTTAAAATATATGCAAGTCATGTTACATATTTAACTTATTATAATTGAATGTGAAATATAATTCAGAGATGAATTTTAAAATTATTATTTAATATGTATTTGTGAATAAATGCACATTAAAGTATTCCTTTTTTGAGTTGAATGTGTGTGTGTGTGTGGTGTGAACCTTCAAAATTCCCACAGAAATTCTTCAACCAGAGAGTTCCTTATGTTTTGACCTATGAAAAGTCATATTTAAAACTATTTATGAGATGTTAGGTTTATTTCTCTGAACACTTCCTGCATACACAACAATTCTTGCCATAGATATTCTACATATACTTTTGCTTTTTTCTGAAATAAATGAAAAAATGAAAAAATTCATTACACTATACATTTTGATTTTCCTTTATCATATAAAATATTACAGTATTTACAACTTGAAATTCTATTTGTGCTTTTGAGCTCATCCTCCAGTTTTACAGATGAGTCAACAGAAATGGATATGTTTGCTTTATTTTAAACTCTAAATGAATTGTAAAATGCAAGATGTCAAAGAATGCCTTTTAAATGTTTAGTAGAATGATTGCTAAACTAGAGATTAAGTATAATAGAATGTATTATGAAGTAAAACAGGGAAGGAATTGTTTTTCATTACATGGCAAAATCTCCAAGTGGACGTATGTTTTTATTTCTTTTTTTTTTTTTTTTAAGATTTATTTATTTATTCATACAGAAGTGGAGTACAGGCCAGAGATGCAGGGGCAGTGAGAGGATTCACCAGAAACAGAGTGGCGAGCAGAACAGACTGACTGATGAAGTACACTGTTGAGGGGAGCAGTGGCCAGATCAGGAGAGGTCTACCACGCCATGTGGGTCACCTCAGGGTGGGGGATCAAACTTACACTGAAGCAGCCCACACCAGCTTGCAGTGCTGCATCCCAACCTGTTGCACAACCAGGGAGGGTCCTTAAGAGTCAACATTTTTATCTTCTACATTTTCTCTCTGTATTATATCATTGGATATCATATCCTATCCAAATGAATAAATGTAAGTTAAAGGAAATTATGCTCTACATGTCCAGTTCAGGCCTAAATATGTATTCAAAACTAGTTATGTATTCACCAACTGATCTGGTCCCAACAGTGTGTATTATCCCTGTCATTCAAGTTTCAGTACCTATACATGTAAATGCTGGACACAATAACTTTCTTTATTTCAAAGCACCAAGGCATTTCTGACCAATCTTTGGGTTTTGTTCTTATTTTAATTTAATTTTATTCTTATTTTAATTTTCCCTACCAAGGCTGTCTTTATCCACAATCTTGACATATTATTCTTAAGTTTTAATGGAACTTTAAACCTCTTAAATAGACATGTCTCATCACAAAATCAAGAGACATCCCTTTGCTCTCTAACATTTTTATTTTCTAAAAGAGTCTATCCCTTGGATTTCTTAGAATTCCTCCTACATGAAATCATACATCCATTTCTTCCTTTAATTATTTACAGACTTTCTCTTCCAGCAGCTGAAATTTCCATGAGTAAATTGTCCTTGTGGAGTTTGTAACTGTTAGTCTTCCTACTCTATGCACAAATGTAAGATTAGCTAAATTTTAATACATTATCAATACCTGTTGAATGCACCACTGGTATTTTATGTTTACCAATAATTTAAAATGTTGAGTAAAATATCAGAGCCTAAAAAAAAGACCATTTAAAAAGACTGAAATCATATTAATAGTGGGTTTTCAAATGTTGAAAGAAGCACTATCAAAGCAATTCATTTACTTATGATTAAGATAAGCAGTTATTGAACTAGCTCCAGTAAGTGTGGTCTTCTTAACAAAAAAGCAACTTAGAGTAATATATAGTCAACCCATTTTTCTCTCTAAGGCATGGATTTAAAAATAAGGGTGGAACAATTTATAATGACCAGCTTACTGAGAACATTTTATTTTATTTAAATAATCATCTCTATCTCATGGATAAGACATATATAATGTCAAATATATGGCTGTATAACTCTGAAAAACATTTTAATCTGCCTTTAAGTACTAATACTACCAATGCCTACACGTATAAATATGAACAAGTTACAAAGAGATTTTTATCTCAGTTCATCCAAGTATTTTAAAAAGTAAGCTGATACAAAATAGCACAAATTGAAAAGCTTTAGCTTGAATAACAGCTACATCATGCAGGGTGCTGCAGGAGAGCAAGATCCTGGCCTTTTTACTGATAAAGTCTCCTACAGCATCAGTTGAGGAGGAAGCGGGAAAAGGGGGAGGGGAAGGGTGAGGCTGATATCTATAGTGTAACTTCTATAGTCTGCCTGCCAGGTGCTTCTCATCTGCTTGATGACTCGGGATTGTCACTGAGATGCAGCCTTCTGTCCCCAGCCAGGAGTCCAATCTTATCAACAAGGCGTCCACTGATCAGCTTCTGGGGTCCCTTGTCACATATCCTCACCCCCCCAAGTGTTCTGGTCATACCTCACATGCCTCCCCTTCCCAGGGTGATCAAGATTTCTGCTCTTGATTGATTTGAAGGCCCCTTGGAAGGTCTGGCTCCCATGACTCACTGACTGGTGAGTGAAGCATAGTTCTGAACTTGTGCAGGATGCAAAATTGCAGGTCACAAAATGATGGTCCACCAGAACCTTAGGATTAGCAGACCCCACAAGGGCTCAATCTACAACAGGGTTTTATTCATATTTTAATGTATTTTCTATCACTAGCAGTATTACTCTCTTGTTTTTAATTCTAAATATCAATCATTTTTGAGATAGTTAATGAGATGATACAAAATATCCAGATAATGTAATATTGTGCACATACTTACTTACACATTATCAATTAAATTCAGACTTTTGTTTCCCAATGTTAACAATGACTAGGTATCACAGTCACTTATTCTGAATGTGTGTAATGCTTTTTATCAAAGCCCTTCAACTTAGTTGGAGGTTTCAGTTCATTATTGCCTTTTTACTTAAATTTTATTCAAGAAACTTTCTGCAAACAGAACTTTTGTAATTCTGAACTCTACAAGATGAACATCTTAGAGTCTTTTAATGTCAAAGATAGATATACCTACACTTTCATATGGGAGTCTTATTACTGCATATTTTAATAAGCAGTTCACGTATGTGAGCATTCTGAAATTGTAAATATTCTTTAGAGCTTTAGAACTTTTTTTTACATAATTTGAAACTTGAAATATTCTTTGGTCACCTATTCAAAAACTTTCAGATGTGTTGCATCGAATGGACACACAAAAATAATGCAAATTGGCCCTCCCTGGTGGCGCAGCGGGTTAAAGCACTGCACTGAGAAGCTAAAGCCACTTCCGCATGAGTTCGATTCCCGCCTGCCCCAGAGGTGACCACATGGTGTGGCAGACCTCTCCTGACCCACCCGCTGCTCCCCTCAGCAGTGTGCTTCGTCGATCTGCTTGTTCTGCTCCCCACTCTGTTTCTGGTGAAGCTTCTCACCGCCCCTGAGCCTCTAGCCTGTACCCCGGTTCTGTATGTACAAATAAATCTTTAAAAAAAAAATGCAAATTATTGATGAAACTCTTCATACTAAAATTGTTAAATGTGACAACTTAGCCATATTATAGGAAGCTTTAAAAGGCAATAGAATGCCAAAGAGGATGATAAAAGCCATTGTAAAAAGGAATAAGCCAAAATCATATTAGCTACAGGTAGATCTTGAACCATGGGAGGAAGTTACCCGACTAAAAGTTACCTGTAAGGAATTCAGTCCTACTCCTTGGAAAGGGTAAGGAAAGGCAAAGAGATCAGAAACTTTTAAGGGATTTAATGAGTAACAACTCTTCATTTAAACCAGTAGTTTCCAAAACGCCCCTCTTATTCCAAAAGAAATACTTATGTTAAACTTCAAGGTATCTGATAGTTGATGAGCTGTATCTTTGTTATATAGCTAGGAAATATCAAGCCAACATGAACACAACCTTTCAGTAGAGAATGAAGGTACAAGTTATGTAAGCGGGAACATATTGAATTCCAGTATGGGATTCACATGAATATATGTAAGAAGTATACAAGGCTACTCTGATAAATTCAGACATTTTAATTCCATCACTACATTGAGAGGGGACAACTTATGTGACTAGCAATGAAGCCATCAGTGTTTACGCTTTTGCTTTTCAGAATTGTCATCATAATATAATCATATGTTTGTGGCTATATGTCCAATTTGCTAGATGAAAGAAATATACAAATTTATATTTGACTTGTACCTAAACTGAATATCACCTGTCATTTGTCCCCTTATGATTTAGTTTATAGTGACCCCATGCCCTCCATTGTATACCTGTGTTTATGCTAAATAGGTTTGCTCTATTAGTAAGATATTGAAGCTTAACAAATAAGTTTTCTTGGAATTTCAGAAACCTACACCTTGTTAAATTAGGGAAATTAAAGCAGTGAAAAAGTAGACATTGTTGCAGATAGCTTATTGTATTGGATGAAGAATACATGTCAGTTGCTATGAACTGGAATCAGATTTTTTTTAAAATATGTTTTCCCAAGAAAGTCAACATGACTTATTTATTATTTGTTGAAAATTGAATTCAAATGTTCATACAATCATCAGATTTTGTTAATTAATATTAACAATACTGTCCCTTTCTTCCCAACATTGTGCAAAGTCATAAGTGCTGTAATTTTTATTTTAATTGAAAGCCTGTTTTCAGATACTATCTTTTATGCTAAATCTAATTTGATGGATATGTGAAATAAAAAGTCTTGTTTTTATAAAAAATATGATTTTTAAAGTGAGATAATGCACATATCTATATGTAAAACAAAATGAAAATGTTTTATACAATAAGAAATTGATCTCATGTTCCATTCAAATTTTAAATATTTTGTTAATATATTTCAGATAAAAAGATAATCTATGGAACCAGAGGTGTTTCACACCTTGCACAAATTACCCTTCCCTTGTTTTCTATTGTAGCAAAAGTTATGGGAGACCTTTCCCTCCTCTTTGGTTCCTTGAACTGCCCCAATAAGAAACTGACTTGAGAGAGATTACCAAGACAAAAGAAAATTTTAACTTTGTGCACACAGTGGTTCATAAGTTGTGGAAATGACTGAGTAATCAAAAAACCTAGTTAATATAACTTTATAAAAGAAAACAATAAAATCAATGAAGAATAGACAGTAAAGAAATTCTCAAAAGTTTTGGTTTGTGCAATTATTTTAGTGAGCTAAACAGAGCTTGTTTTCAGAGATTTCTGCCATGAAATTTGTCTCTCCACCTCCTGCAACAAAGGTGCCTTTCATACAGAGAGTTATTTTCTACTTTCCTAAATTTCTGCATTTAGGAGAGAGGAGGTTAAGATTATTATTCATTTGTCAACTGTTCCTTTATTAGAAAAATCAATTTGCTACTTCTGTTCCTCTCAAAACAGCCTTATCTGAAATCCAAAACTATTTCTAAAGCTTATGACAAAGGAAGTAGAATCTCTGGATTTTATGGCCGATACGTCTTTAATATTTTGAGAGATCCCCCTACCCCATTTTCCTGACCTACAGTGCATTCACAACTGTTGTGAGGGGGCGACCCTTTCCCTCTGCATCCTCACCAACACTTGTTTCTGGTCTTTTTGATATTGGCCATGCTTACAAGTGTGAAATCATATCTCATTTTGGTTTTGAATCATTTTAAAATCCTTAAATAATATTGACTTTACCATTCTTAAATAAAACATTATTTTTTCCCCCAATATGATTGATTTTGAAATAGCATAACTCATCCATTTCTATACATATCCCACTCAGGTCTAGGACACCACACCAAACACACACACACACACACACACACACACACACACACACCAAAAGTGATAGTTTGTAAGAATGTTCTATCTAACTGAAAACATTGAATACAATTTCCACCTTTACCTAATTCAACTTTTCATTATAGAAACAAAACCAAGTAATGGTCCCTCAGTTACTGATTTATTCATCTGCAAATCATATGGTTTAAATTTTTATATATGTATTATTTATTTTTAATTTTAGAGCTTTGGAACTAACGATTGAACTCAGACATGCAGTTTAGTTCCAAGCCTTCAGTTTCAAGCTAAGCCAAATCTATTTATGCTAACGATCTCCAGCAGCTGCACTCTGCATTATCTGGGGCTTTTGGGAGGTCTTCCAAGGGAACTCCAAATAGAGCATATTGAAGCGATCTAGTCTAGAGTGCTGAAAATAATGTCCCACCTGCAATGATTTCTGTGCCACAGAGAACTCGTGGTAGCTGGAGAGAGAGACGCACACACAGACACACACACATAGAGAGAGAGAGACAGAGACAGATACCTATTGTTTCCAAAACTGCTTCATTCATCCAATCAATCTATTCATCCCCCGTTGTCTATTCCTTGGTATATTAAGATAATGCAGAGTGGCTGGTCGTTAGCTCAGCTACTCCAATCCACTTGGGGTTCATTTCTTTCCATGTTCTATCTCCTGCCTTTCATGGCTTCCATTGATGTGAGCAGATGTCTATGAGTGAACTGGAGGGAGCCATACACCATCTTTGCTATTAATGAACTTAAAAAGCAGTCCATAAAAATACACTAGTTCTATAGGATAAAAAAGAAATGTAGATTTTTACCACCCATAATTCAAATGATGAATGGATTCACTGAGCTGTACCTGTGACACATGTGAGCAGTGAGAGCTGAACAGGTTTGTTGGGAGAGATTGCATCCATGAAACCACCAGTCATGAAAAATAACTGCAATTCTGTCCTTTATGAGCATTAATGGTGCTTAAAATGCATGCTTGAGCTTACACATATGCTTATCCTTGTACAGAGACAGAAGAACGTTCCTTCTCCTTAGCGATTTTTTAGCCAACAGATTAGTGCAAGTGACTTCTATAGTTCAGCTTCATATATTTTCTAATAAAATTTTTTAAAGTTTTGTTACTGTTTGACAAATGATTCTATCGGCAGAACATCCTTGGAACCACACCATTTTTTACATGGAGATGTGCCAAAATGTTTGAAAATAATTTAGGTGGCTGACAGACTATTTTATTCACTAGCCATTGGCTTTCCTTCTCATTTGAATACAGTAGCTAAGAAATCACCATTGAATGATAGAGGATTCCACCAAAGGGTTATTTAAATAAACAAAACAAAGCAAAAGGGTCATTGTGATTTATTAATTGCATAATCCATGCTAGATGCTAGATGCTATAAATCCCCTTTAGACAACAAATATTTTGAAACTACATGTTCCTGAAGAGAGTTTTTCAGATTTGTTTTGATTTTAAGTATAATTTGAAGATCAGTGTTAGAAAGCTGAGATTTCTCATAAGAAATGAGCTAATAGTCCAATGATTCTGTCATTTATATAAATAAATGGCAGTTTCTGAAAGAAATATAATTGGTAAAATGTTAATGTACACCTTAGTTTGGTTCTAGCAGTCTTTAAAGCTTATTTAAAAGGATGATCTTTAATTCACATGCTTTTAACCAATTATGAAATTCTTGATATCTTTTTCTATATAGTCTACATATTGCATTTTGAAGAAAATCAGTATCATTTGCTTAGTTATACATTCCCTGAGGTGTGAAAAAACTTTTCTTATTTCAATATGAACTTAGAAAGGAGTGACATCAAGTTTTTATATAATTCTAAGCATGATGTCAAGGTTTTGAGCACATGAGTCAGGAGCATAATTCTTTTGCTTCATTAACTTGACCACTTTGAGAAGGTTGATGGAGACTGATAGCAGCCTCAAATGTAAAGCAAATCAGCTCTTACACTCACTTATGCTTTTGATAATTCTACTCTGAACAGACATAGGAATATGTGTTAAAAATAATCAAATATTTGGGCCCTCCCTGGTGGTGCAAGTGGTTACAGCATAGCACCTTATGAAGCTATCAGCAGCTGCTGCAGTACCAGTTCCATCCCTGGCCAGGGAGGGGACCCAGAGAGTGAAGCAGACCTCTCCTGTCTTGCCTGCTGCTCCCCTCAGCAGTGTATTTCAGTAGATCTGACTGTTCTGCCCTAATGTCACTTGTGAATTCTCTCACCCCTCCACCCAGCCCCTCTGGCCTGTACCCAGTTCTTACATGCATAAATAACTAAATTTTTAGGGCCCTCCCTGGTGGTGCAGCGGGTTAAAGCACAGCACTGAGAAGCTAAAGCCACCTCCACATGAGTTCGATTCCCACCTGTCCAGGAGGTGACCACATGGCACCACAGACCTCTCCTGACCCGCCCGCTGCTCCCTTCAGCAGTGTACTTCGTCGATCTGCCTGTTCTGTTCTCCCCACTCTGTCTCTGGTGAAGCCTCTTGCCACCCCTGAGCCTCTGGCCTGTACCCCAGTTCTGTATGAACAAATAAATAAATCTAAAAAAAAAAAAACAACTCAATTTTTAAAAAAATATAACCAAACATCCCACTAGATATTTCTGCATATAAGTGTAAAGGTAAAGAGATAATTTGTTTTAAATTTTTAATTTAAAAAAGCATTTCTAATCCTTTAATTTAAAATATCCCCACCAGAAGTCTAGTTTTCATCCAATACCATCTGACTACTTCATTGCCCATCCCCTCAAACAACTATACCTTGTTGTAAACATCTAAGGGGCAGAGGTGATTGAACCTCGAAAACCCTTATAATTTGTCATAGTTATTAAAATACCTGAGTCTGCCTTTTGTACTCTCACTTTTTTGTTTTTTTTTTTATGTTTTCTTTCATAAAGCATTTAACTCTCAACTTGATAATTCCCTGATCCTTGTTATGTTTCATTTCAATTATCTCCCAATATCACTTTTCTGTACCTTTTGCAAGATGTTTATCTTTATCATTACTCTTGGTCCCTGTATTGTTTTCTACTTACTAACCCAGTCTACTTTCATCTGTTCCTACCTTCTGAGTGAAAGTCTACCAGCTTTCAAGAGCCTACAGGATTTGACTTCAGTGGAGATTTTTCTCCTGGATTCCAGATATATTATATCCAATTATAGACAAATCATCAGATTGGCACATTCAAGAGAGAACCCTCACCAGTTCATAAATATAAGCTGCAATATTTCTAAAAGAGTACTTGAAGGACAGATTTTTTAAGTCTATATAAAAAAGAAAAAATATGTTAATGAGAATATGATGAAAATGGAATACTAATTCACCATGGGTAGAAATGCAAATTCAAACAACTTCTATGGTAAAAAGGTATAGCAATTCCTTAAAAAAGGTATTGAAAATCCTAAAAATGAAAATACCATATGATAAAGCAGTGCCATACTTAAGCAAAGAATATGAAAACATTGTTTTGAAAAGAATTATGTACTCACATTCAAAATTCTTCATGGAATCAACCTGATACCCAGCAGATGACTGGATAAAAAATGGTGTTAGGTGCATACACACACATACACACAGATACACATTATATTATATATTCATTCAATAAATCCTCAATAAATAATGTAAGAAGCATAGAGGAGCTGAGATCAGTAGATATTCACTTGAATTAATGTTTCCACTATTAAGTACTGTCGTTGACATAGTTGTCCAGCTCAGGAAATGAGAATATTTTTCCAAACATTTTATGACATCTAGAAGGGCCCTATGAGTATCCCTTGGTATCAAAGTAGGTAAAAAGTGAGTTTTCCCACTGTATATTTCCCTTTTACTCAGGACTCAGGTACCACAAGGTGGTAGAGTTAAAACATGTGAGGAAAGAGTCTTGATCCCCAAGTCACTATATACACTAGATACAGTTATCTGTAGATCACACACCATCACAGTGGAGTGCAATTTGATAAGGCATAACTCCTTATTAAAGCAACCACTTGAAATTTAGGATTGGTGACAGCAATCAAAACGACTCTAGTTTTAGTTGACAATTTGCCTTATTTGCATTAAACAGCTTTGCCCAAGGACTTTTCAAAGTGCAAGTCAAAAGAAAGAATAAAATAGAACTGTTTGTTCTGCTTCTTCACAAAGTGAGAGCTAAAGGGCTTCTGCTCTTGTTGCTGTCTATTTCTATTAGTCTATTTCCTTTCTTGACTAATATTTATTTGTATGCTCCAGTAGAAGTCAAGCAAATGCAGTGTGGGTCTAGTTTACATGTGTAGGTAGTTTAGGTTACTCCTTACATTGTGAATTATATTGGTTAAGGACTTGATTGCCTGCTTCTGGGATTTGTGTTTCTTTTTTCTTTAGTGTTATGACTATAAGGCTTGGCTGTGATATGCTTGTTTATCCTATCAACACCTCAACAATTTAGAAAAAGCAGGAAACAAGATATTTGAGTTCAAAAATATGAGACTGTGGAGATATGAGTGAAATTCAACAAGTCCAGAGCAGAATTAGAAATGGAAGATAAAAAGCTTTCCTTTTAAATATTTTTTTATATCTTTAATATATCTGAAACCAAGAAGAGTTTTCATGGTTTTCTATGTTTAGTTTTCTTTTTTAGAAAAAAATGAAAATGCTTTATTAGAGGGATTTTCAATTTATTCATGAGACTTTTCCCTTATGGATTTAAATATTGATGAAAGAAAGGTTTCCATATTGCATTGCACTTAATTGAAATGTTTTATATTTACAGAATCACATGCTCTCAATTTATTTGCCGAAACTGAGACTAAAGGTATACATGGACATCAACATTCAACCAGCCTCAAGTTGGGAAACAAATGGAATGAGGAAAGAGATTTGTCTATTTGTCATAGCTTTCGAATAAATTAGTCTTAACTATTTTATCTAAAACAAGAAACATGTATGATTTCAATCTTTAAAGGTAGGAATCCAGAAGTGATCTGTTGGGGCTTCTGGCTTAGGTCTCACCTGGATCTCTCTCCAAAGTGAGACCATCAGACAAGAGTGTGAAAACCAGAGACAAATGGCCCTTGGAGCACCGGCAATACCTGCTACTATTATTCTCTATCTGCTCCCAAAGCTTCTGTTCATCTCATGTGCAAACTCTGCCCACTCATTCTCTCAGTACCCGGAAGACTCATATCTCACCTTCTTATTTCATGAACTCATAGTCTAGAATTCCATATCTAGTTAGGTGCAGGTGTAATCAAGGCTAATAATCCTTCATTATCATGTCTCAAATGTAACTTTTCAAATGCAGCTTCCCTGGATCTCGTCAATAAAGTGCAGAGAACCAGTATCCCCTCTTCTGCCCAGAAGCCCAACATATAAAGCTAAGAAGGCATAAGCTGCCTGTTACAAACACTCTTCTTCAGTAAGGAGAGAAATCGGAGGCATACAAGGCTCACTATTCTATTGCAGTCTTAGATGAGCTGGGCAAATGCCAGACATTCTTTGTTAAGTGTCTAAGTCAGCTCATTAGCCTTCAAAGTTTTGGCCACACTATCACCTTCAAAGGCTTACTCTCAGCCATCTTTCATTTTTCATAAATGTCAGAATCTATGTGTACCTATCCAGTTTGCTTCTTACTCATAGAATTTCGGGGTTAAAATGGTCACACTGTATCTGTTGTCTATTCTTCTGCCTCTTTAAATTCTATTTCTTAGTGCTCCGCTAATATAGCAACACTTTTCTTAGTTTTACTGTGCGAACACCATTCATTAAAGTCACATTACCAATCTCTGACATAATCCCTTTTCGACCTTGGGATTCTGTTGAGACAACTCATTGATGATGCCCCTAGGCTAGATATTGATTTATATTGATTTTCCCAAAGAACATCCATGAAGATTTCACTAGCACATGCTCCACTTTACCTTTAGACGCTACTTTCCTGAGAATGCTTTGAGTTAGATCATTGTTCAAAGGACACTTTAAATTTTACTAGTAGTTTCTATGTGAAAGGAGTCTTCTAAGCAAGCAATTTCTTATCTACTGCTCAACAAGTCACCACCAAACATAGCAGTTAACACATGGCAGAAAAAAGCACATGTGTAATTTCACAATTTTTGAGGATCATCTTTTAAAGTTTATCTTCATGAAGTTGAAAGGAAGTGTCTTGTGAGTTTTTAATCAAGGGGCCCATGTTGAAGTCATCTGAAGTCTTGATTGGGATTAAGTCTTCTTTCAGAGTCAATCACATGGTTGCTGGCAAAATATCTAAATTTCTCCCCAAACAGGGAAGCGCAGTGTGGGCCACTCCTTTCATGGAAACTGAACAAATACAGGGTAAGTGATAAGAGAGAGAAACAGACTTGACTTAGAGGTGAGATGAAACCAACTTTGTTTTATAATCTAATTACACAGTGATAGACTATCATATATGATGTATTAAACCATGTAACTACTACACCATTCTCTATTTTTATAAATTTGACTACTTTAGCTATGTGATATAAGTGAAATAAAGTATAACATGTGTCCTTTTATCAGTGGCTTATTTAAAAGTCAAGTTTTACCATATTTAGTATATGGCAGTATGTCCCTGCTTTTTAAGGATGCATAATATTTTTGACATGTATCTAGCATATTTTGTTTATCCAAACAGCTAATGTGGTATGAGCCAATATCATTTAAGACCCTGATTTTAATCATACCATATATATGCAAAAACTACTAAAGTTCAAAAAATAAATAGTCTGCTACTTGCATCCATATATTGTGAATATCAGCTGTAGTTTAAAGAGAGAAGCTGTGTGTAGATTTATTTAACCTTCATTTAATAGTTTAATATAGCATAAAACTATGCCCAATACATGATTATTAAGTAGAAGTAAACGGTGAATTAAACTCCAGAAACAAAATATTTTATTTATTTATCACTTAACTATACATGTCTTTAAAAGTTAGTGAGCATGGTCACTATACAAATAAAATGCTAACCTTTCACTTTTAGTTTTTAAGTTTCTATCAGCAAATAATCATGACTATTATATATTAATATTAGGCATTTATAATTTTTTTAAGATTTATTTATTCATAGAGAACTGGGGTACAGGCCAGAGATGCGGAGGGTGAGAGGATTCACCAGAGACAGAGTGGAGCAGAACAGGCAGATTAACGAAGTACACTGCTGAGGGGAGCAGCGGGCGGGTCAGGAGAGGTCTGCCTCACCATGTGGATCTCCCCTGGGACAGGCGGGAATTGAACTCATGCAGAAGTGACTTTAGCTTCTCAGTGCTGTGCTTTAACCCGCTGCGCCACCAGGGAGGGCCAGCATTTATAATTTTTTTTAATAAAACTGATTGCCTCATAGATGAGTTATCCCATAAAACTGTCTAAATACATCTGATATTTTAGATTACTTTGACTCCTGGGCTGATTTAGACTTAGTGATCAATTGCATTGAATTATTAGCTGCATGTCCTGCATATAGAAAATACTTTTGGATTGTGACTAACCATAGGTATTTTCCTGATGATTTAAACTTTGATTTTTATTCCTGTTTAAACTCTGTTAAGATAAAGCATTCCTTTTTTTGTTAAGATAAAGCATTCCTTTTTTGTAATCCTAAAATGTGTAACATTTATGCTACTTGTCTTTTAAACACTAATTATTATTGACATGTTATTCCCTTCACATGTTATGTTTTTGTCTGACATATAAATTTTTAAAAAAGTTATCCATACTCAAAATTGTCAAAGGACATTATTTTACCCTTTGAATGTGTACAATGAATTATGAACACAAGAGTATTAGTGTGGTGAGAGGGAATAAATTTCGTACTCAATTGCATACCAGAGAGGTATATATTTCCGTTGAATTTAGTTGGAGTTGGGCAGGTGGGTAAAGAGACTAATGTTTTTTCTCTTACTAAGCCATTTATCAACTACCACAGTGGCTCAAAGCAATTTTGTTCTCTCTTCATGTCCCGGGGGCCCCCATATAGATTTTCGTTTTGCCAGCTGGAATGAGTCTGAAAACTCTCCCTGACGCTCGGTTTTGATGAGCTGCTGTTCTTCATTGCCTGGACAAGTAATCATTTACTGCCACCTATATGGAGAGGTGACCTATCAGAAGAGTGACCCTATAATTCACTTAATTCTTTGTCTTACACTAATCTGTGCTGTTGAAGGACAACAGAAACTGCCTAGGTTATATAATGCGTCACCTGAGTCATTGGTCACAAGAGCAAACAATATCCAATTGGGGGTGAGCATTAAATGTATGCAGGACTTAAGCAGGAACTTCAGAAGAGCACATACTCACACTCACCACTCCCCCACCCCCCAACACACGACAGGTCTTAAGTGGTTTGGTAGAGGTTGGCTAGAACTTGTGCACATACAGAAGAGTGAAAATAAAACCCCAAAATAAAAATAAAATCTAAATAGAGAAAATAAATCTAAATCTATCTATCTATCTATATATTTGTGTGTGTGTGTGTCAAACACACACGTATATGTTCTATAGATCTCTGCATATCGCCACAACTTGACTGAATAGCGCATGGGCCATTTTCATCTGCTCACGATTTGACAGGAATGCAGAAACGATAAGCCCAGAAAGGACTTGCCTGGGCTCATGATGCCTGAGACTTCAACTGCAAAGATAAAAACACATGTGACAGGACCAGTAGGAGCTGGAGAACTCATTTCCATCTTGGCTTCTCCCATTTAATGTCCAGTTCTGGGGCTTGATTTATCTGTGTCCACGTCCCATCTGAACACCTACACATGGTTGTGCCATGTGTACCTCCATGTATTCCCCCTGGAGGTAAACTATTGTGAGAAGGATATTCCTAAGGCTAAGGTTGGTTATAAGCTGTGTGGGATGTTATATCACCAGCAGGAGCACAGCTTAGCTGTAATATATTTTATTAATGACGTATTTCACAAATATTTCACTTTCAGTGGATGAATATTCAAGTATGTGTATTGGATTTAAAACTACTCTTTACCTAAATATGTTAATCCCTTTCTATATGAAAGTGTATTTCACTTCATTTTTAATAGTTTTATTAAAGAATACTTCTATTTTCAATGCTATATATTCACTGGCTTAATGTTGGTAAACTATTACCAATGAATGAAGCACAGGGGAAAACAGCATTGAATAAAGCATCCAAATATCTTTTAAAGTGTGTAGAAGAAATGTTCTGATTGAAAATATGTTTATTTTAGAGACTTATTTACTTATGCATACAAGAACTGGGGTACAGGCCAGAAGTGCAGGAGGTGAGAAGATTTACCAGAGACAGAGTAGAGAGCAGAACAGGTAGATCTACAGAAATACACTGCAAAGGGGAGCAGCGGGGGAGACAGGAGAGGTCTGCTGCACCATGTGGGTTAGATTCCTGGCCCAGGATTGAACTTGTGTTTCAATGGCTGTCGGCAGCTTCATAGTTCTGCACCTCAACCCACTGCACCACAAGAGAGAACCCTGACTTAAAGCATGCTTAACTATGAGTGACATGATGCATTCCATAGCAATTCCATGGTAATAGATAAACTCACTGATTTCTTCACATACAATTTAGAAAAATGAGGGTTACAATTTTCAGAATGTCACTAATGGTATAACAAGATAAATTCTCAACCTCCCTGTCTGAATCTAATCTGGCACTTTCCAACATGTGTCTCTTTTCTATGGAGAAGAGACATAATAAATGAATTCCATTGTCAACTCTGTTTGAAATCAAACATTTTCTACTATCCCTACTCATGTGGAAAAACACTGCTCATAAGAATAGTTAAAATTAATTTAGAAAACTTATTAAGCTAGAAATGACAGAAAAATCTGACTACAAAAAATTATTTCGCTTATACAGAGGTATATGGTTTTTCATTTCAAAAAGGTAAGGGCCTTGTGGGCCTGTCCCTGAGATTCGTAGCTTCCCTGTGTTTACAATATACTTATATCAGCTTCAGTGTCCTGCCTGCAGTGGGTTCCATGACAGGATGAAAGCTCCATTGTAGCATGTGCCTTTGCTTTACATACTTTGTTTTTTTTTTCTTTTTAATAAGATTTATTTAATTTACTCATACAGGAGCTGGGGTGTAGGCCAGAGATATGGGGTAGGGGGTGGTAAGAGAATTCACCAGAGATAGAGTGGGGGGCAGAAATACACTGCTGAGGGGAGCAGTGGGTAAGACAGGAAAGGTCTGCTTTGCCATTTGGGGATCAAACTCATGCTGGAGGGCTGCAGAGAGCTTCAACAGTGGTGAGATGTAACCCCTTGTGCCACCAAGGAGACCCCCTTACATTTTTTTATTAAGAGTGTCTACTCTTCTTAATGCCAGGGCTCATCTGTTCTGTCTTGAGAAGATGCGACTCCCCACATCAGTCTACAGTCAGACAGCTAGTGAGGAGCTGTTTTTCTTTGCTGGTCTTTAGAATGGAATACAGATGAGTAACAATGCATTTGGGGTAGAAGAAATCAATAGGTTTATGTTATAATTGTGGTAGACAGAATAATGTACTCACACCCCAGTGTTGGGCTAATCTCACCAAACCTATGCACATTTTGGGCCTCCCTGGTGACTATGAAGTTATCTGCTGCTACTGCAGCATGAGTTCGATTCCCACCAGGGAGCTGGGCCACATGGCACAGAAGACTTCTCCTTCCTTGCCCTCTGCTCCCCTCAGCAGTATATTTCAGTAGATCCACCTGCTGTGTTACCTCCTCTGTCTCTGGTGAATCCTCTCACGCTCTCAACTCTGGCCTGTACCCCAGTTCTTGTATGCATACATAAATATTTTTTATTTTTATTTTTTAAAAAGGTTGTGAATTTTATTTTTGTGGCAAAAATACACTGCAGATGTAAACTAAAAGGTTTGTCTGAATATCTGGGCAGGTGCAATGTGCTCACTTGGTTTTTGTAAGTGAGTTAATCAAATCAGTATCAGGAGAAGGTACTATAAAATGGACTGAAGTAGCCATTGTTGAAGGCAATGAAGAATGAACCAGGAGCAAGATGGTTCTAAAAAATGAATGAGGCAAAGGAATAGTCTCTCCTAGAATGTTCAAAAGGGATGTTGCCTACATTGACTTGATGTTAGTGCAACCACTTTCAGGCTTCTGATATCCAGTAATACAAAACGGCCAACTTTCATTGGCTTAAGTCACTAAATTTGTGGTAATTTGTTACAGCAGCAATAAAAATCTGTCTTCAATGTAGGATTATTAACGTCTGAGTGTTCTACTGTTGTAACAAGATTTTTCACTTCTTTTATGATATGATAAGTGGTACAACTTATCCAGGTTTAACAAAGAGGGAAACCCTAAACTTTGCAATATAAATAGACTTTAATATTTTATTTTTCTCTTTTGGTCATAGAAGCTTCCAATTACTCAGATACATTTTTTAGTGTGTCATAGATGTTTGATGGGGGGACAGCCTGAATTTCATCATATAAGAATTTACTTTTAAAAAGTAATTTACTGTTGGCCCTTCCTGGTGGCGCAGCGGGTTAAAGCACAACACTAAGAAGCTAAAGTCACTTCCGCATGAGTTTGATCCCCGCCTGCCCCGGGAGGTGACCACATGGCGTGGCAGACTTCTCCTGACCCGCCTGCTGCTCCCCTCAGCAATGTACTTCGTTGATCTGCCTGTTCTGCTCCCCACTCTGTCTCTGGTGAATCCTCTCACCCCCTGCATCTCTGGCCTGTACCCCAGTTCTATGTGAATAAATAAAATCTTTAAAAAAAAAAAGTAATTTACTGTAAACACCATTTTAGAAAGGCATTGTTCATCTTTACAGTACTGAACAAAGCTGTTATTTGGGAAACTATTCTTTTTATATGTTGCATATATGTATTGTGCTTAAATTGCTGTGAAAAAAAAGGGATGTAAAGAGTAATTTGGTGAAGGTAGCAACATCACATAGAGGATGCTTTTCAAATGTTTTTTTGTTGTTGTTGTTATTGTTGTTGCAGTAGCTGTTTTTGCAACAGTCACTACTCTAACTCCCTTAACTCATTTACAAAAAGAGAAAAAAAAAGTAAAAATGTACTACATATAATTTCAGAATTAACTGATACTTAAAAGATACAATTGATAAACACCAGTGGTGGTAAATTGAATGATACACTCAAAGCAACAGTACATAAGCAAAGCAAACTTGAATTTGTTCCTTCAGATTATTTCACTGGGCATCCCTGATGGCACAGGGGTTAAAGCTTCATTGCTATCAAGCTATCACCAGCCACTGCAGCATGAGAACCATCCCCAGCTAGGGAGGTGACCCACATGGTGCAGCAGACCTCTCCTGTCCCCCCAGCCTCCTGCTGCTCCCCTCAACAGTGTAGTTCAGTAGATCCACCTGTTCTGCTCCTCACTCTGTCTCTAGTGAATCCTCTCAGCCCTCACCTCTGACCTATCCCCTAGTTCTCCTGTGCATAAATTAAAAATATATTTTAAAAAATCAACTTAACTAACTTACATTCTAAATCAGCACACACTAACCAAGATTCTAAGCAGCTACTCAGAACATGTGGAATTTTTTTCCATAGAGATCAGCAATTATATGGTAAATACCAACTATTACATTTCATTTTTGTTCTCAGATTCTTAAGTCAATATTGTGATCAGTGGAACATATTTAGGTAGTGTTAAATCCAAGGTTTTACTAGTCTCTCTAAGACAATTAAAAGTATGCTTCTTAAAAGTATGAATTTTTAAGTTACCAATAATTTAAACCTGGTAAGCACCTCAGTAATAGATATAAGTTCATATTAATTATTACGGGGATTTATGCAATATGATCTAATAGAAAATTAGGTAATATCTTCTCACTTTACTGAATGCAACATTGAACATTTTGCATAAAAATGGAAATATCACTTGTTTTTGATATAAAATGGTATGTTGTCATAGAAAGTTTTATTACTCATTTTACTTGAAAAAAAGAAGCAACGAATACATACCCTTACTACACACACACACACGCACAAATTAGATAACATGAACAATTAGAGAATATTATGGCATGGTGACATCTGGTTTCATCAGTCATTTTGTAAACATGATGCAAAATATGTTGAAGTAGAATGAAGTTGTATTATTTATTTGTTATTTTTCTTGCAGTTAAAAATACATGATAAAAACAGCACTGTTTGATTTCTAGTGTCTTTACTCAATTAGCATAGTAGCAAATTGATTTTTTTATTTTTTTTTTTTGCTTGAGGGGCAAAACAACAGAGTTGTTTTCTTCTTCCTGCTGTATTTCTATCAAACACATTTTTACTGCAAACTATGTTTTTATCGTGGGCAAGTTATTTTCATTCTTGTAAATCAGAAATAATTTTCAATCGCAGCTCTCCAGTTTCCCTTACGGAGCTGTATTAGCCACCACCTGGTGGCTTAAGTGCACAGTTAGCCTTTTTCTCCTTTATTCATTCATGTTGTACATTCCAGTGGGTGGTTTTTAAACACTCAGGTAGTCATTTCAAGGGCACTGAATGCAAACAAACTTAGCTCTTCTCCTGGGGTCAGAAGTATTATATTCAGTCACATTTGGTTTAAGATAAAGTCGTTTGAAAACAGTATGGATAGTTTTTATTTCTTCAGAGTCACTCTTTACTGAATGGCAAAGTCTGATAAATGATAACACGCTTGGAAGAAAGGATGCTGCTAAAATAAACATTCCCATCACCCAGAAGAAGCAGCAGGACATAACAAAGGTATTCTTTTACTTAAGTCTGATGGGTACTGAATAATGGAAAGGGATAAAAAGACATAAATACACTTTCATAGAGAAATAAAGCCTGGATACCTTGTCATAGCAAGTGGTACAATTTATCTGATTATACTGGCGACATAATAGTTACTGGGGAAATTATTGCATTATTGTAATAAGACACATTGGTGACTCATTATTATAAAAAAAAGTGAAAGAATGAGAATGGGTTCAATCTGTTATGTCCAGAGGTTATAGTGATACTTAATGTGCCTATCATGTAATGATAATGATTCACATACTGAAATTAAAATCCTGATAAAATTTCTCATTTTTCAGATTATTTTGCTTGCAGTCTTAGGTTCCCTAATGCATAATGCCCATGAAGGCACCAATCCAGTGTGCAATCAGCCTCTATTCAACAAAAGCAAGCTGTCCTTGAAAAAACTGCACTACTAATAAAAAGAAAAGTTGGCCATGTGTTTGCGAGTGCAATTCTTCTCGTAAGTGATTTAATCCTTTTATCTATTTAATAATACCCAACAGTGATGCTGTATATGAAACAAAGGCAATGACTCCAATCTAGCTCTCCTCCTTACAGAAATATTTATGAAATCAGATTCAAAAGAAAGGGGAAATGAATTACTATCACTTAGGAGGTGCAACACAAAAATTAAAACAAAACAAAACAAAACAAAACAAAACTAAGACACAAGAGAACAGAAGACAATTTTTAAAAATACAATAAAAGGACAAAAACATTAACTTCTTTTTTTCCGCTGATATTTGTTAACGATACTTGTGACATTGTACCAAAAGTAACTCTATGCTTTTCTTATTTACGAGTAGTTTTAGTACTATTTACATATCTGTATTAATAGTTCGTACTTTTTTTTTGACATTTTTAATAGTATCATAGGACTAAAAAATCTGGAATATCACAAATATGTGTTTTAACCAGAATGACAGCCATGTGTCCCTTAGTTATGGGGCTAAATCCTGCCATATGAGCTAGGTGATCGCATTGTTGTGCTAATGTCATAGATGCAGCAGTAAATACCACCTGGTGTTCAGTCCCAACGTTTCCTTTCAATCTCCACAACAACCTTTGTGCACTCATGCTTCTCCTGGTGCTACAAGGGCTCTTCAATTCAGGACATAGAGATGTCTCCACAACTACTACATCTTTCCTAAACCAAAATGGCCTTTCACTCAGTTAAGGAGGAGACTGCTTCCTTACAGGATGGGTGTGTAGGGTCTGTTGTCTCCTTTGGGGAAAAGGAGAGCTCATCCACACTACAATCACATTTCTCCTGAAGATAGTAGAGACTGCATTAAGGAACAGTGAAACAGTCAGAGAGGCTGCAGAGATGAGATCTGCATGCCCCCAAGCCTGACACATTTCCTTTCAGTTTTCATTTGCTGGAGGCTGCTCACATCTTAATGAGTAAGTTCCTAAAGGTTCTGATTCAGTCAAAGTTCTACAATGAATAGTAATAAGTTTCAACAGTTATTTCAGGGTAACATGAGTCTCCACATAACTATAGCTTAAAAGTGTACAATCCAGAATATTTTAGTAATATGTTTATTGTCCATAGGCATTAATTCATTTTTTATAAAATATTTGAAATCACTTATTAGTGTCATAAATGCATACAATAATGGTTCCAGGGGTTCCTCCAATGCCTAGGGAAACCAGGGCTCAGATTTAAAAGTTATTTTTTTTAATCTGATAGGCATGAAATACTGGGAGATAAAGGTGTTTGTGTGTGTGTGTGTGTGTGT
>NW_004567108.1:9777345-9790409 GCF_000260355.1 Condylura cristata | reverse complement strand
ATATATAGATATATATCTATATATATATATATATAAAGTAAAATAATAACTGTCTTAGAACCCAAAATCAAAACTCTTAAGAGTACCGGGGCCTACTCGTCACTAAATATAATGTAATTTACTCCGGTCTCATGTCTTTCAAATTCACTAAAACATTTGAAAAAATCAATTACCTTTTACCACTCTTATTATTTGACTTACAAAGTAATGACCCATCTGGTCAGACACCACCATCTTTCCATGGCTGTTTTTCTCATGGTGGTCTTTTTTCTCTTTTTATATCATCATCTCAATATTTTAATTTCTTTTTTCAGAGAACAACTCGGACATCAGTTCTCAGTTCCTCACAGCATTTTTGCCTTGGGAGTTAAATCACTGCTTGGGTGGCATTTCGAACCAATGTAATTAAGTTACATTTTCTGGGAGGTTAGAACCAGGCATCATTTTCGGATTTTTGTTTTTGAATTTCTAAGACATTCCAAGAACAAATGATGTATTTCACTGTCCAAGTCTTGGTCATCAGGCTTACAATTTGAACATTACCTAGAATCATGGCAGAAATACAACTCTTTTGTCTCCCCTGAGAAATATAAAAGCAAAAAGTGCTTTTCAAATCCCAGATGATTCATATCCACATTCCAATCTGAGCGCTGATGTTGATTTTTCATTTAGTACCTGTGCTAATTTATCTTCTATCATGTCCTGGGTGTACACTGCTACTGCTTGTAGAACACCCCACCTGTGCATGCCTAGGAGAACGTCAGCCACATTAGCATCAACCAGTGCTGCTTGTTCTCTCAATGACCAATAAGCATTTTTTCCTAAGTCATTTATATACTGGTCATTTGTTTTAATATTTATTTATTTATGCTTACAAAACTGGGGTACAGGCCAAAGGTGCAGGGGCAGTGAAGATTCACCAGAGACAGAGTGGGGAACAGAACAGACAAACAGACTGCTGAGGGGAGCAGCAGGCGGGTCAGGAGAGGTCTGCCGTGCCATTTGGGTCACCTTTGGGGCAGGTGGGAATCGAATTCATGCAGAAGTGGCTTTAGCTTCTTAGTGCTGTGGTTTAACCCGCTGTGTGACCAGGGAGAGCCAAGGTGTGATTTTTTATAAAATAAATCTTGGAACTTCCCTTCACACAATCTAATAAATTTTCTTTTCCTCCTCCAAATTTCTCATTTGATTTCTTTCTATTTGCAGAGCCAACTCAGACATATTTACTTCACACTTAAATACTTTTTTTTTCTTTTTAAACTTTTGTTTGTTAAGCTGCCCCATTTACCTTATTGAACCCACAGACTCCTTGATTGCTAAAATGTATGGTTCTTATTATGAACTTGTTAGGGGGAAGGATGTCCTAAAGGAACTCTGCAGTTTTGTGGACTCCACCCCCTACTCCCGTTATTGAAACTACAACTCCCAGCAATACCAAGGAGAGAACTATGAAGACCCAAGGGCGGAGCTAAGCAGGCATTCTGGGACTTTTGGGGGTATGTAAGGGAGCCAGTTTGGACCATTCTCTCTCTCTGCACCATGTGGCTGGTAGGTGGTCATTTTGGCACTCTTGAGGAGCTTTCAGTGTGTTATTGGAGTTCCAAGTTGGTGTGCTGGTAGTTAACTTGTATCTCTATCTCTTTCCCTGGGTTGTTACTTTTTCTTTCCCCTTTGTAAATAAATCTATTATTGATCTTTTTATTTGTACCTGCAGTGCAATTGAATTTTAAGTACAAGGGTGAGGACCCACAGTCCCAGTTCACATTGGGTTGACCTGTAATAAACTCAGTATGTCTTTGTTCACTGATATGTCTTTCCTGTTCTTGCTATGAGCCCAGAGGGTATTGGTGATAACCCCCCTTCTAGTTCTTGTTATTATTAAAAATATACTGTATAATTGTGATTTGTCTATGATCAACTGGATATTTGCAAACATGAAAACTAAAATTGCTCTATAAGGCATGTGACAAAAATACCAGTTCTAACTACATATTATCAGTTGCTTAAAAATAATATGAACTGGCCCTCCCTGGTGGCGCAGCGGGTTAAAGCACAGCATTAAGAAGCTAAAGCCACTTCCACATGAGTTCGATTGCCGCCTGCCCCAGAGGTGGCCACAAGGCGCGGCAGACCTCTCCTGACCCGCCCGCTGCTCCCCTCAGCAGTGTACTTCGTCAATCTGCCTGTTCTGCTCCCCACTCTGTCTCTGGTGAAGCCTCTTGCTGCCCTTGAGCCTCTGGCCTGTACCCCAGTTCTGTATGTACAAATAAATAAATCTTTTAAAAAATAATATGAACTGAAACACATATAATATTAAAAAAAATCATTTACCAATCATAAAGTTTTAGGCATTGAATTAGAGTATTGTACAATCAGTTGGCTGTATCTCTTCTGTTCCAGAGTTAAATCCCTAGCACAACTAGAGAAAGCTCTTCTGTCCACTTTCAGCCATCTGGTACAAGATATTCCTATTTGTTATTTCAACATTTGAATGTATAAAAAATACTTATGTGTCAAACCTTTTCCTCCTTACTTGCAAATATGTTGTGCAGTTTATAGGAAATGAAAAGTCAAGGTTTATAAATGAATTAGTCATTTATGTAATAAAAATAACAATTTCACAATAAAGTAAATATTGCAGAGATTGTTGACCGAGCAAGATAGAGGAGTAAGTGCGCTCTCTTCCCATCAGCGTCACACCTGCTTAGAGATTAAATTGCATTATTTTATGCTACATTAAAATGGCATTTTCTAGAGAGATATTTTACATTTCTGATAGGCAGTTGTGAATGCCTTTGTGCACTCAGTAACATTCTGTTTTCTGCAGTGAACATTTCTATTACTGACAATTCACCCAGAATTTTATTTCAGAAAAATAGCAATGTCAGCCAGGACACAGGTATATAATTCTCTTTCTCAGCATCAGAGCAATAAAATTTTTTAATATTGTTAATAACTTCTAAATTCAGGCAGATGGAACTTCAATTTAATGCTTCATCTAGAAAACCACCTCCTAAAAACATGAATACTGACTGAATAAAAACCTGTGTTTTGTAGGAAGAATTCAATTATCTACTTTGTCATTTTAAATAAGATCTTTTAAAAATCAAGTTATCTGATTATCTGTATATATATGTTTCACTTCTGTTAACAAAGTTTTATGTTGTATGTCTAGCATATGGTCATTTTTCGATTTCTATTTTATTTGTGACTGAATTGTTGACAAATATTTTACTTATGCTCTTGGAGTACAATTGCTACTGAATAGTCTAATGATATTATACGTTTAAATCAGATATTTAGCATAGGACTTTTTGTTAAGCATTATACTGCCTTTTGTAGGAATCATGCTTATTATGTCAACAAAACTGCATAACCCTCACTCAGTTATGTGTGATCCCTGCGTGGGCAACATACATGTTACTGATACACATACCTCATGGTTTATGTTAGAACTTCTATAAATATTTTACTAATATATAACCACATAATGTTGTTGAGTCTAAATTTCAATAGAATATTCCATTATTAAATTGTGCGTCAGCCTTGTAATTTGAAAAATAATATCAAATGATGAATTAAATTAAAAATGACTTAAAGACAAAGAAAAGGAAGAAGATAAAGAATATTTTCATATCACAGTTAAAATATTTATAAAAGTTATTCACCCATTTAGTAAAACAATTTTTTCTTGGTTAGAGGGGATTTAATTACTGAAGCATTTGAAGAATATATCTGAAGTGTAATTATTGGTAAATTAAATTATTTTCAAACCTTCCATTTTACTTCCTTTTTTTTTTTTTTTAGGTAATGATAGTACAATAATAATTGAAGCAATATGTCCTGCAAGCTAAATATTTTAATGAGAAAATAATGATGCAACAATAAGAGGCTGATTTAAGAAAATATTCAGCTAACATCAAACAATTCACATTAAAATACTCCAATGAATGTAAAACTTTATTTTTAGCAAATTAAATGAAGAAATCAAAGACCGATTCTTACTTAGAACCTTGAATTCCTATCACTCAACTTTTCCCTTAAAAAAATATTCTACCTTAAAAGACCTACTTAGGAAATGTGTGCCCAATGAAACCAGCCTTTATGAAAACACCACATTAACACCTTTGTTAGGAACAAAATTTCTTATTTAAGAGACTCGGTCTCATAAGTACCTTAATCTTCAATTAAAAATAAAAATTACTCCAATGTGGTCAGCCTCTTAAATTATATTCTCTGCTCACAAACTTAAGTGCTTGAAATGATAAACATCCCAGCATATCAAAATAATTTCCTTTCTTTAATTTTCCTCCACCTGCCTACCATACTACTAATTTTGCTAATTGAAACAAAATACAACCCAAGTCTAAGAGAATCTACATACACTTTGGATAAGCTTAATTGGGCTCAGAAATTGGTGTAAACCTATGACTTGTATAAGTTATGCTGGACAGTAATTATGCTAACAAGAGCTGGCATGGTGATTCAAAAGCTTAAATACTTACAGAAATATTATAGTGTGCTTTATGACCCTACACAAATGCAAATAATTTGGTTAAATAAAAAATAGATATGGGAATTCTGGATGTTGGAGCTCATTTTACAATGAACAGCAATTCAGGGACAGAAAATAAAGCAAAATACATCAACTACCAGAAACTTCCTTAGATATTAGAACTTGAGGAAGTATTAACAAAAGTAAATTTACATAATCCAGCCATTCTTTTCTATACTATATTAAAACTGTAGTAATCATTACTATAACTGTGAACCATCATTCACCAAGACAGAATTCTCATCGATTTCACTGCTTAGCCTCTTGTCCTCCCATCCCTTCTATCAGTTCAAACTGAGGGACCACTGTATGTGTAAAAATGATCACATTATAAATCTACACTGGGGTTCTAACAAGATATAAAATAATATCTTTACCATTATGACCATATGCTAAAAGAATGAAAGTTAACCTGTTGAAATGATCATTGACATGTGTAAGTTTAAGGAAATATAAAGTATCTCATATCACTCTACTATTTTAAATCATGCTGAGGGCTAACATATATGGGCGCAGAATTCTCAGAGTTTTTTTGCCATATATTTAACTTTTTTTACTTATAAGACATGTTATAATTTCTTGATAATCATATTTGAATTTGTCTAAATATTAAGATTTTTAAGTTCAAAAGTATACAGTGCAGATGAACAGTGCTTCTTGTTATAAGCACTTATAATTAATTAATTACAATGTTCTTTAATTTTCTTTCATAGCTTTGAGAAAATCTACATTGTGAATAACATAATATGGTAGAGCTCATATATTATACATTTTGTAAGATATTCCTAGAGTATATTTCAGATGTCTCAACATTTAGTAGATATTTATAATTAGAAAATTCACACTCAGACAGAAAAAATGCATACTTTACAAATTTTTTTGGTAAAGTACATGTATGAAATAATAAACCAATTAATGCCACAATTTTTCACATAAAATATGAATAAATTTTGTAATTAAAATAATAGAAATAACTGCCATATAGTTTCTCTCAACAGCACTAAGGGATTCAGTCTATGGGGATATTGGAATCCTTATCCTCAAAAACATGACAAGAGAGAAAATCTTATTTGTAGTCAACATGGAAAAAGCATATTCAGAACAATTCACATCATTCCCCTCAGCATAAGACACAATATATATTAATCTAGTGAGAACAAATGAGATTGATTTGTCTTTAGGTCTTGAAGTAATATAACATTATGGCTTCTGTCTCCTAGCTCTATCCTTAGTGTATGATTCATCTCATGGAGCTATGAATTCAAAAAAAGGAAAATGTTAATCTGTCCATAAGTTTTTCAGTGAGCTACAAGGATATTTTCTCTGGTGATTGAGTGAAATGACACAGAAAAAAATTCAAGTAGTGTTATTATGTGCTCTCATTAGAATGCATGTATCTCTTTTCCCAAGGTAAGTTTGCTTCTGGCTATACACACGGGGTACACATTTTTAAATGCACTCTGTAGGATATTTGTTTTGGAAAATTTTGAAAGATAACATTCTGTTGAATCTCTTTAAGAAAAAAAAAACTATACTTTTTTACTTGCTCAGTCTGGGTTTTGTCAAAAACATGATACTTCCCTGTAATCATAGTTAATACACATATGTTATTACATTGGATTTATTTTGCAAAGTGCTGTCATGGCTATATTATCATTTAGGTAGAAAAGAATATTCTTACAGATGAATATGCACTTTTTTTTTTTAAGATTTATTTATTTGTTCATACAGAACTGGGGTACAGGCCAGAGGTTCAGGGGTAGCGAGAAGATTCACTGGAGACAGAGTCAGAACCAGAACAGGCAGATCTACGAAGTACACTGCTGAGGGGAGCAGCGGGCGGTTAGGAGAGGTCTGCCACGCCCTGTGGTCACCTCCGGGGCAGGCAGAATCAAACTCATGTGGAAGTGGCTTAATCTTCTTTGTGGTGTGCTTTAACCCACTGCACCACCAGGGAGGGCCGCACTATTTTTTTTTTTTTTAATTCTACCTAGCACCAAAGATAATTTAGATATAAGCATCAAAGAAAAGTTTATGCTAACATTTTTTTTTTAAAGATTTATTTATTTATTCATACAGAACTGGGGTACAGGCCAGAGATGCGGAGGGTGAGAGGATTCACCACACACAGAGCGGGGAGCAGAACAGGCAGATCGACAAGTACACTGCTGAGGGGAGCAGCGGGCGGGTCAGGAGAGGTCTGCCACGCCATGTGGTCACCTCCGGGGCAGGCGGGAATCGAACTCATGAGGAAGTGGCTTTAGTTTCTCAGTGCAGTGCTTTAACCCGCTGCGCCACCAGGGAGGGCCTATGCTAACATTTTTTAATGTAGATTAATATCAAGTTGTTTTTCTACTGCACTCTGATGACCATTGCAACTTAGTTATGTAGTGCCTGCATAATTCTTAGTTATTATATAAGTATGATTTCATTAATATATCTTAGGATTTGGTGGAAACTAACAATGCCATGTGGGTACTGAAGAGAAAACAGGGGAGGATGTATTGTAGATGCCTTTAGGAAAGAAATGACTATCAATTCCATAGACATTACATCATACAAACATTGCTCACATCATACAAGCACAATGGAGATGGTGGGATTTGAAATAAATTAATAACACTAGACGAACAGACATGGCATCAACTCCATGAAGTTCAGTTGTTAATATTAGCTACTAATTAAAGAACATACTGCCATTGATTAAGATTGCTTTTTGATATAAATTATACTATGTTTGAAGCAATTTTTTAAAAGAGTTATTTTTATTCACACATAGAATTGGAGTATAGACCAGAGAGGCAGGACCACAGGTGTGAGAGGATTCATTAGAGAATCCTCTATATATTTGAATATACTTGAATATATTCCAGCATCAAAGTTGTTATTTATTCTGTAGTTTTGAAGTTAATAATTCCAGCACTATCTGCTGGTTTGTGATCAAGTTGAGAAATTGAGCAGAACAGGTAGATCAGCTCCCTGGCCAGGGATCAAACTCATGTCACACTGGCTGGTGTTAGCCTGAGACTTTAATCCCTCAGCCACCATGGAGGCTCTGTTTCAGACAGTTTGGGTGCAGCAGTTAGTAAAAAGCATACTTTTTTTCTTCAAGGGGGTTACATAGTAGTGCAATATATAGAAAAAAATTACTGGTGATTTTCCTGGCATAGAATAAAAGCTGTAACATGTCATCATACTCAGAATGAGAAGTGATGGCATAAGAGGTCCCTAAGGTCTTGGAGTGGAGCATATAGTTAAATCCTTTCAGGCAGTGGGAGATCAGTGTTGAAAGTCTGAGAATCTGGAGAAACTGCTAGGAGAGTGTAAGAGGAAAATGTTCAGGCGAGCAGGGTAGATTATGAGCAGCACAATCTATGGGCAATGTGTGTGCATTCTCATTTGCTTGCAGGCAGTTGGCAATGTTTGACAAGATGCATTCTCCATGAAGATTAATCTTACCGGCTCATGAAACACATTGAAGAAAACAGGGCAAGGGCTCAGCAAATAGGAACCTCATTTTACCACTGGTCTATTTCCTCCATTTCTTACTTCCGCACAGGAATTTTGCAGAATTATATTTAATAGGTCATAAGAATAAAACAAATTAACAAGAAAAATATATAAAGAAAGCAAGGAAAATAACATCTGGCTTTCAGTCTTGGTGTTTTTTTTTTTTTTTTTTAGCCTCGCTCTTAATATTTGAATATATTCCAGCATCAAAGTTGTTATTTATTCTGTAGGTTTGAAGTTAATAATTCTAGCACTATCTGCTGGTTTGTGATCTAGTTGAGAAATTGACACAGGTGCCTGATGACCTACAGTATTAATTCCATTTACTGACATTTAGATTGGTAAATTCTACAGGGCCAAAGCTAACAAAATTTCAGGTGCTGTTTCCCACCTTCCCCCTTAAAATTCCCTATGGGCCCTCCCTGGTGGAGCAACTGGTTAGGACACAACACTTCAAGCTAGCGGCAGCTGCTTCAGTGCATGTTCAATCCCCCACCCCAGAGGTAACCCACATGGCACAGCAAACCTCCCTATTTTGCCCACTGCTCCCCTCAGCAGTTTACTTTGTTAGTTGGTCTGTTCTGCTCCTCACTCTGTCTCTGGTGAATCTTCTCACCGTCCCTGTACCTCTGAACAGTACCCCAGTTCTGTTGGCATAAACAAATAAATCTTTAAAAAATTCCCTATGTATCCAAGGTTAACTGTCAGACACTTACCATAGAACAAATGATTTCTCAGGAAGATGTTTTATAAAGAAAAAAATCACTACAACCTGCTATTAGTCATAGTGGTATTGTTTACCTGAGAATACTTATAGCTAAAATGAAATAGTGAAAACTTATAGCATTTTAATTTAATCATACTTAACTCAGGTTCTAGTTGTAATAAATGAGGAATTACAAGCAAAAACAGCAATAAGTTAAAAGTTAAATTAAAGTTTTATAATTCTGAATTCTGTTCGTAAGTATCAGCATGATTTCATGAATATTTTTCAATGGGTTGTTTCTATAATTTCCCATAAAAGATCTGGAAATGGTGAAAGAATCCTCTTTTAGGACTAACCTGGAGCAAAAGTTATTAATATCAAAACTATAGTCTTAAATTGCTATTTCCCATTAAAAATCAAGGAAATGCAAGCAGAAAAGAGTAGACTTATGAATGTATGAATTTGCTAAAGTTCAAATAGCTAAAATATGAGAAAAGTATTGGAGAATAGTAAAGTAAACAGATGCTAAGAACAAGGTATTTACTGGTTAATAAAAAGGGATGAGAGATAGCTGTTGAAACAGAACCATTCAGATAAGATAATAACGTATTAGTAGAGCATAACCATTTCTAGAACACCAAGCTACTTCAGACTTGCCCTAACAAAGCTTCAAAATAATCCTTGAAAATGTTAGCCTCCTTTACAATTATCCTAATTGCATGTCCAAAACTTCAACACTCTTTCAATGAAAGAAACAAAGATTAGGTTTTCAATAATATATGTATTCTTAGCAGGCAATAAAAATTGTGAGACATGCAAAAACAGAAAATGTGATGAATAATTATGATAAAATTATGATATGATGGAACAATAGCACAAAATGTAAGAAGGAGGAAATATAAATGCATTTTTGACACTGTCTTCTACATGAAGTATTAAACTGGTTTGTAGAAAGTTGGTGATAAGTTAAAAATAAATTTAAAATCTGCTTTTAAAAGACTTAGAAAGTATAAGCATTTACAGGAAATATAGTAGCTCAGCTTAAGATTAAAAAATAAGATGGGAACTGTATAAATTTGAAATAGATAAGATGTTAGACCTAATTCACAAGTTTAAATAATTGCATAAAATGTGAATGCTTACATATTTAAAAATAATTCAAAGATTAAATATATTATCTACAAGACACAAAACAAAGTAAAATTCTTTAAAGATATATGAGGAATTAATCATAAGCAAACTATTGTTCCTATTTTAATATCAGAAAAATTAAGACATATAGAAAAGGGATGTCTAAGAACATTTTATCAGATGTCTTTTTTTCTGAAAGACAAAGGATTAGAGTTCACAACTAGAAGAACTCTTCAACTTCAAGAACATCAATAAGCCAATAAAATGACATTTTATAGGGCCCTCCCTGGTGGCACAGCGGGTTAAAGCACAGCAATGAGAATAAAGCCACTTCCACATGAGTTCTATTCCCGCCTGCCCCAAAGTGACCACATGGTGTGGCAGACCTCTCCTGCCCGCCCTCTGCTCCCCTCAGCAGTGGACTTCGTTGATTTGCTTGCTCTGTTCCCCACTCTGTCTCTGGTGAAGCCTCTCATCTCCCATGAGCCTCTGGCCTGTACCCCAGGTCTGTATGCACAAATAATAAATCTTTAAAAAAAAAAAGACATTTTATAACAAAATTAATTCAGCAAGAAGATACAACAACCCAAATTGCATCTATATCTATTTAGAGAGCATGGCCTGAACCAACTGAAGAGAAAACAGGACAATTCTGGGAGATTTTGTTTGGAGATTTCCACATACATTACTACTGATGACTTGAACAAATATTAAAAAAGAGCACGGATATTGGTAACACAAGTCCTAGTATCATTCTTCTTCTGATTTATAGTTAGCTTGCTACATATTCTCTTGAATCACAGATGATATGCCACTGTAGTTAGTCATATTCTGGAATATAAAATAAGTGTCAATAAAGTAAAAGGATTAGCATGAAAGAGTATATGTTCTCTGATCAAAAGAGAATTAAAGATTAGGTAAAATGTTATTTAGAATATTAGCAAATAGTTGGGAATTAAACTACACAGCCATAAATACATCATTCATCAAATGAAGTTCTATAAATATTTTAATTGAATAATAACTTTGACATAAATGATCAAGATACATGTAATGAAGATACGAGAGTTATTAGGTGAACTTTTAAAGCATGAAAATGCTAAATCAGAGCCCTCCCTAGTGGCCCAGCGGGTTAAAGTACAACACTAAGAATCTACTTCAGCATGAGTTCAATCCCTGCCTGGGAAGTGACCCACATGACACAGCAGACCTTTCCTGACCCACCTGCCGCTCCCTAGGCAGTGCACTTTACCCATCTGCCTGTCTCTGGTGAATCCTCTCACCTCCCCTGTACCTCTGGCCTGTACCCCAGTTCTGTACACATAAATGAATAAATCAAAAAATCGGCAAAAACATAGTTTAATATCCACTATATGAAATCCTTCATGAGAAGCTAAATAGTAAGCAAATAAAAAGTTTTAGCAAAGGAAAAAAAAATTAACAGAAATGAAATGTAAATCTAGAAAACAAGCAATCAATAGGTTATCTTCAAAATGACTTGAACTTATGCATAAATAAAAACAGGTTAATTTTTGTTTTGCTTCCTATTATATATCTTAGATCAGCAAAAGTGTAAATTATCTAAATAAAATTATGCATACTGCATTAGTAAGTATACTGTTTACACATAATATTAACACTTTGAATAATAACAATAGCAAAATAAAAAAAATAAAAAGCTTCTCAGTGTTCTATTAATACATTTGGGAAACAAATTTTGATTTTGACAGATTACTTGTATGCACCTCCAAAAACAATTTAACTGGATCATCTACTAGAAAATAGATAAAACATTTGTATTTGCAAAGCCAAAGACACACTAAATTTCATGTCAAGTTCAGTGAAGCTATATGAAAATCTCAATTCAGTGGTAAAGAAAATAATGAGAAATGCTTTTAAACTCAAATAATAGTTAACGGAAAAATCAACCACAAACAAACCCCACAATTTCAATGTAGCAGGAATCAGCAAGCCTGCCAACAGCTATAAAGCTATTTGGTATTGAATATAAAAATGTGAAGGTTATTTTGATGAATCCAATTGATGTAAATGTGCTTGAACCATGATTAGCTGGACTGAAGTCAAAGACAAAAGTGCTTTTGCTGAAGGATACTATACCAATCCAAAGAGAGATGCTCTTTGTAGATGGCATCTCAGCATGGCTTACCATTTTAGTATCTATGAATTTTTTATTGGGGTAACAAGTACATAACAAATGTTCTACGCTAATTTGCTAGCAATTTCCAAGTTCATTGTACAGTATTGTTAACTGTACTCTTTTAAAACCAGCATTATAAGCAGGTATCTAGAACTCCATGTTGCACGATGAAAACAACATATCATGTACAACTTATATCATGTACAACAAATCCTCATTGCTCACCATCATGTACAACTTATATCATGTACAACAAATCCTCATTGCCCACCGTCACAAGCTTCTGGCAAACACCATCCAGCCTCTGAGTTGATTTCTATAAATACTATACAAAAGTAAAACCTTGCTTTCTTTGCCTATGACCAGTTTATGGGTTATCATAGTCCTGTTCAAATTTTACCCATTTTTCTATAGACTTGTAAAAATGATTTGTATTACTACATAGAATCTGATCATTCAAGAAATGACCCCTATTAATTCCCTCAAATGACCCCTATTAATTCCTTCAAATCTTAAATACAGGGACAAAACAAGAATTCTATTTCCAATGATCATGAAGAAACCAAGGGGATCGTGACTTTCTTAGTTGCTTTAAATATGGTAGAAGATAGAGTGATAAAGAAGTTACCACTCATTAAAATGAATTGCACACTGGCATCCCGTTCTTGCTTTAACTGTTCTGCTAAGTTTCACTTATATTCACATCCGTATGTGATTTTAGGTCTAAAACATAAACCCAGAAATTCAGATTTCAGGACAACTTATGAACTACTTTCTTTCCTAATATTGTTAATGAACATGCAAACTCTGGCATCTTTTCATTGCTAAATTTTAATTTTTATCATTAGATTTTTTTTCCCAGTATTTAAACCTACCAAGCATATTATTTGCCATAGACATGACTAAATCACTATTCTCTTTATGTGGTAGTTCACTTTTGTAAACATTCGATGTGAGAGTAGAAATAATCTAGTACAGTATTAGTTTTTTCTTTTCTAAACAGG
>NW_004567108.1:9772058-9777095 GCF_000260355.1 Condylura cristata | reverse complement strand
AAAAAAAAAAAAGGTGAGATTACAAAGACTAATCAAAGAACACCACTAGTAAAGAATAAATTTTGTACAATTTTCAAATGAAGATAAAGTTAGGAGGAATCATTCTGGAAATTGTTCCCTTGCCAAAAGTTCTTTACAAATATGTTCATGTGTGCAGTTGCCTGTTTTACCACAGTATTTTTTTTCTGCCTTTCAATTAAGTCAATTTACTAGTCTAATAATGTTTTTGTGTTAAAAATAATAAAAGAGAAATGACACAGTAAATCAAATAATTAATTTTTTTCTGGAAAGTATTTAAACAAGAAACAAATTATTTTTCTCCTCTAAAATGAAGAATAACTTCTTTGTAAATTTTGATTGATTTTTTTACATGGTTTATTATTTATTTATTAAGCATGTAAGAGCTGGGGTGTAGACAAGAGGTGTCCGGAAGTGGGGTGGTGAATGGATTCACCAGAAACAGAATGTGGGAAAAGGTAGATCTACTGAAATACACTGCTGAGGGGAGCAGCAGGGAGACAGGAGAGGTCTGCTGCGCCATGTGGGTCAGCTCCCTGGACCTAACTCAGGCCACAGTGGCTGGCAATAGCTTGACAGTGCTGAGACTTTAACCCTTGTGACATCAGGATCAACTTTTATTTTACTCATAAGACTAAGAGATACATCATTTGCATGCATTTTATCTGGCTTCAAAGAGAGAAACTTACAACAATTTGGCTTTTTATAAGCAGGTATCTTACTACAAATCATATTTTTAGTGATTTAGTAGTTTGTGTGTATATGAAGCCAACCTTCTGATGTTAGGTTAAACTGTCAAATGAATTAATTTTATTATCTTCATTTACTTTAATTACAAAGTACATGCGCTCTTTGAACTGGTAAAAGTTAATCAAGCCACAATTTAGCCCTTCTTTCAATTTTTGTTTAAATTTCAATGATAGTATATACAACACATTTTATAATGTTTAAGCATTTATTCACATGGTGTATTCTAGCCAATAACTTTATGTATAACTCAAAGGTTGTCATTAAGTTTAAACTTTCTTTTGACCAAAGAGATTAATTGGCTATATCCTAACCTATATAAGGTTTATATGTATATTCCTCTAAGTTGATGGAGATTTAGATTCTAAATTTAAATTCTTTGGCCTGAAGCAAAGTTACAGCTCCCTAGTTAATTATCCTTTTTAAAATATTCTCTCAATAGAGTTTGAACTTGTCAATCAAGGGTATCTCTTTTTCTTTCTTTTTATTTTTCTTTCTCCTTGAAATAGCATTTTTTCTCTAAGTATCTTCATAGTTATATAAGCCAAAACAACATAATACAAACTATTCTTATGCTTCAAGAAACTATAAGTAGAAAGGGGAAGAAATATGTTGTTAAATATTATTTTATTATAAACTATATAATATCATATATAAACTATATATGTAATTGTTTTATTTTGTTCTTTATAATTTTTATAGAATACTAAAATGAAAATATTTGGCATAAAGATTAAAACTGTCTTTAATATATGATGTGCTAATTAAAGGATATATTTTTGCTCCAAAAATATCCAATTATTAAAAGTTATCATGTAAACTCTTAGAATTTTTTAAATTAATAGTAAATCTTTGTATAGATACTATAAATATACCCTGCACACATAATGGTTTATAATGATCATGCAAATATTTTTTAGAAAATATTTTGAAGTTTTTTGTCAACTTGGGAATATATAATGGTTAGATTTCACACAACTGAACAAATACATACCTACTAATTTTTAATTATCATTTAATTAGATTCCAGTGGATGATTGTTCTCCATTTTATTCAACCATTGCGCTATTATATTCATTTTGAACTGTTCAAGATATTTGTAGTTATAAATAAAACTGATGTATTCTAGATGCATTTAAATTTTGCTACTTACATAATACATATATACTAAACATTTTACATAAAATAGTATAAATAATATTCTTGTCAGATGAATGGATTTATTTAATATTTGGTAATATCAGATTCTATGCCAAAACATTTTAAAACCTCCCACCAGAGGTGGGAACACAGGTGGTATGCACAGGCATAGTCATGTAATTCACACACATTTTCTCACCTAACATCTTTCAAAATACATATTCTGCATAAATTCTTAAAGTTCAATACAACTAGTATACCTAGGGATCTTGTTTATAAAACCTGGAAGCCACTAAAATGGATGTAAATCCAATAGATTTGTTTGTAAGACAGATAAGAAAATTTACAAGTTAAAGTGAATCAACATCAGGGTTTCCCTACTGAGGAAAATACTGAGCCTAACAAACTAACTTCCTGAGTCCCCTTTCTTCAGTGTGGGGTGCTCTTGTGTATCCTGGTAGTTCTACTCATTTTACTGGCCCATTTTTCACTGTCATTTTCTTTATCTTTTAGATTGTTGTTTTTGATTTCCACTCATTTTACTCCCTTTGCTGGTGTATATCCATAGTAATTATTTCAAATATTTATATTTGGTAACTTATACAAAACTTTGGATCTTTCTGCCTTTCTCATATCTTTATTCATTGGACAGAGTCATTCTTATTGCATAACATGTTCAATTCATTACCATAAAAGGGGTAAGCAGGATATTGTTATCTATTACAAGTCTCCTTGTCTTCAGTTTGTCCATACTCAAGCACAGCTAATGAGCTCATAAATATTTGGTGTAAACTCACTGACTGAAGTAAACATTAACTTACTTAAAAATAAAGAAAATGCAAAGTTTGCTTTCAAAGTTTCCTATTAAGACTATATCCAAATATAAAATTTAGACAATCGATTTTCCTATCAAATGCACCTTGTATTCACCATGTAGAAGACAACAATTTGTATCATAAGCCATGGTGGGAATTTTCTAACAGAGAGACTTTGTCAGATATATGGGTAAGTACCACATAACTTTTGGCACATTTTACATGAACAAATTTCCATCATGTGAAGTGTTACATGGGAAAATAACTGCACAAAGGCAGAGGTATTTTTCTAGGCAAATTGGGAAGTGACAGTGATTTAGCAGAATCCTCATCCTGAATATGAGATTTCAAAGAAACTTCACCTTCAGGCTTTTCTAGCTCTGTCAAAATAATGTATTTCATGAGAATGGTACCAGCTCTCAGCTAACGTCATGCATGCCAAGTGAGGCATTTTCCAGATAGAAACTGGAGGGATGTTGCAAATGGCTGTTTACCTTGCAGTTATCAAAACTCCATTACAATGTATAGAACTGCACCAAGAAGCGTCCCATAAGCGAAGGCACACCCCACTGCATCCTTCTCTTTTCTATTTTTCCTCATCAGAATTAATTTCATCTGAGATTCCTGTTATTCCTGCAATTTTGGCATGATTTGTCCACATACATAAGTCATTGGTTCTTAATTTTGCTTGTGAGAATATTCTGCCAATCAGCCTATATACTGTATTTTTTTTATCTTAGTAATCATTTCTACTGTCTTAATTAGTTAACTTTCTTACAGCCTATTATGCTTTTATGGGTGCAGTGATCTTTGGCACGCTTCTAAAGACCTCATTTAAGACAATAACATAATCGATGCTTCCTTTCATCTTACATTTATTTGAGTGCAAAGGGAGAATGGCTGTTCTTTTAATTTGGTTGCTTAATTATCAATTCATGGTTTTAGCTTTATTGTTGAGGTTGAGATTGCTGAACAGAGAGTCTACACTCTGTTTAGAGAAGTAGAAGTACGTCATCTTGCTATGAGAAATATGAACATGACAGATTATTCTCTTGATGAGGGTGTATCATCTACCCTACAATTCTCAGTCATACACAATCCCAGCATCCTCTTTCTCTCAATAATTCATATTAGTTTCTTGAGACCAGGGGGTATATATCTGTAGTCTAGTGCCTTAACAATTCAAACAGGCTTTCATGAGAGGTCAAATAACCGAATAACCCAGATGGTTGTACCAGAGGACCCTCCCTCTCTTTTCTATATTCAACATTACCAGACTCTGGCTTCTGGAACTGACATTCTTTCTCTCTCTTTCCTTGATGTTCATGATTTATAGAGCAATTTTCTCCATAGATCTGACTGTATTGTTTTCTTTTGCTACATAAAAAAATTGTCATGTACTTAGCAACTTAAAATGTACCCATTTACCATCTCACTATTCTATACTTTAGAAGTCTACATTAGGTTTGACTGGGTCTCAGCTTAGTATCTTACAGGGCTAAAATCAGTATGCTAGCTAGGTTATGATATTGCTGCAATCTTGGGAATAATCCACATCCAAACTTATTCAGGTGGCTCACAGAATATAGATCTGGTAACCTAGGAGTGAGGTTCCCATTTCCTCTCTGAGATCACTTGTGGTCATTTATCTCTGAGAGTTCACCCATATTCCCTAAATCACCTTTATTTTCATATCTCTGATACTGTCTTCTGTCATTTGCAGTACAAAAGTCTCTGTTTTAAGGACTCATGCTACTGCAATGAGTTCTTCCAGATTAATCTCCTTATTTATGGCCAACTATGACATATAAAATAGTAACATGGGTGTAATATCTCATCATACTCACAGTTTTTAGAGATTAGAACATCTTTGAGTAGTCAATTTAGAACTTTCATCTCCACACTAAGCAAGGGTGCCCTGTGATTCAAAGATTCTTCATACTACTGCTATTCTTGTTTTTAGCATTGACACAAGTGTTTTTCTTGACAAACCTACATGTTTGCATAAGTACATACATCATTTCAATTTTCAAAACCTGGGATGAGAAGTCTAGATAATCATTCATTTGTTCAAAATCTTCATTAATGGGACAATATTGAAGGGATCTCTGGAGATACAAGGACAAGAAGACAGATACAGTCTTTTTAAAATTTGACATGAAGCTATGTTATATAGTGATAGACACACTGCTTATATATATATATATATATATACACACACATACATTAAGATTTATTTATTATGCATATAGAACTGGGGTACAGGCCAGAGATGCGGAAGGTGAGAGGATTCACCAGAGACAGAGTGGAGAGCAGA
>NW_004567108.1:9746103-9771958 GCF_000260355.1 Condylura cristata | reverse complement strand
TGCATATAGAACTGGGGTACAGGCCAGAGATGCGGAAGGTGAGAGGATTCACCAGAGACAGAGTGGGGAGCAGAGCAGGCAGATCTACGAAGTACACTGCTGAGGGGAGCAGCGGGCGGGCCAGGAGAGGTCTGCCACCCATGTGGATCTCCTCCGGGGCAGGCGGGAATCGAACTCATGCAGAAGTGACTTTAGCTTCTCAGTGCTGTGCTTTAACCCGCTGCGCCACGAGGGAGGGCCCCATACTGCTTATATATTAATAAAAATGCACAAAGCCACTTTTTAATTCACCTTGTCATTGCTCTATCAATGAGGGAGGGATTTTATTACGTAAGGAAAATACTGAAAGCATGAGAACTGTAGCTGTTCATTCAGCTCAGTGCCAACCATATGATACACATGCCAGGACCAGCACACAGCATGCTGGGGTGAGGAGAGACTGGATTTGTAATGTCATAGGTGGGTGATGCTTCATGTCTACAGATAAATGTGACTGCTTTGTAGGAGCAATTCTGCAGGCAGGAAACTTGGGATTCAGGAGAAACAGTCCCTTGTCATAAATACAGAATATTACTTGGCTAAAGATCCTTGTTCTCAAAAACAGAATGGGGAAGGGGATTTGCAGCAGGCCATTTGGAGGCCTCCTGGTTTTCCCAGATGGCAAGCTAACACAGACTATTGAACTTTATAATTGTGTCTTACACCGCAGCAGTTTGTGTTTTTATTTTCTTTAAGATTTATTTATTTATGCATGCAGAATTGGGGTACAGGCCAGAGGTGCAGGGGCAGTGAGATGATTCACCCGAGACAGAATGGGGAGCAGAACAGGCAGATTGACAAGTACACTGCTGAGGGGAGCAGAAGGCAAGATAAGAGAGGTGTGCCGCACCAAGTGGGTCATCTGGGGGTGGGGTGGGGAGGAATGAACTGGCGCTGAAGCAGCTGTAGCTACGTTCAAGTTGAAGAGTTTTATTTAACCCGCTGCGCCACCAGGGAGGGCCCGGCACAGTTTCTGATGAAATAGGTAACAAATAGTGAACAGCATTGGATGAGATGTCAGAGATGTCAAATCATACACCTATGATGGAGATAGGCTGTGTCCAGAAACCTTCCATGTGGAGCAGTCTTTAAACTGAGAGCGGAATGACTGAATGATAAGAAGGGGAGAGCGAAGTGAAGGTAAGTATGGCACGTTTAAAAGAAGAAATAGATCTCAGACCCCAATGTAAAACTAAGTCTCCCTTGATGACAGAATAGAAAGAATATCAATGACTGAGACGGTGGTATCATAAGTGGGAAAGTGGTGAAGGCGAACTAGAGTGGGAAGCTGTTCTTAGGTTCATGGGGATTTTTTAAACCAATAAACAAGGACTTATTGCTTAATATTATCTGTGTGTTTGGAAGTTACTGGAGGATTTTTAATCAACTGTGATGTAGTCTGGATAATATTTTAATGGCAAGTGGCTGTGAAGGACTAGTACAGGTAAGATTTTAGAGAAAAGAAGGGAACCTTCAGCAAGGGGGTGTACAAGGCAAAATGTGCTCAGTTTGCCGCTGGATATACACTTTAAATTGCTTCTTTAATCAATGAAATGGGGTAATTCAATTTATTCCATTTACAATTTGGTGTTTTTTATATTACAAGTTTGGTAATGCATGATGAAAGAAAATTGCACTATTTTGTTTGTATACATTTTATGATATGGATGATCTTAGTATACTTTTCTGTTGGCTACAATCATGATCTTTTGTTAAAGCCTTTGGCAACTCAGGATAAATGAAAAAATAAAATGCATGAGTGCACACGCACACAGAGAACAACACAGTGTATGTCTCCATATCATTGCACAATTTTCCTCTTCCTTCTAGAGTTTATGTTAAGCAATTATTTTCAAACCTGCTACAATTTCTCTGCTATGATTCTTCTAGACTAAGTCAGAAATTGTATCTATAAAGAGGTATAAAAACACTTTAAGGTGACTGGCCTCTATTTTATTTTCTTAAGAATAAATAAAGCCAAATTAATAGGATGATGGATATAGAAAGGTTGAAACAATAAAACTACATTATTGAAAATTTGCTTACTCAAGCCATACAAGTGGCAACCAACAGATGCCACATTTGAAAAACTAGTTAAAATTCTTGCCACCATAGTATAATAAGAATATTAGGAAAACTGCAAAAGTTCAGGAAATAAATATCAATCTTCTTGAAAATATATTTCTAAAAATGTTTAGGAAATGGAATTTATAGTCCCAGTAAGAGTTAATTATGTGACTACTTCAGTGAATGTGGCAGAAAGGCAAGGAAGGTAATCAATAAACGTGGTGAAGATAACTTAATAAATAGGATATTAGAAAGTAAAAATATGAGACTTAAAGCAACTGTCTAACATTTTATTTTTATGGGGAACCTTGAATATACTGCTTTATAAAACACTAAAAAGAAATACAGAGATTCTGATTCATATGATCTAGAATGGAGTCCATGAAACCTAAACACAAGAGAACATATTTCAGAGCCCTTCCTGGTGGTGAAAGAGGTTAAAGCACAGCACTATGAATTTATCCAGAGCCACTGCAGCACAAGTTCAATTTCTGGCCAGAAGATGACCCACATGGCATGGCAGACCTCTCCTGTCTCCCTGTCGCTCCCTCAGTGGTATATTTCAGTCCACCTGCCTGTTTTGTTCCCCAGTCCATTTCAGGTGAATCTTCTCACCCCTAAACCTCTGACCTGCACCTCAGGTCTTCTATGCATGTATACACACACACACACACACACACATATATATGCACACTTACACACACACATATATATTTAAAAAGATATTTCAAATTCTTGGAGAGGGCATAATTTTTAAATGCTAATTTGTTCAATGAAAACAGCTATACAGCTAATACTATTCAAGCACAATCAATACTAATATACCATTTCCAAATTTTCACTGGTAGAAATGAAAAATGTTTAATTATAGTGTTGACCACAAATAAATGTTAGTGATATTTCTTATAATTGCCAGGGTTGATTATACATGAGATTATTTTTACTCTAGTATAAAATACCTAAGATTAGTACGTGCTGAATTCTTGAAAACTGAAGTTGGAGATGATATTAAGTCTTATATTTTAATTGTAAATAGCTTATCAGAGAAATAACCAGGCAGCTTTTAGAGAACAGAAGATTTAGAAGTGTTTGAGATAGGGTGATAGAGAAGGAATAGCTTAGACAGAGAGAGGGATGGGATAGGTCTGCAGAGAACACGAAGAATACACAGAGAAAGATACTCATTTCCAGGAAACTAAGAATTCTCGGTGATGCAACGAAGAATGAAAATAGCATCTTCAGGGCCACATTGAGCACACCTGTGACTGTAAACTTTGCTTGGATAATTTCTGCTTAATAATGTATTTTAAAACTTCTTGTAGCTTCCATCACAAAATTGTTGAAAATGTGGTTGTTTGTTGTGGCTCTTGGTGGTAGTGACTGTGGATAGGATGGTATTATGGTTATGTTATCACTTAGAGCAGAGTGTTTAAAGAAAATATGTTATTCATTTAGAATTCACTCTTCTGAACAAGATCGCACCCATCTGTCTTTTCCTACCACATATTACATGCATATTCTACATTTTCTTCATATTTTAATAAATTATTTAAGCTATTGTAAGGAGAAGTAGCATACTAACGACCCAACAGAGCTTTATTAACTCGCAACATTTGACTTACTTGCCACTGAAATTGGTTGTTGTGGTGCAGCTTATCCTGTAAGAGCTTGTGAGAGTGAAACAATGGGATGAAAATACACATCTCCATTTTGTGTGAGGAAAACAAAGATGCTCTATCAGTCGATGCACTGCCATTCAGAGTACATGCCTTGCAGAGCATGTGCTGTCTTTGATGTAACCCCTCACTACCTGGACCAAAATATCGTCAGAGAAAATGGAACAGAAGTGTCCCTCATGGTTAAACAGACAACATTCAGAAGCCAAGTGTGCTTAGTTTGGATTCAGTTGTGGGATCCAAAATTTAGTTACACCGTGATTCAGCAAAACAGCACCAGACTCTACCAACTGATATACTTTTAATACTTTGTCAACCCTTTAAATATTGCCCTCCAACTCATCCTTGGAGAGGCAAATTTAAAGTTGTTCTTTTGCCTCCTTGCCAGCCAATTTGCAATAAAGTTCTTCCTTAAACTCTGGTGTGAAAATAATTGATCTTTATGCATTCCCAGTCGTGAGTTCACTGCTCAGCAGTAATAAGGATTGTTGAATTATGTAAATGTTGACAGTGTAAATTCTTTGAGTTTCTCCTAAATCCCACTGCTTCTCACAGACTTACAACTGAGAACTATTCTCAACTTTATCTATTTGTTATTTATGAGTGTTCAATATGGCTAATTATCCACAACCACTGTTTCAGATTCAACATAGAATACTGATAAGTATCAACCCACCACATTCTGAAAAGGCAAAGTACCAAGACTATGAGATCAATGGTTGTCAGGCACCGAGGGAGAGCAGGAGGTATCAGGGCAACAAAAGTATTTTATATGACACAGCAAGGGGGGAAACATGACACTACTCAATTGCCAAAACTTAGAATGTGTAACAGATATACTATAAACTTAAAATATAAAGTAGGGGAAAACGTGAGGAGGTATGAAGAACACTACAAAATATCTGCTTGAATTTTCCATAAACTTATCACTGCTCCAAAAATATAAAGTTAGGCCCTCGCTGGTGGTGCAGCAAGTTAAAGCACAGCACTAAAAAGCGAAAGTCACTTCAGCATGAGTTTTATTCCTTTCCCAGGGGTGACCCACATGGCACAGCAGATCTCTTCTGACCTGCCCTATCACTGCTCTCTCAGCAGTGTATTTCTTCAGTCAGCCTGTTCTGCTTCTCACTCTGTCTCTGGTGAATCCTTTCACCACCCCTGCACCTCTGGCCTGTACCCCAGTTCTGTATGCATAAATAAGTAAATCTTTAAAAATATATAAAGTTAATAATTAAAAGCTGATAGAAAAAGAGACATTAGTAAACCCATTTTATATAGGGAGTCCCAGTGCCCCTTCCCAGTCATTCAAAGATCAAGCAAGAGAGAAATAAGAATTTAGAAGACCTGACTGAATCAAGCTGATTCAATAGGCAATTACAGTCACTCCATTCAACAACAGTGTATATATTTCTTACGAACACACAGAACATTTGCTAAGATAGACCATATTCTCAGCTGTAAACACTTTAATAATTCCACAAATAATCCATAAAGTATGTTGTCAGACCATAATAGATTTAAACTGGAAATCAATAACTTAAAGGATCCAAAATTTTGAAAATGGAATGAAACATTTTTAAGTAACACAAGGAGTTAAAGATGTCTCAAGACAAATTTAGAAATATCTTGAAGTACATGAAAATAAGCATAAAACCTATACAAATCTGTAGGATACAGTACAAACAGAACTTAGAAAGAAGCTTAAATCATTAAGTGCATTCATTAGAAAAGAAAAAGATCAAAAATCAATAGTATTTCTTTCCACCTTAGTAGTCCAGAAAACAAAAGAATACTTTAAGTCTAATGCAAAGAGAAAATTAATAATAAAAGCATAGCTACTCTGAAACTAGTGTGATGTTAAATGTTAATTATACTCATACTCGATAAAAATAAAAAACACATGAATAAATTATATTGAAAATAAAAAAAAGTCAAAAAAGAGCAAAGCATCATAAAGATAACAGAATTTGTAGAATTATAACAAAATGCAACAAGAAAAAATGAGAAAACACACACTAGTTATATCAGAAATATAAAGTAGGTATTGGTGCCAAACCAATTGGGCACTAAAATAGTATTATGGGAATATTGTAAATAAATCCATTCTCAAGTACAATAATTTATAAAAGTGGACCAATTCCACTTAAGACTCAGGCCACCAAATCTAAACACAAAAGGAACAGATAATGTGATTTTATTTTTTTTAAGCCAGACCTAGTCAATTACCAGGTGCTTACCTGAGAGTTTTCTGGAAGAATGCTATTCTACCCACACCAGGTTTGAGCACAGTGAATGCATTGCAGATTCCAGAGAGAACGTTTATCAAGAATTGAGACCCCAGGCTCCCACATGCTTTTACATAAATCTGTATTCTTAGTTTCCATTCCAAGCCCTCTTTATGGGGAAGAAAAGTGAGACAAAATTGCTTCTCAATATCTAAGTTGTTACCTCTTTATTGGTAGGGGCATTCTAAAGACTTCATTTTTTCTATGGTTGCTTACTAATTTTTCTACTTCTGAACCTTCTTGTGCCTCCCTGAGGTCATAACATGACAGATGTCTTCTTTTTAGAAATCCTGGACAGTAAACCCCCCATTTTTAAAGTACTCTACTTTCTGGTACTCCAAGAATCCAAGAAGTCCAGGCACTTTTTTTTTTTTTTTTGAAAATTTATTTATTTATACATACAGAACCAGGTTACAGGCCAGAGTTGCAGGGGCAGTGAGAGAATTCACCAGAGACAGAGCAGAGAGCAGAACAGGCTGAATGACGAAATACACTGCTGAGGGGAGAAGCAGACGGGTCAGGAGAGGTCTGACGCACCATATGGATGGAACTCATGCTGAAGTGGCTTTAGCTTCTCAGTGCTGTGCTTTAACCCACTGTAACCTGCTGTGCCACCAGGGAGGGCCCACCAGGCACATCTTATATAAGATACCTTGCCTCTTTCCTGGTACCACTGTAGAGATATCCAGGACATTTGACTATCTTTCTGGAGAATGGAATTAAATTAGAAACCAAGATATAGAAGTTAAATATATCTACTAGTATAAAGCAGAGATATTTATCTTTAGTATAATCCATGTAGATAACATGTCTCTAATTTTATAAAGAACCTACTTTATAATTTTCAACTAATCATGATTTTGTACTGTTATATCAAGCTCTAATTTATGTGTATAATACATTATACACATCACCACATGGGTCATTCCAGCCTCTTCTTCTCTCTATTCTTAGTTACCACTAATTTCCAGTTAATTAGGTTGGCACTTTATTATATATATTATAGAACTATATACATGCACATATTCACAGATATGCATCCAGGTTTACACTTTCTGCCATAAATGTCTGTGGGTTTGGGTAAATGCTAAATGCTTTCTACAACCATTATCATATTATATAGCATAATTGTACCACCCTAAAATACTTTCTGACCTGACCTTTAAAGTCAAAGATCTGTTCATTTTCTTAGCCTTCTACAGATTTGTGCATACACTAATTATATGGCTTTTAAAATGTTATATATGTAACTACATGGATTTAAGATTCATTCACATTTTCATGCCTTGATGGTTCATATGTTTTTATCACTAAATGATGTTTCACTATATGGGTGTATCACAATTTGTTTTTACACTTAACCTATCAATAACCATCTTACAATTTTTATTGATTATGGAGTGACTATAAACATTAATTCACTAGTTTTAAGTAGAAATACTTTTTTTTTCAGATTTATTTATTTGTGCGTACAGAAGTGGGGTACAGGCCACAGACTCAGGGGCAGCGAGAGGTTTCACCAGAGACAGAGTGGGGAGCAGAACAGGCAGATCGACAAAGTACACTGCTAAGGGGAGCAGCGGGCGGGTCAGGAGAGGTCTGCCATGCCATGTGGTCACCTCCGGGCAGGCAGGAATCGAACTCATGTGGAAGTGGCTTTAGCATCTTAGTGCTGTGCTTTAACCCGTTGCGCCACCAGAGAGAGCCGGAAATACTTTTTCAAGTGAGTTATTTAAATACCTAGGAGCACAACTGCTGATACATATGATTAAGAATATGTTTCCAGTTTTGAAAACCTGCCAAGCTCTCTTTCAATTTACTACCATTTATTTCCACCAGCAAGGAATAAATAACAGACATCTTCAGTTTTTATTTTTGTTTTTAAGCTGAAGGTATGTTTTAATACGCAATTTCCTAATAACAAACAAGTTTGTTCATCTTTCAATGATTTTGTGTAATCTGTATTTACCCATGTCTTTCATTATGTATGTTTTAACTCATGTGTGTGCATGCACATATATAATTTAAATAGATAAAATATGCAAACTATTATGTACCTAATGTAATTATACACATAAATAGCATATCTACTGCTCTACAAGATATAATTATTCCTTTAGCCAAAACTGATTTGATCCACTGTCACATTTACTCATTTATTTGGTCTTCATGTCTTTCTTAGTCCCTGTGGTCTTATTTGTGATGCTTCTAATGTCAAGAAACTCTTCCTCTAGCACTGCCTTTAATCAGAGTTTACAAAGCTGACTTCTCTCAGCTTTTGTCTTTCTGAAAATTTACTGTTTTCATTTATGAACAATATTTTCACAGGGTATTGGACTCTGGGTTGGCATTTCAAAGATGCCAGTCCATTGTCTGCTGGCTCCTTTTGTTTCTTTTGGGAGTCTTTCTTTGAAGGCACTATGCTTTTTCAGGCTTCTTTATTTTATATTCTGGCTGCCTTTACAAATTTCCTTTTTGTCTTTGTTTCTGGCAGTTTTGGTGTGATATTTCTGTTTCTGTTTCCCTTCTATCCCTCTGGGTTTGCTTTTAGCTATTTTCTTGTTGCATGCCTGATAATTCTTTGCACAAAACCCAGAAACTATGTATGAAACACTGCAAGACAAATAAAATCTCTAATCATTTCTTCCTCCAAAAATGTTTCAAGAATCAAATAAGCAATAGCAGATAATTTGAACTGAGACTGACTATTTGAAGCAAGCTACTGTCACCCAATCTCAGGAGACTATCTTCAGACTCCGTACTGAATCGTTGGTGAGGAACCTAGTTCCCTTCTCTCAGGTTTGCCTCCAATTTCAGTTTCTATCATCTCATCAATATTGTGTTAACAGCTGGTAAGTTCTTCAGTTGACAGCTTGGTTTCCAGATTCCCATTTTTCCCAAGAATACATCTTTCACTGGACAGGATGGGCCTGCAATCCCCTTCTATCTCCGGGCTCCCCCTTTCTCTATGGGAGTGCTCCTGTAGATATTAAGGAAATAGACGTATACTCCACTAATTTCAAGATGTGCTAGTTTTTAATTATTCCCACTAGAGGTCTGTTTCATTGATGCAAATAAATAAACCTCACTCCCTTTTAGCTTTGACAATGCAAAACAACAAATTAAAAATATGAAATATGATAATATAGGTACTATATGCATATTTTCTATATTTGGGTAAGGAACACATTTTATTTCATTGTGAAAGGGGCTTTTTTTTATTAGAAAATTAAATTGATAACAACACTACAATTGAGGTTTTACCTTTAGCTGCATTAAAAATACTGGAAAATACAATGTTTATTTTAACATGCCTGTTGAAATAATAATTTTAATGAAAAACATATTAATACCTACTTGAAAAAAAATTCAGTCATTTATTTCCAGACTATATCTCAACACCATGCATCTGTTCTACAAATTTGTGGATTTGCTAATCCTAGGTGGATTATCCAGCCTCCATTCTAAGATCCCAACCCTATGAGGCACCTTTCTCATCAATTAAGAGCATACAGCTAGATCATCATGGGAAGGATTTGCATCACGAGGTATGACCAGAAACGCCTGGGGGCTGAGGAAGGATGCATAAACTGACTCCTGACTTTCACATCAGAGATATGACCAGGAATGCCCAGGGGGCCATTGACTGATGTATAATAAAGGACCCCAGAAGCTGATCAGTGGAATGCCTTATTGATAAGACTGAAATCCTGACCGGAAGAGTCAGGGCTGTTCTACATCAGCAGATGTACAGTTCCACTTTTGCCCAGCTTCTTCTAATTCTCCCTTTCTTTTTCATTTCCTCACATGATTAATGTTGTATGATTAGTCTACCAATAAAAAGGCCAGGATCTTGCTCTTCGGCAGCATTCTGCAATACGTAGCCTGCTCCACGACTCCCATTTCTTTGGTCAGTGTGATGTTGCCCGATGCAACACAGATTGCTTTGTCACAAAAATGTAAATTAAACATATAACTGCCACAAAATAAAGCATAGTAACTGATAACAATGTGGGTTTGTTAAATGCAGGTTTTCCTACTTTAAGCTGCTTGAGTCAATCTTATGTCTTATTCTCAATTTGTGGATTTAAATTTAGTTCCTAATTTGATTTTGTCTGGAATAAGTACCTAAGCATTAACTGTTTTATTTGTTAGGATATTTTGGATTAAAGTAAAACCATGGTTTCTTGGGAAGCAAACAAAATGTCAGATTAATAAAGAATAGAGCAAACCTCAAAGAATATAAGGGTCATTTCATTATACCACTTTTCAGAAAGGACTTGAAGACTACTTGAGAAATGGGGCCTCCCTGATGGCACAGGAGTTAGTCTTAGCACTATCAAGCTCTCCCCAGCCACTGCTGCCTGAATTCAATTCCTGGCCAGGGAGTGACCCATATGGCGCAGCACACCTCTCCTGTCTTGCCCACTGCTTCCCTCAGCAGTGTATTTCAGTAGATCTGCCTTTTCTGCTCCCATTCTGTCTCTGGTAAATCCTCTCACCCCTTATACCTCTGACCTACAGCCCAGTTCTTAGATGTATAAAATAAAACTCTATTTGAGAAACAATTTTTTTTTCTATACTCTTTTAGGTATTAGAGTGATTATTATTCAACTGCTTTTCTTTCATGCCCAAAATATTTCAGAGCTCCCAGGAGAGAGACACTTGAAGCTGACCAAACCAAGCTGAGTCATATGACTCTACTATACATAGGATGTAGCTTTCACATTGTATTGTGTATTGTACAGCTAAGCACAGTACACTTAGTTATTCCATACGGTATACTACAACTCAGGGAGAGGGTAATGTGCAGGCTGTGTATCTGGATTTACATAGCCATTGTCTTACTCAATTCGGGCTGCTATATCAAAGTGCCATAGACTGAAGGCCTTACAAACAACATACTTTTTTTTTTAAGATTTATTTATTTATGCATACAGAACTGGGATACAGGACAGAGGTACAGAGGCAGTGAGAGGCTTCACCAGATACAAAGTAGGGAGCAGAACAGGCAGATCAGTGAAGTACACTGCTAAGGGGAGCAGCAGGTGGGACAGGAGAGGTCTGCTGTGCCATGTGGGTCACCTCCAGGGTGGGGTTGAAATCATGTTGATGTAGTTTAAGCTTCTTAGTGCTGTGCTTTAACCCACTGTGCCACCAGGGAGGGCCACAAACAACGTAAATTTATTTCACACTGCTTTGGGCACTAACTGTCCAAACTAGGGCATCAGATATTCAATTTCTGTTGAATCCTCCTCCAGGTTGCCTAATGGCATTTTATCCTCGTAGCTATAACCAAGAGAAAGAGGGAGGACTCTTCCAAGGGGTTCTTTTTAAAAGGGCACCAGTTCCATTCATGAGGGCTCTATCCTAACAATTAATTATTTGCCAAAGTCTCCACCTCCTAGTATCATAGCACGTGACAGTGAGGTTTCTGTATATGAAGTTTGAAGAACATAGACATTAAACCACAGTGCTATCTAGAAATATAAGTGTAGATGTCAAGATAATTTTTATATAAACAGTTTCTGTGTAATGCATGTAAAACACAGGATGCTTCTTAACGTAGATTTTGACATATCATTAGTGATCTATTTTTTCATGATACCATATTTATGAGTAAAATGTTTCATAAAATCTTAACAAAATATATCTGCAATATGTGATTGATCTGGTAAGTGTGAATAAACTATAATAGACATTCAAGTACACTTACACATTCAAGCCAAAGTTAAAAGCATTTCTTTATTGTCTTAATTTTCAACTGTGCATATTCAGACACACTGTCTCTCAAAAGTCACTCTTAATAAATATAAACTTCTTTCCTGCATACCATTGCTAAGTGTTCTTCCAGTATGATGATAATCTTAAACCGTTTGCTATAAAGGCACGTAGAGTATCTGTCTTTTTAAATGTATGTGCCACAGAAATCCATTTGATAATAAATAAAACAGGTAATTGATATTAGATCTTAATAGAGCAGTCTACGAAGTATTGGGAATACACTCAACTTGATCTAAAGGTGAAACTAGAATCCTGAAATGGCAATTTATTATATGTGTGACGAGAATACTATTGAATTTCTTAAATCTCTTTTCCTCATCTATAAAATGGTAACTTTTAACTCTTAAAAAATACTTTAATATTTATCACTATTATTATTTAACTCACGAGAACTAAATGTTGTCCTGGTTACTGAGTGAAACTATTGAACTTTCCTATAAGGAGCTGTGGTCTACCAATACACTTTTACCTTATAAATTTTATACATTACTCTGTACATGTACTATGGTTTTGGACAATGTTGGAACTCTGCAGAACAGAATTATGAAGTGGAGATATTTGATTCATGAATAAATATGTGTAGAGCTCACATATGAAATCACATTTTCCTAATTTCTATAACTGAATAACACTAGCACAGGTTTGCTATCATCAGTTACAAATAGGCAGGTATTTCGTGAGAGTTTTAGAAAGAAGTTGACTTAAATAACAAGTGTTGTTCTTTAGTAATGTTTAATGTAAAGAAACTATTTAAAAATATATCAGCTACTGCAAGACTAGAACTTGAACTCAAAATAAAGCTTCTTAATGGCATTAACTCATAGAATCAGGTGAACAATTTGATACCTGACAACTCTAAAGTGGTATTAAAGCACAGAAAATTGAAACTTTACACTTTCTGTAGCTACAGGACATGATTTCTTAAGCAAATCACATTAAGATATTTCAAATGACAGGGAGCTCATAATCCATGTAGCTGAGTGTGGAAGGAACTGGGGCTTTTGTTCTTGCTGTATGTGTTTTAATGGTCTGTACGTTTTCTTTTCATCCTTTCATACTGGTACATAGGAAGCCATATAGTCATAACGTTGCTGAGGAAGTCACACAGTGTGTTGAGGGAGATGCAGGGTTACTCATGCAGTGGAAGCTAAGTTTGCTTTGTAATGGCAGGTGATTGAAGCTGAAAAAATATGCGTAAGATTTTTCTTTGGAAAGAACTAACTTATGGTTGGTGTCTTTTAAAATCCACACAGTAACTATTAACTGTATTTTTTAAAAGTAGGTGTGAAGATCTATAACAAAATATCTCTGAAAATGGTCATTGGAAAGTCATTTTTAAAAATACTGATTATTCAAAGCATCATCTCCTTTTCCCACAGAAATGTTGCTCCATCTAACTTGAGTATTCTTATTAATGAAAATAATTTTGGTTTGACCAACAACTTATACAAGCAATTTTAAATTTAAAGTATTTTTATATACATCACAGTTTAATTTCACAAAATTAATTTCATAAAACAAAGCTTATGTACTACATCTCATAATTTAATATTATATGTTTCTTTTTTAAAATATTTATGTGTTTATACAGAAGTGGGGTACAGGCCAGAAGTGCAGAGGCAGTGAGAAGATTCACCAGAGACAGAGTGGGGAGCAGAACAGGCAGATTCACGAAGTACACTGCTGAGGGGAGCAGCAGGAGAGACAGGAGAGGTCTGCTGCACAATGTATATCACCTGTGGCGCTGCAGCTAGCTTCCTATGCTGTGCCTTAACCTGCTGCGCCACCAGGGAGGGCCAATATTATGTTTCTATAACCATGGTTCGACTTTTGTGCAGATAATGTCTGAAACTACGGGACTTTTTTTTTTTTTTTTTTAAAGATTTATTTATTTGTTCATACAGAACTGGGGTACAGGCCAGAGGCTCAGGGATGGTGAGAGGCTTCACCAGAGACAGAGTGGGGAGCAGAACAGGCAGATCCACGAAGTACACTGCTGAGGGGAGCAGTGGGCCAGTCAGGAGAGGTCTGCCACGCCATGTGGTCTCCTCCCGGTCAGGCGGGATCGAACTCATGCGGAAGTGGCTTTCGCTTCTCAGTGCTGTGCTTTAACCCGCTGCGCCACCAGGGAGGGCCACTACGGGACTCTTTTTAACGCAAATGACATTTCATATCCTTTCAAAACTTCTTTAAGATATTGTCTCCTTTCATCTCTTATTTCTTTTAGATAAGTCCTTGGGAATAATTACTAAAGGTTTATTATAATTTACTTAATTGTTAATTTTTGATTAAACAATAAGATCACCAGAGTTATAAAATTGCAAAAAAAAAGAAAAGAAAACACCTTTCGAGGCAGCTTATAACAACATTCTTTGAAACACTGAAAAAAAATTGGTGATTGGGCACCCATGCTATTTTATGGGACTTAATCTACTGGTTAGAAGTATATATATAGAAAAAAAAAATGTGTATACATATATATGTGTATATATATATATATATATATATAGAGAGAGAGAGAGAGAGAGAGAGAGAGAGAGTATGAGTATATATAGAGAGAAAGAGACTATAGAAATAGGAATAAATTAAATCAGAAAATATTACTTTTCATGATTGAAAGTTGGTAAAAGATTTCCCATTTCAAACAACACTGTGCACAGACAGGGCAGTGAAAAAAATACCCATTTAATTTAAATATGGTGTTTGCAACATATTCACTTCTTATAACGGAAGATTTTAGGCTATTTTTATTATCACACATTAAAAACTCAAAATACAGTATTTATTTTTGTAAGACAGACTGGAAAAATCACTTCACAGTCAGCAATATGCCTTTGAATATTAACCTTTAAATTGAGTCTTTCAAGTAAGTAAGTAACATCTGAAAACATTTAGGAGCAATGAGTAATAATTTTTTATAAGAGAAAATAACACAATTTTTGCTGATGGGAACAATAAAATTACTAGTAGTACATATAAATTTAAAGAGCTGATTTATAGTTATCAGCACATTTAATATTTTATTTAGCAAAATATTTTATGCTAATAACTATTGATGTTTTCAGAATCGAAAACAATCACATTTCAAAATATCTTGAGTCCTCTTTGCAAATACTTATGGTTGTACATTTTCAACCACTAACAAAGGTATTTGTAACCATTGAAATTACTAATAATATTTCTTGATTTAAACATTGTCATTAATTTAGAAAGGTAGTGTTTAGGAAGGCGTCACATTCAAATAGTATCCCTTTATGAGTTTAATTGTCAGAAAAAAAAAATCTTTCTAAAAAGCATAGCAGCACAGCAAGATGTATTTTGAAAATTCTGTTGGGGGGAAAAAAAAAACTTAATAAGCTCTGGAAACCAGTCCATCTAGACATTTCAGAAGAACTTGCTCAACTGTTGAAAAAGAAAAAAAAAATTATTGGGGGGGATGAGGGTCACAAAGTGACTTACTTGCAAATGGAGAGATTGGGAAGAAACAAAAATTGTTCCAATGAGTCTTCCTCTCCATTTCTCCTTCACTTTTATTTGAGCTTTCCCAGTTTAGGCAGAAGGTTTATAACAAGCTTATTCATGGTGGAAGAAGAACAATTTGTCACCTTACTATATTTGCATATCATAAGGTATCAGTCTCAGTCTTCTACAAAACAGTTAAATTAGCTTATAAAAATCTCACTAACATGCAGTCTGCAGGTTTCACTGAACACATACAGCTGGATAGTCAGACCTCATTTATTGTTTGCTAGGGTGTTTGATTGCCATGGAGTATTGGATTGTGGGAATAATAATATTTTGTGTATTTTTCTATTGGACATTTAGGCAATTTGCAATGTTCTGACTACTATAAATAATTCTGATATGGTCATTCTAAACTATATCTTTTTATCTAAAACATGACTTGTGACGTATATATTTCATAGGATAGTCTGTATGTTGGTGTAGAATTTCTGGTTTATATGGTCTCATCACCAATGAGTATCCCGACGTGGTCTTACCAATGTCGTGTCAACTACATCTCACCAGCCCAGGATGAGCATTCCAGCTGTTTCACATCCTCAAAGTTGGTTTTGCCCTTTTTTTTTTTCTTAACTGTTGCAGTTCTGCTGGGTGTGTCGCAGTAAGTACATAATTATATTTAATTTGCCTTTTTCTTATAATTAAGGTAATGCTTTTGTCATTCATTCATATCTGTATTGAATGGTTTGGCTTCTCATTTGTTGAAATTCTTTGTATAATTTAGATTGGATTAGTTGAAGATATCAACAATGTGACTGGCTTTAATGTCAGATTCTGTCTTTTTCTTTTTATTTTTTACATCATTCTTTATTTTGTGCATTTTTCCATATTGGTTGTAATCCCCAAGGACCACACACCACCAGGTCACCCGTGTGCCATCACCAAAGTCCCATGCACCTTTTCCACCCCTTTCTTTTACTCTTTCATTATGTCTTTTGTTGAATTGATATTTTTAACCTTAATGTATTCTGATTTGTAAATTCCTATTCTCTTTGGGTGAGCACATTGTTGTTTTCTGTACCTCAATAAAATTTTTAATTAAAAATTAAAAATAAATAAACATTATACATAAACAAAAAGAGAAAAAATATAGTTGAGATAAACAAAGCTATGAATAGCCAAAAGAAGAAAATTGCTTTAAAATATTAATAAGCATGTTTTTTTTAGTTTTATGCATTGTATGTGTATGTTTCTGATGAGCAATACAAGTAAATTGTCCAGCCACAAATTAATAAGGAAAAATATGAAAAATTCAGATCATAGGTCATGTGCACAGTGATGATTATTGAAGTTTTGAAAGAGGAGAAAATTCTTAAATTAGGGAATATATGCCATAAAACATGTATATTAATATATCCATCCTCCTTTTAATTATCCATTCTTCACAAACAATAATTAATACAGTCAAGTATTATGACCATGAAGATGGTTATAGATTACCTATTAATCAAAAACCAATTAGGGATGATTTTATTTCCCATTTTATATTTACTACATAGATCATTATGCATAGATTATTATGCATGATTATAAAAATGAGGAACTCTAGTTAGAAACCTACCATATCATTTAAATTTCAAATCAAATTCTATTTATTAAAACCTTGATAGTGGAAAACAACACCATCATTAATGACAAAAACCATTTTGTTTGCTATCATTCTTAGAAGAAATTGAACTGAAAATATTCCCACTCCTTGTGCAATACATAGCACGTAGGATTGATTTATGCATTATTAGAGCTGGCAGCTGCTCTATTAATGTGATTTAAAGGACTCTAAGAAAGTCTCCCTTGAATAAATTAACTCCCAGTTGGATCTGTTCAAATTTCCAGCATTAGTATTTTTCCCTGTGGGCTTTTTATAGGAGATGTATATAGAGAGTTAGGCATTACATTTCCTTGGAGAGGTAACACATTATCTAGTTAATGAATTAACAGAGAACCAGTACTATCCATATCTGTACGATAGATAGCTGGATTCTGGAGGGAACAGGAAAATGCAAATCATCAGCCACAGGAAGAGGCTGGAGTCGGAGAAATAAAAGGCAGACAGTTTATCTGTTACTTGAGCCAGCCACAAATATGTGTACATTTATTTACAATCCTCACATCAAATTGTATATTCTACAATACAGGTGGCTTTATTTTCTTGACATCTTATAAACATTATGATTTAACATGACCTAAACCTTTACGGTTTCTGAGTAGATATAAATTAGGTGTGATTTATAAATAGCTGAAAGTTGTATATATAGTGTACTCTGAAAATAATTTATTTTCAGCAGTAATTTTATAAACAAATTTTCTCATGTAATTACTCTTAACATGGTTGTTTTAGTATATATATATATATATATATATATATATATATATATATATATTTGATTTGGTAAAGCTTTTCAGCTTTGGTCAAATTCACTTCACAAATTTATTCCATAATTCATTTTAAAATAATGCCCCACTTCAGAGGGAATGGATAGTAATTAATCTTATAGAGAGGCTGCACTTTTACTTAAAAGAATATTATGAAAAATATTAAAATGTTAAATCTAATACAAAACACCATTTGGCTGAATGTAAAATTGATTTTTTCTTCTTTGTACATTTTCAGTGGAGCTATTCTAAGAAAACAAAATAAAGCCTAATTCTCAATACCTTATTTTTCAGCTAGTCCAATGACTCTTTTCTAGAAGGCTTTTTTTTCTCTATTTTCCCCTTCTTAGTTAGAATTTACAATATTGAAGGACTTAATTTACCTCCCTTAAAGATTTTTCTGTGGGTTACAACTCCCAAGCTGATATGACTAATCTTGAATTCTCTTTTTAGCTATGAACTTGTATCTCTGCCTAGTAAAAATATATACTTTGATGCCAACATTGAGGACGCCAAAATACTGTCTACATTTTTTCATAGCTTTAATTCCTACTAGTTTCCCAGTCACCCTGATTGGTGAAATTAGTACTATCATCCTCCAACATGCCAAAATAAACTAAACATCACTATTAACATTTTGTGTTTCTTACAATACAATTAAACAACAAAACTGAATGGAAACCTTCTATATGGCAATGTCCTCATGTCCTCTGTTCTTATCTCAAAGGATCCAATATGTATACTCTCATCCAATATGTATACTCTCAGTTTCTGATTACCTGTTCCATCTGACTTACCTTTATGCATGCAGTGTAGAAAAAAAAACAAAGTTTAATTGATTGTAGTGATGGCTGTCAGGCAGGAAGGAGGATAGTATACAATGTAGAGACTGGTAATAATTTAGATCGTGGTAAAGATACTTGGTTATATTTTTGTCTACTTCAAATTAAAAAACAAAATAAGAAATCTGAATAGAAAGAGTGGAAAGCAGAATTTTGGCACTACCAACAACTTGAGAATTTATTCAAGGTTAAAAAAAAAGGTGACTCTTCTAAGGTTTAAAGAAAAAAAAAGACTACCTTGGAACAAACATAGTAGGAAAGAGATAATATGCAGGACTCATAAAGGAGAGTATATCCTACCTTCAACCAATTGAAATAAAAAGAGGAAAGAAGGAAATTGACCTGAGAATATCTTAGAGTCTTCTAACTAACCTATGTGTTTAGTTAAGCCCCAAATCCTATGTTCATCATAACCACTGATACGGTTTCTGGATGAATTGATGGTTTCCAGTAAATTCTGTTGAGCAAATTGTTCCACAAAAAGAAACTAAGGTGATGGTCTTCCCAGACAAATATAAGAAATTTGCTTGAAAAAGATATATATACATACTGGAGAGAGAATGAGACTGTGTGTGATAAATGACATGTGGACCTGAGGACAAACCTGATGTCATAGCTAATGTCAAAGAAACAATCCGGGACAGGCCCTCCCTGGTGGCTCAATGGGTCAAAGCACAGCACTACAAGTGAGCTACAGCCGCTTCAATGTGAGTTGGATCCCCGCCTGCCCTGGAGGTGACCCACAGGGTGTGGCAGACCTCACCTGACCCGCCCGCTGCTCCCCTCAGCAGTGTGGTTCATCTATCAGCCTGTCCTTCCTACTCTGTCTGGTGAAGCCCCTTTCTTAAACTTCCCCCAAGAAGACAAAGGTCTAGTTATAACTCCATCAACTAGATAACTTAGTGCCTGATTGGTTCCTTCCATACTTTACAACCACTGCTGGTGTTTCTTGACACACCTGTTTAAATAAACTTTCCATTCCTTCAACCAGATCTGTTTCTGAGAAAACCCAGACCATGTTAATGGTTACAAGAAGTTGTCCTAGAAAGTAGAATGTCGTGAAGGATTTTGGAATATGAGTATCTGCTCACCCCAGTAGCAATGAGGACCACACTGCTGAGGCCACATTGCTGACAGTGAATGAGACAGCAATCCCACACAAATGCAGTTACTATCTCTTTGGCAAATTTAAGATTCAGGCAACTTGGGTTGTGAGTCAAATAACTAATCAAATAACTCACTCACTGAATATGCCTATCCCTTTAGAAAATGGGGGTAGCCTTCACAAAAACAGAACAAAACAAAATAAAAAAAAATTGATATTTTTCTTAATTAAGAATTAAGTATGAAGAAATAGAGTAACCTTGAGCCTTTAATAATTCTATCTCCTCTACAAAGTAGATAGAATTATGTTTGTTCTTGATTCTGCCAAGAAATGGAGGATAAAAATCAACAAGTTGGCTATGATGGGAACATTTCCATCCAGTCAGCAAGCAATGTAAGTTGGATTATTTTCAATCTATGTGACTTATCGACTTCTAATTTCCCCAGCTTTTGTATCTTTAGCTCATAGTTATCTATCCTGGGACATTGCTTTTGCTGTGTCATGAACTTTTAAGTTTTGATCTCCAGTCAAATGTGCCCCTGAAAATGGTGTTCGTCTCCACTACTGAGAGTTTCCTGAGAATCAGTCAAGCCCTCACAGGGAAAGAGAGGTTGACATTTCCTTTTTCTTTTGCTCTCTGAAGACCTCACTATCTTGCAAGTTCCATATGGAATTCAAAGAAGTATTTTGCATATTTTATGCAGATGTTTAATTTGTTCATGCTTGGATGATCAGATAAAAGCTCTCTTAGAGAGAAAAATATATAAGTACATATCTGTATATAATTTGAAATATGTAATGCTATTATTTAATATAGACTTGCCATATTATATAAACTTTCTTCAGGAACTGGATAATTACCTGCACAACTACAGTCTCACATTGACTTAAAATACTTTTTAAAACATCTGCTTAATTTAGTAATTCTTTCTAGAAATATGCACAAGTATAATGGGGTAATAAGCTCTTTAGTCATACTTCTTGAATTCAAAGCTTAGCTCTAAATTTTTCTAGCTCTATTACCTAGAGAAAATGAATAAAACTTTCACTACATCAGGTTCTTCATTTATAAAATGATGATAAAAGATCTATCAACTTGATGAAGCTTGAAAAAGAATTAAATGATAGATACAGGAACAGTACTCAGCCAGTGCCTGGCACAGGGTAAAGTTATATTTAAACTGTGAGTGTCTGCATATGTATACACCATGCTATAAATAAAACTTTTTCTTAAGTGTAACATTTTTATAAATATTATACTTATTTGATGTGAGTACTTTTATCTATTTTCTTTTGTAAGATAAAATGATTATCATTCGGCCCTCCCTGGTGGCGCAGCGGGTTAAAGCACAGCACTGAGAATCTAAAGCCGCTTCCACATGAGTTCGATTCCCGCCTGCCCCGGAGGTGACCACCTGGCGTGGCAGACCTCTCCTGGCCCGCCCGCTGCTCCCCTCAGCAGTGTACTTCGTAGATCTGCCTGTTCTGCTCCCCACTCTGTCTGTGGTGAATCCTCTCACCCTCCGCATCTCTGGCCTGTACCCCAGTTCTGTATGAATAAATAAATAAATCTTTAAAAAAAAAATGATTATCATTCCAAATTAGGCAATTTTCTTTTTTAGCTAAGGAAATTTCAGGTACATTTGAAAAACATAATTATCAATATATGTTCACTAATAATACAAATTCATACAACTACTTAATGATGAGTGGATAAGTACCCAATAAGATACAGGTATTTTTCTAAATAATTTCCTAACTGATGAGCATATTTATCAGACTAGTATTACAAGTCAAACCTGAACCATCTAGTAACATGCATATATTGCAGTTATAATTCTGAGGTTAGTATTTTCATATTATTTTGGTTTGAGTGACAACCTTACCCTTACTGCTAAAATAGTTTTTTATAAGAAGAAAACAAGCTCAATGGAAATTAATTTCTTAGAAATCTTTATTTAGGAAATCTCAGAAGCAACACTGTTAATCTTTTTTTTATTATTATCTGCATCTCTATGTTTACTGATTTGGCCTAATATTTTGACACAGCTTAAAACACAACGGACAAAAGACTATGGTTTCATAAATGACATCCCACACTAGTTTACATAATTCTGTAATAGACAATGTTGAATTTTATCACTTTCCTTTACAAAAGTGAAATAAGTAAGAAGATTCTGAGATTGTTATTATATTGTGTCCTACAATTGCATACAAAATTCCAATCTCTTAGGAATATGTAAACTTAGATGTTAAAATGCCATGTTAGAAACAAATTAATGGGGATTTTCCTGTCAGAAACAAATTATTTAATGTATAGTATATTCTTCAAAGAATTTAATAGACTGAGGCTTTATTTGAACTCATTCCCTATCATTAACAATAAAATAAAAAGCAAAAATGAACCCAAATAATTATGAGGATTACTTTACTTTTTATGGTACAAAATGATTAGCAATTATTTGCTTAAAATAAGATTTTCACAAATTACTTTTTATTATTTACTAAATTATATTTGGAATAAGTGTTTGAATTCAAAAAAAATTGTTGCACATTATTCAAAAAAGATTTTATGTAAACATAATTATCTTGTATCTAGTCATATAATCTTTATTCTATTATAATCTCATAGGTCAGTTTTAGAGGAAAGTTATGAAAGACATTTAAATTCCATTATCTACATACTTATGAGCTAAATAAAAACATATACATTTTATAGTTAATTTCTAATTATCTACTAATGAAGGGAAGCAGTGAGACTCATACCTGCTGAGGGCAAATTTGCATTGAATCTCAACTGGCATTCTGAGATGAAGGAATGAGAAAATAAATAACAGCAGGATCATGATAACATAATGAATGTTAAACTATCAAATATTAACTTTCATTTCTGAAAGGAACCTTTCATTTTCCTAATCTTTACAGACGATGTGAAGACACACAGTTTTATCATAATTAACACTAGTAGGCAGAGACACTAATTTTCAAACAATCAACATGGAAATCTCTATTTTCTGTATGCTAATGCTGTTTTATTTAATTGCTGACATTTGGAAATATAGGGGCCCCACTTTAGGTAGGAGGTACCTTACTATGCCACCCCCAAATCAGCATAGTCCACCCCCATGGTCCAGAGAGCTGGCTGCCCTCTGCTCACACCCTCTTGAAGTCCTTGCAGTCTTTTCTGAAATTTGGGATCATTAAATATTATTAAGATGCATTAATGCAGGTTTCTTTTGTTTTTAAAAAGTTTGTCAATTCATTTGTTTTTGCTTTTACATTGATATCTTGGTATTCTTTTATTTTCAATACAATTCTCCCTCTTCATCCAATATGGTCCCCTGGCCAGGGATCAAATTGCCAATAGCTTCATTGTGCTGCACTTCAGCCCCTTGCACCAACCGGAGAGTCCTTATAGTTTAGATTTTAAGTTTGACTTTGACCCTTTGCTTGGTTTCTCTATATTCCACATACCAGTGGCAACTTTGGGTAATTATGCTTCCCCTTCTGATTTATTTCATATAACATAATCCTATTCATATCTATTATTTTTTAAAATTATTCAAAATTTTATATCTAGATATTTACTATCTAGGAGCAATCAAAAGCTTTTATTTTATAGAAATAAGACAAATAAATAATATCTTGAAAGTACATGCTACAACGAACATTGGTAGAGCCATAGTATAAATATTAGTTTCCTGAGGCTACTGTAACAAATTATCACAAACAGGATGGCTTAAAAAGCCTGAAATTTATTTTCATTTTATGGAGTCAAGAATTCCAAAATCAAACACTGACAGGAATTGTACATCTCAAAAACTATGAAAGCAGGCCCTCCCTGCTAGCCATTGGTTAAAGCACAGCACTAGGAAGCTGGCCAGGAGTTCCATTCCCAGGCAGGGATGTGACCCACACAGCACGGCAGACACTTCCAATCTCACCCGCTGCTCCCCTCAGCAGTGTACCAATTCCTTGCCTCTCTGCTAGTTTCCGGTGGGAAGTCTAGTCTTTAGCTTTCCTTGGTTTCAGATTCAGCTAATGTCAGCTTTTGTCTTTCCAATGCCTCCTCTTCTATAAAACTAGGTTCAAGTCCAGTTTTATAAATTATAGGTGCTATGACCTTGGGTGTCTCTTTTGTTCATTAATAGAAATAACATTTGTTGATATTTTCAGAGCACAAGAAGTAACACATATTTATTTTTTCTAGTTTGAATTCAATAAAGAAATGTGAGAAGTGCACATTGATGAAAATACATTCATAATAATGGATAAAGTTGATGAGACAAAATGGCTTTAGAAACTATGGAATGTGCTAGCAAATTCTCTTAAATTAAAGTCAACTGCATCACAATTTGCAGGTTCCCCTAAAGCAAAGCTTTATCCATCAAGTTTATGTCCTGGAAGAAAAGTAGGCAACAGCTGTTAAGAACTTGGCAGGCATAAAAGAAAGAAGTTGCAAATTGCATATCTGCAGAATAGAGATTTTCTTTCAAACAACCCCTGGTACCCAGTAAACCATCTTTTTTCTTTTGATCAGGTCAGTGATGGAGTATGGAGAAGCAGGACATGTCACTCCCACTTCATCTCTCTCTCTCTCCTTTACTCCCTTTCCATAAAATACAAAACATGATCCAAAAGCCATTTCTGGCCCAGTGTTTATGTGAGAATCCGATGAGATATTTTGTCATGTCAACATTTATTGCCTCACAAAATCTATGCTAGGAGGCTACCAAAAAATCTGTTTCTAAACTCGGTGTTATCCCTCAATAATTCTATATATTTATTCATTAATCTCCCTTTCTGGAAGTTTGATACTATTCTTTTACTTTTAAAACCTTCTCAATATTCTCCACATCACATACACAAGCTTAATTATTTTTTTTCTAGAAAAAGTGCATTACATATTTGTTGTAACATGTAGTCAATTAATATTTGAATTCTAAGTGATGATGGGCTTTTATTCTGACTGTGCAGTTTTCTCTGCTTGGTAAGTATTTTAGAACTTTTTCTGTTTCATGACATTGGGACACCGAAACTGTCATAGTCAGTAATTACTTTTGGTATTAGGTGTATCTTAAAGCATGGGCTTTCATTTACTCTTGTCTATGTTTTATTTATGTGTGTGTTCCACTAATAATAACGTAAATGGGTTGCGCCTCCTTGGGGGAGCAGCAGACCTCTCTTGTCTCCCCGCTGCTCCCCTCAGCAATGTATTTCAGTCAGTCTGCCTGTTCTGCTCCCCGCTCTGTTTCTGGTGAATCCTCTTACCTTCCACACTTCTGGCCTATACCTCAGTTCTTTTATGCATGCATAATGTATATTTTAATGTGTTATATGATATCAACGATTTTGTAAAATACAAAGTGATATGACATATTTAGTCATTTCAACTCATTTTTTTAAAATATGTATTTATTTATGATACAAGAACTGGATGCAGGCCAGAGTTGTGGGGGTGAGAGGATTCACAAGAGACAGAGTGAGGTGCTGAGCAGATAGATATACTGAAATACACTGCTGAGGGGAAACAGAAAGCAAGATAAGAGAGATCTGCTGTACCATATGAGTCACCTCCCTGGTGGGGAGTTGAACTCAGGATGCAGTGGCTGTGGATAGCTTTAGCCCCAACTCCGCCAGGGAGGCCCTCATTCAACTTCTTTGCAATTATTATTGATAATTTTCAAATGAATGGACAAGAAATAATACGTGGGAGGTTTAAATCATTCTGGGTATGAGGACTCTATATATTGTGATTTTATGTACTTTCTTACCCAGTTGTTAAATTGATAAAAAATATAAATATGTGTAGGCTAACAAGTTCCTATGGAAGAGAAAGAAAACATATCCCTGACCTATCACTTCCTCTCCCTCTTACTTGTGAATCATGCTGCTGGACCCATTGCAATGGTAAACTGAGAGAATTGTTTCTGATTTGTTTGTTTCCTTTTGTTTCTCAGTCCAGCTACAGGGATTTATAACTTATCAGTGTTTTTAACATTTCTGATATTGTTTCTTTTCATATTGTGGATTCAGGCCCTATTATCCCTCTCATCTTTTTCTAGTTGGCGAGGATGTGGAGAAAAAGGAACTCTCCTGCATTGCTGGTGGGAATGCAAACTAGTACAACCACTATGGAAAACTGTTTGGAGGTTCCTCAAA
>NW_004567108.1:9725590-9745578 GCF_000260355.1 Condylura cristata | reverse complement strand
AAATAAATAAATAAATAAATTTTACTGTCTTAGTCAATTTTATAAGAAAAACTGGCTTTCAGCAATCCTGAGAGAGTAGCAATGAGTAGAGAAGTGATTGAGGGGTAGAATGTACTGATGGAACCCTGTACAGACAAGATTTGATCTAAACCAGATTTTTATGAACTATCACTAAATGCTGCTCAGAATGTGATCAGTTGGTAACTGCATTACAATTAGCAGACATGATTACTAAACAAATCTTGGAGTTAAATCCTGAAGATAATGCATTTCAAAAATATACCCTGGTTGATATTTGATATTATTAAGCATTAGAATCGCCATTTGCTAGGTAATTTACCTATCTCTTTTTCAAAGTTTCTGAAGGTTTAGCCCATCAGTCAATCTTGAAATCAACTCCCCTTCATTTGTGAATTGGGTGCCTTCTATATTTTGTGGTTTAATCTGGTATTCCATTTAATTTTAGTATGAACTTGTTTTGACAGTGATAAAACTGCTAAGGCATAAAAGTGATTAATAAGCTATTTCTACACTACAGACTTAAAATGCTGGACTCAGATCTCAGTCTATAATCCATTAGTTCTATCTGGAACTTGACACTGAGCTTCTCCAGGGTTTTCCATCCCTGGGTCTATCAACACTTTGTTATAAATGTGTTATGCTTAGGTAGGAGATTTCTGAGAAAGCTTTCAACATTATCATGCTAATGTAAATCTTGGCCGACATAGAGACTTGATCATTCTGTCCCCTTGCCTTAGTCTTTTCAAGTAATAACATTTACAATTGCTAGAATAAATGGCACTCATTTGTGATTCAGGAGACTTGTGCCTCTCTTTCAATAAGATTACAAATAGCATGTAATTTAGCAATCTAATTTGTCTTTAATTCAGTTTTAATGTCATCGATCACAATGAAGACATCATACAGTCAACACTTCTGGCCCTGTTATAATATAACGCAACTTTCCATAAGATATGGAAGAGTCACTATTAGGTAGGACTTTTCCAAAACAAGGCAGCCCAAAAATTTTCTCTAAAACATAATAAATAATTTATGTTAACTTTGTTTAAAAATTATTTCATTTCTAAGTAAAAAAAATCTAAAGTATAAAATTTTAAATGAATGGCTTGAGTTTTATATATCACGTAGAGTTACAAAGCAAGAAATTTACTAAAATAGGCACTTCAGCAAAAGCAGCAATATAGTATTAAAATGGTTGCATTTTTAACATTAATTTATGTTGGTTAAGTTATTCACAATATTAATGAAACACAAAAATCATTGTTAAATGTTCTTTTTCAAAATTTATAAATTCAAGGACACATTGCATAATGAAATTACAAATTATTATAGGGAAGTTCTTATGATTTATCTGTTCCGGCAGTTTTCATCTTAATGTTACTGTTCTTTTCGAGAATGCTGTCATCAATAGTGCTTACTGGAACTGGTCAGTGCTTGACACAAAAGTCCTTCTAGAAGGATGATTTTTGATGCATTATTAGCCATTGTGCTGCAATGGTGACTGCTCTTGAATTAAATAAAAAATTCATTTGGCTGCAACAGTTCATCACTGTTAAGGAACTGATCCACTTCTTGGAAATTATGTTTCCCTTTTATTATATGTGAGCAATATACTTAATACGTTTACACACATGTATGTATTTGCCCAGTTTTCTTTCATTTACCTGTTGAATAAATAGCAACTTGGATGACCAGTTTGCTATGTTTAAAACTCTGAATTTGGCTAACACCTGAATTTTATTTATGAAATGACATGCTGATTTACTTTTCCCTTAAACATTTTTTTCAAATACTTTTATTTTTAAGCCCTAAACATAATGAATGTTTGAAATGAATGCTAAAATGCTTTAAAATGAAGTAATGATTGTATTTAAAATAAACTCTTAATCATATAACAAAAATAATGAAATTATTTACCTGCTTCATATTACATACTTAGAATTGCTATATTAGAAAGTACTTGTATGTAATTATAAAATAAGAAACACTAAAAAAATGTACAAGAACACACAAAATATTTTCAGAAGTTACTAGTATTAGACATTTACTATTATAATGATGAAACTACATGCAATTACTAAATATCTGACCTGATTTATTAACTATTAGGCAACAATGTACTTCTTGTAATATGGAGGAAATAGAATAAGCCAAGTCAGAGTAAAAAGTATGATTACTGGATTAATAAGTTACAGTATATATTTTCATTTGGATCACAAAATATACACACACACAGACACACATGACATTGCCATGTATGTGCATTTGAACCTCTTCATAGCAATTTCCAGGCACCAGTTTATGAGGTTTTGTTTTGCATAATAGATGACTTGCAGTATTTCACTGAATATCTATGTTGATTCACTGAAATGCATTTGGAATATGTTTATTTTTCATAGCTACAGTCACTGATGGTATTTTGCTGTTTTAAAATTCCTAGCTTTCATGGCCGTAAGTGACAGCAAGTAAGAACTTCACTGAATAGCATGTAAGTTTACTTACATCACTTAACATGATACAGACTTAGAATGATAAAATGACAAAAATGCTGTAGTACTGAAATCATGTAGAGGACCAATGTGAGATGGCGAGGGCATGGAATCCATGATGTAGAAACAAATTAGAGATACATTGGTGAGCTATCCCAGAATTCCTGAAAAACCTGCAGGTAATATCCCCCAACGACTTTCAGGAGAGTTGATGCAGTCGGACCATTCACAAGATAACCTTTAATAACAAATCATGGCTCCTAACAGCAAACAGTTAGGATAGATCAGAAACAGATGCATAGAAGAAACGAACCCAGTTGCTGGAACTGTAACCTTAAAAGAGCCTGTCAAAGTTCTCTTCTATACAGCATAGGTGCCGCTGTGAAGTCGGAGGCTTCAAGGCCCAGAGGAGAGAAATGAGTGGGTCGCAGAAACCAGAAAATTTGCCTGCACCCTACAACACCATCCCCATTCGAACTTTTGGATAAATGTCTACGTAATTATGCAAATCATAAATATGATGCAGACACATCCAATCAGATTGTCTTTATTTTCTTTATGCACTCTTTAAAACGAATGTCAAAATTCTTATTGGGACAATAACATTTTATCAAAAGCTATATGTAAGTATATCAAATCAATTCATCATAACAATCTTACACAACGTTTTATGTCAATTATGTTTCAACAGGTGAGAGATACACAGCTCTGACATCAGCAGTATATTCTAATAGTTCTTTCTGCCAAATTATTTTTAATTATTGAAGCAATGTCAATTGATTAGTTCCTTTATCAAACCTGAATCTTAGTTGTTCAATCTGGCAGTAATTATTCTGAAACAAGCTGCCTTGATATGGTCTAGCCTCAACCAGCATAAAATTCAGGCCTATCATATTATCTTCTGGTTTCAAAAACTTCTCACGTATGGGTAAAACTGGTTCACAGACCTTCTCTATGCCTTGACCCTTGGGATATTATATTTTCTGCCTAATATTTCATATGTGTGGAAACATCAGATGGTCATAACAAAGGGTCGACAGTGTTTTCATATTATTATGAAAGAAAAACCCTAGAAAGAATAATATATTTTGTTAAACTTTGAGGCTAAATGAAGAAAAGAGGAAATATGTACCAGGTAACTTAACCCTGGCTTTCAACAATATTTGCAAAGTTACCATTATATCAATGTTTTTATTTTCTTCATCCTTCATTTTAAATCTATGCACAAATCCAGGACGGCTCATTTAGGATAGAGAGAAGCTGTAGTTCTCTATAGATTCCTCAGAGGTGAATCTCAGCATGTCACATATCTGTGCTCCCAAGCACTTGAAATTACCACTTAATGACTTTGCTCTAATTCTAGGGATGAGCGCCATTCCACTGTTCTTGTTTAAATCAACTGGTTTCTGGAAGGAATTGTTAGAGACTTTGAATCCTGCCACCTTCTCATAGATAAGAATGCTTAAACTTCATCCCTTAATATTTTTGCAGAAAATACAGGCAAACTCTCCTTTTAAAAAAATTCCTTTTTTTATCGCACAGTGTTTCTTCTCAATAGCAAAGCGCAAAGGGATGAACAATAAAATCAAAGACAGATTCACATAAAAGTAATTTACCCCTCAATTGGATAAAAAGAAAAATGAATCTGGAAAGCTATTTTAAAATAGAAAGCAGTAATTGATAAAAGAAAAAAAGGGTTAGAAGAGAACGGAAAGAAACTGAGGAAAACTTGAGGAAACAGAATTACCTTTGCATATTGTGAGATTAAAAAAAAAAGTATGATCTGTTCTATGACATCTATAGAAATAAAAATAACCTAAACTTGTATAATGATTCAGTAAGACCCTTTTATCTAACATGTTTAGTTTTTATTTATTTTTTAAACAATAGTTTGGACTAAGGAAATGTCTCTCAAATCACAAGGCTTACAAGCAGCAAGATAATACTATTGGCTGCCAATTACTAGGTAATAATAGTGACTTATCTTGATGGCATTTTTTTCCCCAGTGGATTTGATAAAGTTGCCCTTTTTTATCCATTTTTGTTGGTGGTTGTATACAGTATAAACTGAGGACCAGGGTTGTGGAACTAAAAGATACTTTCATTACTTCCAACTTCGATTTCTCTATAAGCTATTTCTGTTTCCATTTTGTTTCAAAGATACTTATGGTCCTAGACTAAAAATCTAAATTGCTTTCTCCTAAATACTATTACTGTTTCCCTTGTAAGTCAGAGTAATATTGATAGTAATTGAAAGTGCTTCTTTACCTGACTATAATTACATTTATTTTTATGAACCATTAAACAAAAACTCAGTTGCTGGAATTAGCTAATTACAAAAAACTAGGAAAACAGGTACTACACACTTATTTGGGATGTATTTGAGTAAATGCAAGTGACCTTCCCAATTATATTAAAATATAATAATCTCTATATGAATTTTGTTCAGGAAAATATAATTTCACATTTGATACAAATTAATAATACACCTCTATACTAAAAAACACTTTATATTTATAAATTTTAATTGATGAAGATAATTTAGTGATTTGTTTAATATCTCTCTGTTTTGATAAGGAAAACCTGTTCACACATAAAATTGTAGTAATAATAATAAGTAATGGGAAACACATGCATATTCGAGGTCTGTAGTCTCATATGTCAGCATTGCATCAGCATCATTGCCAGGGCTTGTTACTAAGATGTGGGGACCCTGCCCCAGAGTAGCTGTGTTTGGTGTGGCACCAAGTAATTTTCATATCTAACAATTCCAGTTGATGTTGACAGTGCCCATGTTTTGAGCATAACTCATCTAAACAAATTACTTGCAAAGCTAACAGAACGAAAACCATGATAAGAAACAATGTGAAAAGCTAGTCCATGGCCTATATGTCCACCAAGTCAATGGTAATTTTTAACAAGGTCAATGTTAAATGAACTGTTACTGTTAGTGTTTGCATGGTTGTGATTATGCAATGCTCCCTCCTCATTGAAGAGACAGAAGAAGAAAAGGAGAGGACAGGACAGGACAGAATAAGACAAAAAGAGGGAGACTGACAGAGATAAAATAGTAGCAAGAATGTAGGCTTAGTTGCCAAGACATCCTACACGACTAACAGTTTTTGGAGAAATCTATACATGTGTCTACCTGGAACCTGGCAGCTCTTATTACACCTTACATATGGTTTGGAAAGATAATTTAAAATGTAGAGCATATTGTCTTTTATCCCCCGTGGCATTGTGCTTCCTTTTATATGGGGAAGGTTTGAGACATAATATGACTTCACATTGGCCTCCATCACTGGATTTCTAACCAATTCATTACAGGAAACTTGAAACTTCATAGGGTTTTGTGGCCACCTGGTTCTACAAAGATCTTCAAAGCATTTGCAAATGCCCTTTCTTTCTCATCTCATCATATGTGTCAAATGACATCAACAAAAGGGATCACTTTATATCTGATGGCATGTCTAGACATAGCAAGTATCTTTAAGATAGAGTGTGGGAGGTTGGCCTCCCTGGTGGCCTAGGGGTTAAGTCTCAGCACTACTGCCATGCCATTCAGGCTTGCCAGTCAGGGAGCTGACCCACATATTGCCCAGCAGACCTCTCCTATCTCGTCTGCTCCTTCAGCAGTGTATTTCAGTAAATCTGCCTGTTTTGCACCCACTCTGTCTCTGGTGAATCCTTGAACCTCTGGCCCTATTCTTCTACACAGACACATACACAATATTAAAGAGAGAGAGAGAGTGAGAAAGACAGAGTGTGGGAGTTTAGTACAACAGGAGTATAATACCTGTAAAGCTTTCTATCTTACATAAACGTGAACTCTTTCATACTATCCTTCCTGATAAAGATGGAAAAGATTGCATATTTCCGTTAACCAGCCACACTTCAGGAAGTCATGTTTGGGATAATACTCTGTAGGGAAGCTATCCTATAACTCGCAGAGCAACTGGAAACAAACAAACAAACAAAAAGCATTGCTTATTTGACCCTGGTCATCTGTTGTCATTCTTTCATCTAACTGATTTCTGAAGAAGCACGCCTGATAACCTCAACCAGGCTATGTTAAGGACTATATGTTCTGCAGTCTTTCCAGATCTTTCATGGTGGCAATATTATCTTCAAAATATAGTAAAACTATATTTTGATTTCTTGTCTTAACTGGAAATGACGCAGGACATTTCAGAGACTTCCACTTTGACCTTCCCTAATATAAAGAATAGGTATTATTACCCTGCAGCCTGTGAAGCCCATAGGGAGGATTATGGGTGTACATACTGCTGAGATTTAAAAAACAAAAGGCTGAGATTTTTGGCTTTACTGGTATGGCTCTTTACAGAAAACTGTAATATGAAAAGATTCATGTAATCCTCTGTCATAAGAGCAATATCCACAGCAGCCAATCATGTATCCAATCAGAGTACTCAGTGACAGATGACTGGATAAGGACACTGTGGATTAATATACTCAATGGAATACTCAGCTAGGAAAAAAGATGAGACAGTGACTTTGGGGACAAAGGGATAGATCTTCAGGTAATTATGTTAAGTGAAGTAAGTCAGAAAGTGAAAGACAGAGAGCAGATGGTTTCACTTATTTATGGAATATAAATAATCAAAGATTGCATACTGGCAAGGCACAGCAAAAATAATTCTTACACTGTGAAAAATGCACTGGTTACCAGAGGAAAGAGAAGGGAGATGAGAGGAATGGCAGAGGAAGGGCAGGATTTGGTAGAGAGTATTTCACATATGAGATGTGAAAATGTGCCCCCAAAATTATATAGATGTATATATGTTGTGTGTGTGAAAATGGCTATAAATTAATATTCACAAAATAAAATTATAGGGTCCTCCCTGGTTGTGAAGGAGTTAAAGCACAGCACTATGAATCTATCAGCAGCCTCTACAGCATAAATTCGATCCCCAGCCCCAGAGCTGACCCACAGAGCACAGCAGACCTCTCCTGTCTCACCTGCTGCTCCCTTCAGCAGTGGATTTTCAGTCGATCCACCCATTATTCTCCCCACTCTGTCTCTAGTGAATCCTCTCATCCCCTGCATCTCTGGCCTGTACCCCAGTTCTCGTGTGTATCACTAATTAAATCTTAAACAAAATCATACAAAAATTATCTCAAATGATGCATATTTAGGTGTAGTAGAGAGACAGATAATCAAATTCAGAGCATATACTACTCAATCAGAGAACACAATTGGATATTGATCACTTACATTTTTAATGACACTGGGAACACTATGACCAGTTCTTCCTTAGTATCTTGATCTAGAATATACCCTGGAACCCTAAAGAGCAAAGTCATCCAAATGGTGTTCTAGTCATCCAGAGTTTAATCATTCTAGGATGCTCTATTGCCTGCAGAAGTTGACCCATTCTTCCAAATGTTTCCGTGAAACATCGCATAAATATGCTTCAAGTAGTATGGGTCACATCCTTGCCCAAGTTTTTGAGGACATCTCAAAGCATAATTTTGCTGTGGCCTTTCACCAATGACTATGTTCTTATATACTTACATGCCCTTTGTATAAATATTCTTAGTAGAGTCAATGCTTCACACAGTTTATATTTTGGTATTTCTCAAAATACAATCATAAAATTGCATTGCATTTTCCTTCAATGATATATCATTATATTTTCACCACTGGTGAACATTTTAATACATTGTTATCACATGCCAGGGATAAACATCATCTTAGGCAGATCTACCAGTTATAAGGCTCATATTACTGACTGCACATAATGATTCAATTTCAACATCCCACCTTAGTGTTTTAGAGACCACTGATGAAATCACTCCATCAATTTCCTTCAGAAACATACTCTGAGATAAAAATGACAGTGCATTTTTTGCATTGACATCTATGCAGAAGGAAGAAGGTTATATTTGGGTCAAAGGATATAATGGACAGGGACACCAATGAGTTTTAGCTGACCCTGTAAGGTTATTTAGCATTGCACGGGTCTTTAGGAATGTATTTTGCTGGGAGAAGAGGGCTAAGCACTATATTTCCAATATAACCAGTATGTGAGTGCAGAAGGGGACTGGCAATTGGGAAAAAAATATTTTCTTGAGAAAAAAGAAACTGATAAAGACAGAGCTGAAAGCCTCTACATATCATCCACATTTACTCTCAGCACCTGGGGAATAATCTTTCCACACTGAAAAAGAATCTGGATGGTGCAATATAGCGTCCATTACATTGGCACACAGGGATGTTTCTCTTCTCATGCTGTAAAGTCATCAGGTTTCCAAAAATCTTGCTTGAAATACACAGAATGTTTTCTATGATTCTCATCACCGCTCCTATATGCCCCCTGGACAGTAAGCTCAGTCTCTCAAGGTCACTACAAGCATGTCTTTGAAACAATTCAAAGAAGGTTTCTCTAACTTTATGTTGTCTTTCTCCATCCCAAACCTCAGGCAGACAATCAACCACTCTGTACTTAGTCTGTACTTAGTTTCCTTTTTTCAATAGGAATATTGATATTTTATTTTAGCATTTTAAAGTTTAATTTAATAGGGCTTATATTTATTATCACTGCAATCTAACAGACTCAAACTGGAGCTTATCTGTGAGTAAAAAGGTCAGAACTAGAATGTTCAATACATTTGAAAATTTAGGGAAAAAAAGTCATACATCCCATCGATCACCATAGTGTACAAAGCACGGTTCCTCCAGTGCCTTCTTCCCGATCCCCTGGCAGTAGATTAAAGTATATCCCTCATCTACTCAAAGCAAAGGGATGGACACAACTAAACCAAAATTAATGCTAGAAATCTGAGTGTACAGCTGAGACAACCACGGGAAGGGGAGGGTTGGAGGTGAGCAGGGGAAGGGAAGAGGGTACCATGGATGTGAGCAGAGGATTCCTGATGCTTTGATAGGAGTGTGGTGTGACAACACCCATCTGGAGCACGTGAACTTGCGTTACTGAATCGGATAAAGTATTGTACTCAGTGTCACCTCAATTAAACCATTTAAGTAAATTAATAATAATGGCAAAAAAATAAGCAATTGTAAATTTCAAAGCCAATAATGGTTGTCTATACAATTCTGACTCTTTGTCCCTTTGGTACAAATGTTCATAAGTAGTCCAAAGTAATAGTCACAAAAGTCTTTACTATCTACTCATTTGATATTTTCATACTACTGAGCTTAGGAAACCTATGAAGTTTATATATTTTGTCCACATATTTTATAGTATGTCAAAACTCTACAGTACTTGATAGCTATCCTGGTAGAGATAAACGTTCCTGAAAATGTACTCTCTAGGGCCTTGATGAAGATGGAGGGCACTGGTGTCAATGAATATTCTATTAAAATGCAACATGGGGCCCTCCCTGGTGGTGCAATGGATTAAAGCACAGAACTATGAAGCTACCACAGCCACTGCAGCACAAGTTCGATCCCTGGCTAGGGAGGTGACCCATATGATGTGGCAGACCTCTCCTCACCTGCCTGTTGCTCTCCTCAGCAGTTGCTGTTCTGCTCCCCAATATTTCTCTGGTGAATAATCTCACCATCCTGCACCTCTGGCCTGACCCCAGTTCTGTATGCATTTAATCATCTTTTAAAAAATTTTAAAAACAGCAACATGGAATTTAAATCATACCATATAAAAAAAAAACTGAGCTCAGAATCATATATGTAAGAAATATAGAATTGAAGATTGATTGATAGAATAGAAAATATAAATCAAATATCAGTGTTTTTCTCATATAAAATATCTGCATTGCTAGCTGCTGAACAGATATGGCTTCAAATTTGCCTGGTGAGTGTAAAACAAAATTCCAAGGTATTATTGTACTAAATTTTTATTAAAGCATGTTCAGAAACCTAAATGATTATAAATCTGATCTCATACTTGCATTACATGAAAAAATGAAAAGGTCTACAAGAAACTATAACGAGGCCCTCTCTGGTAGCACAACAGGTTAAAGTGCAGCCCTGTAAAGCTAGCTGAAATGCTTCTGCATCAGTTCAATCCCCAGGCAGGGAAGTGACCTACATGGTGCAGCAGACTCTCCTATCTTGCCCATTGCTCCCTCAGCAGTGTATTTCAGTCAGTCTGTCTGTTCTGTTGCTCATTCTGTCTCTGGTGAACCCTCTCACTTTCCCTATAGCTCTGACCTGTACCCCAGTTCTGTGTGCATAAATAAATAAATCTTAAAAAAAAAACTGTAACAAGAAATTATTAGGCTGAATATAAATATATGTCCTTGTTAGGTTCTGATTTACACTGTTCAATTTTCATTGCCTACTGGGTAGCTATGTATACTTTCCTTTAAGATATGTGTATATTTTGCATAAATTGCCATTATAAAGACACACTACAACTATAACAATAACATTCACAGTATATGTCAACATTTAGGCTGACCAAGGGAAATATTAGCTGAGTTACAAAGTGTGCTAATTATAGTGTTGTCCCACATTTAATATACATAATTATGAAACCAGGCTAACAAGTAGTAGTCTTTAGAGAAAAAAAAATTATATAAAATACTGCTGCACATTTTACACTTTAATCACTAATACTCAATTGATAAACCACATTTTGTATAATACGTATAACCAAGGAGGTAAATTTTGGCAGCCCACACCATCTAGGAGTTTATGTCCAGAATATTACAATGCATCCAATTTTGATCTCATTTATACAAAATCTAAGTTGATCTATTATTTATAAACTTGGATTAGTAGTTGTCATTCAAATTGAATAATGCCTATTAAGTGTGATTCTACAAGGGAAAAGTTGGATGAAACTGTAATTTATTACATTTTATTATTCTCTTCCAATTTAACTTCTTTTAGAAGCCATAGAAATATAATTCTATTTCACTCAGAGTTAAACTTGTTCTCTTCAGGGTTACAGCCAACATCAATATATCACAGAGCTCCAGACTATCAAAAGAAGGGGTGGAGCTATTTCCTGCATTTTTCGGCAGAGATCCTTGATGGTCATCACTAGATGCTGACTGTTCTTTCAAGACAAATGTTTCTTCCTAAATAATGAAGCTTTCCTGTGGGTGTGACATTTGCCACAATTTCAAGTTTTGAACTTCTGTTTAGGGTTAGCTTTTTGATCCTTCAAATGGTTTTAATAACTTGTAATAAAATCTCCTGTAAACATTATATTGAAATCTTTAAAAAGATAAAAATTGTAAACTTCATCTGGTAAATATCATTAACTGCTGGATCCTAAACTTTCATATCATTTAATGTTTATCAATTAATGAATAAATTACGGGTTTTACATATAAATACAGTTTGTCACTTTTGTCCAATGATTTTACATGTATTTTTATTTGATTATTTTTCAAGTTTATATACAAGTTGTTAAAATGACTACAACATCAAAGAAAAATTTCAAAGTAAAATATTCTATTACTTACCTTACTCATATTTTTTGGCAGCCTCTTCCCAGTAAGTATTTTATACTAACATACTCAGACAAATATTGCCATTATGCTAAGCATTTAGTTATTTCATTTATTATATGAATTTTTTAAAAAGATTTATTTATTCGTACAGAACTAGGGTACAGGCCAGAGATGCAGAGGGTGAGGATTCACCAGAGACAGAGTGGGGAGCAGAACAGGCAGATCGATGAAGTACACTGCTGAGGGGAGCAGCGGGCGGGTCAGGAGAGGTCTGCCTCGCCATGCTCCTCCGGGGCAGGCGGGAATCGAACTCATGTTCAAGCACATGTACTGTGCTTTAACCCACTGCGCCACCAGGGAGGGCCCTATTATATGATTTTTTTTAATCAGCTGTATGTATATTCAGAAATACAAGATTCACAAAATTACTTCCTCGTGTAAAATACTAAGCATCAGCAAATCTTATCACTTCTCATTCCAAATTCATTCTCCTCACAATCACTAGTAATCATTAACTTCCTTTGTTTGCTATGTGAGACCATATATCTAAATTTAGTACCATTTCTTGCTTTTCCTTACGTGTTTATATTGATGTTCATATGAAATGAGGTTTCAAACACCTTAAGTATTCTATTGACTCCATACATATGTTTATTTCCATTTTTCTAATTTCCTTATAATATTATATTCCACTTTCGATAAGACCAAGATCCGATTTCTTATTATGCTGCCTGAGTCAATATTCAAATCTAAGACACAGAGTATGCAATGATAACATTGCATTTACTGATTTTTAGTACCTTCAATAAAGATTATAATTACCTCATTCCCCTAACTTGCTAATTTTATGTACTTAGCATGGATTAATATCTAAACACTGGCAGTTATGAGAAATCTCCCCTCATTATTTTCAAAGGCAGTCTTTAAAAGCTTTTCTTTGCCTCTGTTAGTCTCCACCCTCCATTTGATTTCTTCCTTTTTTTTTTTTTAAGATTTATTCATTTATGCATCCAAGCATGGGTGTGGGAGAAGAGGGAGTGAGAGGATTCACCAGAGAGTGGGGGTCAGAATAGGCAGATCTACTGAAATACACTGCTGAGGAGAGTTGTGGGCAAGCGGGAGAGGTCTGCTGCGCCCTGTGTGTCAGCTCCCTGGCGGGGGATGGAACTCATGCTGAAGTGGCTTTAGGTGCACAGTGCTCAGCTTTAACCCACTGCACCACTATATAGGGCCCTCTTCCTGACTTTTATTTCCCCTTGGTAATGTATCTCTCGATGTCCTCCTATGTCACTCTTCTTAGCTTCCCAGCTGAGAATTTTCATTGTCCACCATTTAGAACATTCATTTCTTAAGCTGGATCACTGGTTTCTCATGACAGGAGTCCTTAACCTTCCTTCTACTTACTTTACATTCTCAACTAGATGGTACAGTTTCTCCCGGAGCTTCCTGAGAAAACCCAGGAACCTGATAACAACATGATTAACACTTTCTACATTCTTCTTTTATTTTTACTTTTAAATAAAGCTCAACTGTATTGTCTGAATCTTTAAAAAATATATATGTATATATTTCTTGTCAGGTTTTTCTTTTAAAATTTGAATGCAGTGTTTTCTCTGACACCAGAAAACCCCCCAAATCATATGGGTTTTTCTTCTAAATTATTTATTTCCCTTTTAATTGTTTAAAATATGGTTTTCATTAGTATCTTCCCTCTAATGTCTTGGGATGTTCACTGCAGTGTCAGAAGGATAAATGTATGATACTGATATTAAAAAAAAAAAAAAGTCTTCACAATTAGCAGTAAGGTTTGTTTGCTGTGCCTCCTTAGTGGTTCACAGAAGTTTTCCCTGGGGCTGTGCTCCGTATCAGCATCAAGTTCACCTTATAACCCAGGCTGAAAGAGCAGCAGCAATGGCTCTTACCCAGTGACAATAGCAGAGAGAAACTCTGGGTATTTCTGTCCAGAAATGAAAAGATCCACATCTACTCATTCTGTCGAACAAAGCAGTCTCAGAACAATGCTTCAAGTCAAAGTAGTCGAACCTATACCCTGCCATGTGCCAAGGTGAACAGCAACAGTGTACGGATAAACCTTAGACCTGTGCAGTTGTCTTCATAATTAACAAGAAGACACTAAAATGTCAACTGTGCCTTAACACTGAAAGCCCATTAGGATTAGATTTTTTAATTGCAGGATCCCAACTTTCTAGAGTTCTTTCCATTGGCAAAAATATTTTCAGGAAAGAAGTTAACCATCCTTCTGTCTTGGGAACTAGAGTCAGGGTGTGCATCTACTCGCAGACATCCTAGGAACAAGCTGGGGAAGCAGTGTGCTCCACTTTGACCCTGTTTTCTTGATGACCACCCACTCCAGCTTTTAGCATTCATTGTGTATATCCAATGGAATCTATAATGTTTAATCTGCTGGGCCCTACCTGGTGGCACAACATGTTAGGATGCAGCACTGTAAGCTAACTGCAGCCGCCTCAGTGTAAGTTCAATGCCAGGCCCCAGAGGTGACCCACATGGTGCAGCAGACATCTCCTGACCCACCCACTGCTCTCCTCAGCAGTATACTTCTTTGATCTGCCTGTTCAGCTCCCAGCTCTGTCTCTGGTGAGTCCTCTCACTGCCCCTGCACCTCTGGCCCATTCCCCAGTTTTGCATGCATGCAAAATACATTTTTAAAAATTAGCCAAAAAATTAATCTTCTTCTTGGGGTTTAACTGTTGATTCAGGGAAGAAATTATGACTTCTGAATTCTCCCTTTACACATCTGTAAGGAATCTTATATTTTCAGAGCTTAGGTTGTCAAGAAAACCCTTTTTTGTTGAACCCACTGACATTTGTTTCCTGTACTTTTCTTCCTCTCATATTTACACATCATTACAGTTTTTATAGTTAATGTGTGTGTTACTCTCTCTGGCTGTTGTAATACTACAGACTGGATGAATGGACAATAAAAATTTATTTCCTGTAGTTCTGGAGGTTGGAATGGTCAAGATTAAATTGGGCCTAATTTAGCCCTAGTGAGATGTCTCTTCCTGACTTGCAGATGGCTGTATACAGTGGGTTACTTACTGTAACCACTCACGGATGAGAAAGAGACAACTCTGCTGTCTCTTCTTATAGCCATGGTTGCTCCATCAAGAAAACATTGACTTCTTGATCTCACATAGCCTGAGTTACCTCCCAAAGTCCCTGACTCTACATATGATCACATTGGAGTTAGAGCTTCAACATTTTTGGAAGTCACAAACATTCAACTCATAAAGTGTGTCAACTTGACCAACCTCCGTGTACCCTGAAATTTGGTTAAACTTTATTTCTGGGTGTGTCTGTGAGAGTGTTTCTGCCTTACAATAATGAATAAATTATATATGGAGCAAAGATTTCCCTTCCTAACACAGGTGATACTTCTCTAATTACTTAAATTTCTGAATAGAACCAAAGGACTGACTACCCGTTAATTCAAATAATGTTCTCCCTCTCTGATTATAAAATGAAATATTTTCTGGCCTTTGAGTTGAACTGAAACATCAGATCTTCTTGAGTCTCTAGATTTTGAAACTTATCTGTGTCTATAATAACAGTATTTAATTCCCTGTAATAAATATCTTTCTATAAATCTTTGGTTATGCTTTTCTGTTTCTCTAGAGAGCACTAGATATTACCCAAAATTATGCAATTCTTATTTTGATTTACCTCCCCAGATTTGACAAGGAATCCCAAAATTGTGTTTATCTTACACTATATAGAAGACAGAATAAAATGATGATGTTATGTCAATTTGTTGGAAGGTGATTAAATGACCTTATGACAGCAGGAATTCTAAATGAAGCCATTTAATGCTCTCATTAAAACATTAATATAATTTTATTACCTGAAATGATTTAATATTGCATCTCAAATATATATTCCCCATGGGCATATGCTACCGAAAGGCTGAAAAATGCTGAATTGACAGTAATGTAAAATGTTAAATATTTACTAAGAGTGGTTTTGATGGTAAAATGAAATACTGTAGTAGTGAGGAAATATTGGTAATACACAACATTTTGGAGGAATTTAAAATATTGGTTTCAATTGTAAATATATTACGACTCTATGGAACACTCAAAATGATGGGACCAATATAATCAAGGTACACATAAATCTATACAACAAGGAGTGTTAGTTTAGGGGGTCACCACTTTTAAAAATTAATTGACATATACAAGAATCAGGGTGTAGGCCAGAGGTTCAGGGCAGGGTGTTTGTAAGTGAGAGGATTCACTAGAGACAGGGGGGAGCAGGACAGGTGGATCTACCGAAATACACTGCAGAGGGGAGCAGCAGATGAGGCACGAGATGTCTGCTGTGCCATGTGGGTTAGGTCCCAGTTCGGGGGGATTAAATTCAGATTACAGTGGCTGACAATAGCTTAAAAGCACTGAGAGTTTAACCCCTGTGTCACCAGGGAGTCAACAAGCTTAAAGATCACCCTAAAATAGCATGAAAGACATAGTACGTGTTGTTTTTCAATCTACAGTTTAACTTGGAGCATATATATAAATTATCAGTTATATTTACTTTATCAGTTATAAATATAGATACTTTTATAAATATAGATATTTAATCCAAATACTACATATGGCACCATTTGCTGACTTTCTAAGCAGGGATACAAGTTCAAACTTATAAGGCAATGTTATTATAATTCAGCATTATTTTTTGTGATGTTGAAAAGATGATGCAGGTGGTATTATATACTGCACCTTTCTCTGAGGTGCCAAAATTATATTCCTGCACCATTTTGAGATGCGAGGCCAGGGACTTTTCATATCAGATGTCTTCTTTATCAGCTGACTCAACCAAAGATTTTTTCAATCGGCAGTGAAACAAAGTGAAAACTGGCTTGCCTCTTGTTTCTTCCATCATTAACCAAGCTTTTGTTCTTTGCCCTGACAATGGGAACTGTTTTCAGTGGTTAATTTCAGTTTCCTTTCCCCGAACTACAAGCTCCATGCCCCACTCTCAGTATCCGGTATTCCAAGATCCTAGCGGAGGCTGTTTGGATCTCTGCGTATCTCCTGAGAGTCCCAGTCCCAGCTGGCCTGCCCCCTTGATAATGCCAGCAACTTCTTTTCCGTTCCCCACTATAACAACCCCAGCTGTTGTCTGCAGACATTACATCCAGAGTAATACATGGTCCTTCTTTTGCCACTTCCTTTCTCTGAGCTATAATTAATACATCTTTTTTAAAGATTTATTTATGTATGCATACAAGAACTGTGATACAGGCTAGAGGTGCAGGAGGTGATAGGGTCCACCAGGGACAGAGTGGGGAGCAGAACAGACAGATTTACTGCTGAGGAGAGAAGCAGGAGGGTCAGGAGAGGTCTGCTGTTCCCTGTGGGTGAGCTCCCTGGCTGGGGATCGAACTCCTGCTGCCAGTGGCTGTGGATAGCTTCATAGTGCTGCACTTTAAAACACTGTGCCACCAGGGAGGGCCCTATGATTAATACTGTTTTTAAAGAGAATCCTCCCTTTCCAAATGATGGGAATAGTTTTCAAGGAGGTGAATTCAACAGTCTGACAAGGTTTAATAAAAATAGTTGTGTCTTTGAAAGGGCACTAGGCTGTCAGAAGAGAGAAGGGATGAGGGGAAGGGAAAAAAAAAGAATTAAAAATAACAGAACATTGTGCCTGAGAGAAAATGAGAAACACGACAGAATAGAAGTTATGTATTAGAAACCTAATTGTACAGATATCATATTTGGAAAGTTTGTTAATAACTCCTTTTATGGGCTATATATGGATTTAAAATAAATGAAGACACTAAATGACATGCATTGCATAGATATGATAGGCCTTAAAAGCCAATAAGGTACCTTCTATATGATATATTATATGGCCATTGCAGTTGTATAAATGGGGGGGGCTAGTTCTGAATTTCATCACAGCTATGGCTATAGCTGGTTTGAGAAGGTATTACTGTAGGATATTTAAAGCTGAAATAAGAAGATATCAGAGATATATTATCTATTGAGATTGAAAGAAATCCAGTGTCAAATGTGACTTTATGACTTTAGCCAGCTATTGGAATTGTGGTACTATTCAGAGAGTGAGATATGAGGTTGAAAAGTGATTCCCCACAAGTCTGAAAATGGGAGGGATGAAGAGGTTAAGATTTAAATTTGATCGTGTTGCGTTAGCCATAACGGCAGGTTTTTTAAAAGTTGTCACATAGGGGAACAGAAACACATTCCTCTTTCATTGTAGGAGAAAAAATAGGTATAAGGATACTGAAAGCAGAAGCATTTTAAAAAATTCTAGTGTAATGACATGGAAATCACATTGATATGAATTATTTTCTAGAAAAACTAAGTGGAAATGCTTTTCTAAGAGCTGGAAATTTAGAGACACATAGCATTTGTTAACATAGAAACATATAATCAATAAATGTTTTCCTGCTATCCTAATTATACATACATGCAAATCCGTTTCAGCTTTTATATTTCAAGTGTTTTTTTTTTTATGAAATTACTAATTTTAACTGTGTTTTCTAGGGCCTTCTCTCTGTTGCTCCCTATTTTTTTCCCCTCTGTCTCCACTCAACTGATCCTATTACTTAAATAACATAAGTAACATTTTCAAACCCTTTTTTTGGTGATATGAGGAGCGCCACCATGCCTCATTCTACAAACTAGTTTTCTGACTCATTTATTCCTGCCCTGCAGAGACAGGGCCATGCATGAGTCACCATGTTCCAGGACCCACCCTCCTGGTGACATGACCCAAGTATCACTTGTTTGTGTTTCTAGCCCACCCTGGAAAGTCAGAACTCATCCGTCAACTATTCATTGTTTTTCCATCTCTAGCTCCTTGCCCAGGTTCAATAATCTTTTCTGCCTTCTGATTTTCATCTTTAATAGACAAAAGAGGGCAGGAGGAACCGTGTCATTTCTGAGCAGAACAGAGGTTTTGCAAGATCTTTCACATTCTCACTTTCTTAGATTTTCCTCTAAGAGTAAGCAGGGAGTAGCATCAGTCCCTTGAACCAGGGCCTTTGGGGCACACAGGCAGTGACCCCCGTGATCCACAGGCACCCCTGAAAATGTTTATCAGAAGTGACTCTGAATGCAATAGCATGTTGGTGCCATAGTGGTGGCATGAACCAATATAAGACGGGCAAGCAAGAGCTACATGAAAAAGAGGGAAATTCTCATCAGATTCAGTTGTCTGTTTTTCTAAAGAAGAAAAAAAAAAAAAAAAAAAAAAAGCCTGGTCCATGATGGGAAGGTACAATCTACTCATCCTGACACCAGGTTGATAAAAGATTTCCTTAAAAATGGGCAAATTATATATCTTCAATCAAGTTCTCTCTTTTTTGGTAACTAAAGTTTTATTGGACGAAAACTACATTCACTTGTTTACTGAGTGATGATTGGGACTTTCAGTCTTGAGTGGCAGAGGGAGTTCAGTGGCTGCAACAGAGATTATGCCTACAGTCTGGAAATTTATAGTAAAAGGTCATGTACCTATTGGGTCCAGAGCTACTACGTTTGACTTCTGCTATTAGTATTTCATGAACCAGAACCAGGCCATAGTCAGATTAATTTCAGGACAGAACAGAACAATCTGGGCCCTGAGAGAGCCCCATCACCATGCTCTATGGATCGAAGGACCCTTGAATCGGCACCAAGTAGGCTGAGGAAACATGTTCACCAACATCTCCAGGATGCGTCTGACCTCTTCTCTCTAGCTTGTGGCCATCAAATTTCCAGTGACATCATTCTACATTTTTGAGGAATTTGCCATCCTTTGTTATTGCTAATGGAGCAGTATGGAGTCACACACACCATCTCTCCTCCCTAAGTACACAATCATTTAACTTACTTGAAGTTGTAAATAAAAATACACTCACTGGGGAATATATTTATTTGACTCATTTTCTGAGCAAACCTATGTAGGAACAAGTATATTTACCATGCAGACACATTCATAGGAGACAGGGATTGTTTTCTCTTTAGTTAACAAGCATAGAGAGCTCCCCCATAAATCCACAAAGAGATGAAGCAAAAAAAA
>NW_004567108.1:9668825-9724540 GCF_000260355.1 Condylura cristata | reverse complement strand
AGGGGGAGCAGAACAAGTAGATGAACAAAATACACTGCTGAGGGGAGCAGTGGGTGGGTCTGGAGAGGTCTGCTGTGCCATGTGGGTCACCTCCCTGGCAGGGATCAAACTCATGCGAAGCGGCTTTAGCTTCTTAGTGCTGTGCTTTAACCTGTTGCATCACCAGGGAGGGTTCCCTGCTTGGTTTTCTAGCAATCACCAACCCCAAAATCTACTACATTTCCATATAAACAAACAAAAACATTTATATCACAGTCAACACTCAGGAAATTCCAACTGTTTTTCACTGTGAATCAAAAACTCTGAAGGCCACATATGTATGACAAACATATTTTGGCCACCTGAATGACCAAGTGGCAAATGTATCATTTCTTATAATTCAAAGTCACCTCCTCACAGAATTTTATTTTAAACTGCTAGCACTGCTGATGTGTTGGTCTTGGCAGGACTGATTTTATTCTTAGGTTGCGAATGTCATGGTTCTGTGTCCTGTGGCATGACCTTCCTATACTTTAGCTGGAGCCCTATGGGGCTTAAATCTCTTCCTTTGGCTGGGCTGGAAGTCTAACAGCTTCAGCTTTGCACCATCACTGTGTTCATTGTTCAGCCCTAAATGTCATAGCAGGTGAATTCTGCTGGTTTTCACAGTCTTATCTTGTACCTGCTAAGCCTTGCCCTCAGCCAAGTAGCTGAAGTGAATGTCACACAGTTCTCTGGAATAACTCCCTCTTCCCCATCACATTCCTATGTAGTCCCATCCTTTTGATTACCACAACCTGCACACTACAACTTCTTCACTTGTCGGTAGCTGAAATCTATGACTCTTCCACTAAATGATAAGAAAACATTGATTTGACTTCTCCAAATACCAGCTAATCATGGGCTTCATCTGTATTTTCTTCCTGAAATTGGGGATGTTGAAATCCTGTTACCAATGAGCTTCAGCATTCTCATCTTGACTGCAGTTTAGCCAGATATTTCTTTTCAAGGACTTAGTGTCCAGCTCTATGAAATGTAAGCTTTTAGTAGGATAGTGCTCGTAAGCCTCCATCTCTGTAAAAAGGTAGGAGCCTGCTTTTCTGTGGGGGAGGAAAATCACCCAGCTTTCTTATGGGACCCGCTAAGGTAAAGGCAGAGAACACTTGGTTCTCCCTTGTACAGTCAGTCAGTAAATGCAGATATCCTGAGATCTCTCCCTCAACTTCAGCTCCTAAACAGCTCTGTGGTCTTCTGCAGTGGGATTAAGTCATGATTATGTTCTGCGGGATTAAGCCATGATTATGTTCTGCTGTCCCTCCTTTAGTGGCAATAGCCTTGAATAATAAAGTTTTCCTCACTTGCTTCACTTTGTCCACTATCAAATTTGCTTTGACACTTGAAAATATGTACCCCATATATTTTCATCTTCAGTTCATTTTCTGTGCCTTGAAGCAAGCCTAGAGAAAATGGAGGGGTTTCATTCTAAAGGAGATCATAAAATTTTGATGGATAGCCACAGGAAGCAAGTTTAAGGAAGCTGTTTTTGTTTTAACATGGTATATAGTTGTTATCACATCTCTGAATGTGATATGGAAATCATACATAAGAGAAATGATCACTCAAAAGGAAGATAACTGCAGGTTCAAAGTCTGAGTAAAATAAATATTGGGTTCCATACAATTAGAAGGTTGGAATTTAGTGATCCCAGGTATAACTTAACACCTAAGTACAGAATACTGGTATAGAGGCAAGTGTATCAGAAAATTTTATGATGGAAATCTGATGAGGTTTCCTTAAAATATATTATTTCCTTAGTGAAGAAGAATCAATCTCTCTCTGGGAGCAAGGGGTGTGTTGGTATATAGAGCTGATAAGGAAGGCATACTATGTTTTATGAGTTGGATTTTATCAGGCTGAGATCTTGACTAGGGAAGAATAATAAAGAAATATAATGAGAAAATGACCGAGGGTAAACTCAAGAAAGAGATAAGAAGGTCAGATTATGGAAGAATATTGAAGGATAGCAGGGGTGAAGTCCAATTATATACAAATCTTAGCGGGACAGGGGTAAATAAAGATAAATAATCCTGTGATGAAAAAGAAACAGTGTTTAAACACAGACCCTGCATTTTGTGTGGCACAGAAGAAAACAAGCAAGAAAATGTGGCAGATTAACTCAGAAGAGAATATCCAGAGTGTGCTGCCTAGTTTTGGAGATGGGCTTCATCACACAATTTGACACTGATATGACCTCAGCGTTCTCATGTGAACTGAGCTAGGATCTAGTACCTAACTCACAAAGGTTTTCTGAAGAATAAATTCCCTAACACAAGTGAAGTGTTCAGACTATTGCATGGCCCACCCTATGCATTCTTTAATATTTGACAGACAGTATCTGTTCAACTGGTCATAGAAGCAAGAGAAAAAGTAATTGTCTTTATAGTCCATAACAGGATCCGAAAGTATCTTTTAAAGTGTATAGAAAAGGAAATGGGGAGGAACTAATCTATTTAAGCAGAAGCAGGGATAAGATTTTGTCTGAAGGTCAGTGACCTGAGAGTTTGGTGTGGCGGGGTCATGGAGAATGGTGGAAAGAGACCACTCTATCAGAATGTATTTTTTTCTCTAAAAGGATTGATAATAAACAATAAAAGTGCCAACAGGCTTCTGAGAGTTCACCACCTCTCAACTCTGTTTTCAATAAAATTTCATTTACAAACGTGGTCTGCTTTGGTCTGTAGGTCAGAAATTGTATGTTAATTTTCTAAGGTTATTGAAACAAAGTATTAACATCTAAGTGGCTTAAATAGCACATCCTGTTTCTCACTTTTGTGGAAATGAGCAGGGGAAATCAGGTGTTGGCAGGTTTGACTTCTGAGAAAAAGAACCTTTTCCCTGCAGGTCACCCTTCACAGCTCGTATCTTGTCTAGTAGTGTTCTTCCTGGATTCATTTGTCTCCAAACTTCCCAGTGACCTAACAATACCATTAGTGTCTACCCTAATGACCTCATCTTCACTTCGTTATTAAATGATGGGTTCATTTGTAAATGTCCCACTTCCAAGTAACATTACAATTTACAGTAACTGAAGTTACCATACGGTGCAGGACTATTCAGAGACAGGATCCAATGTGTAGTAGTTGTCAACTCTTCTCTAAGATGAATATAACTCTTTAGCCCTGATTTTTACCTTTTTGATTACTTTCTTAGGTCATATGGAAGCAATTACTGATTATTTCCTTATAGTGTTTAGTTTTAGGAAATGTGAAACAGGACTAAAGAGTCGATCACCATCAGCAGCAGCTCACTGGCCTCATGTCCCGGCTTTAAGGTTTCTGTTTTATGGAGATCCAAATGAGGCTCTACATTATGCTTTTAATCTGACAGATGATACTAGAAAACAATACCTCTCCTCCAAGAAGTGGCTAGATACAGAAATCAGAGTTCCTGATTGGTCAAACAGAGAGATCTAGGACAACAGCATACCCAGGGGACCACAATGTGTCAGCCTGACAACTGTTGCCTAAAGAAGAGCTACTCAGAGGGCCCACCCTGGTGGTACAATGGGCTGGACTGCAGCACTGTGAAGCCAGCAGCTGCCCTTTCAGCAGGAGTTTGATTCCCAGCCCAGGAGGTGACACAGCAGACCTTTCCTCTGTTGCCCTTCAACAGTGTACTTTGTCAATCTGCCTGTTCTGCACCCCACTCTGTCTCTGCTGAATCATCTCACCACCCCTGCACCTCTGGCCTGTGCCCCAGTTCTGTATACATACATAAATAAATCTTAAAAAAAAAAAAAAGCAAACTAGAACCTCAAATTTCTAGGTTGAAGGCACCAAGTCATCTTCAAAAATAGACACTTGCCTAAGAGTGACATCTCCCAAGTGTGATCCTCCTGCTCACCCCCTATTACCCCCCAATATCTCCTCCCTCCTCCCTGCTGCAAGACCACTCATCTCCCACTAAGAAACAAACCGTTTCTTTTCTGAAGGAGCAGGGTGGACATTACAGATTGAGTATAAAAAGGAGAGATGTAGATGGAATGAAGGTTTTTTCACAAGGACTTTCTTTGTGAGAAAAGCAAAATGTCTATCTGTCTGAATACATGAATGTTCATACATGAGTGTTCATGTATGCATATAAATTATTATTTTAATAGAATATATCAGATGCACATTTTCAATAAACCATGGCAGGCAACCTATGTGTGTGTGTGTGCAAATATGTGCCTACATGTTACTTAATTCAAGGTTTCTGGTGAATGTATAATGTTGAGGAGGGTTAAGTCACTGAGGGTAGCCAGCAAAGTGATGTGAAGAGAAAGACCAAACTGACAAACTGAAGACTGAGAGAGCTAAATTAGACTACCAAGAAAGAATATTTTTGTCACATTTATGCATGCATTTAAAATTATGCAATTGCGTGGGAATATATATTTATACATATATGTATATTAAAAAATCTTTTAAAGGTGGTGAGGGGATGTGGAAGTCTGGGAACTAAAGGAGCAGCTTTGCCTACTTCACAGTTTGCATCGGGTTCGTTAAGCATGTGCTTGCTTTGGAGAGTTCCAGGAAGCTTGTAAGAAGTAAAAATAGTTTTGCCACTTAACATTTCACTTGTAGCCAAACTTCTATACAATGTATTATAAATGCTGGAGAGCGAAGTTCTTATTATTTTCTTACATAAGTAAAAAAGCTGCCATAACCTGATGAACCCAGTGAGAATTATTAAGATTCTAATTCTAGCAATTTTACAACAATCATGTATAATAACAAGACCCAGTCCTTACTAAGTGCTTACATATACAAACATTGTGAAATCATTTCCACCTATATTTACTTCATTCATTCTTCCAGGGAACCTACGAGGCAGACACTACCTTTAACCCCATTATTTATGGTATAAGAAAACTTAATTTGTTTTCTAGACTAAACTAAGCATAGCAAATTTAACAGCTTAAAAGAATACAAATTCATTATCTCTCAGTTTGAAGACCAGAAGTCTGAGGACAGGCGAAATTCCACTCACACATACACACACACACACACACACACATCCAAAAAGCAGGTTGCTACCCTGGGTCTCTCCTCTGGGGCTTAGGGTCCTCTTCTAAGGTAATTCCAGTAATAATAAGCTTAAGTTTCTTGTTGTTGGGCTGAGGCACTGACTGCTGAGAGGTTCCCCTCAGTGTTTGCAATGTGGCTGTTGGCTTGTCTACCAACTCAAGAGGAAAATGTTTGCTTCTGCTCAGAATCAATCTTGATAGCTTCTTCTGACACGGAAATCATCCTTAAAATGGCTCACCTGATTAGGTCAGTTTCCCCCGGCCTGATTTAACCTTTAACTTAAAGCAACTGAATAGGTACTTAATTATGAGAATAAAATCCCATTATAATCACAAGTCCCTTCTGCTCTCCAGAAAAGAGCAAACAGGGAGTATATAGATCAGGGCCAGAAATCTTAGCAGCCATCTTAGATCCCTGTCTAACACAAAACCTAAGGCAAAAAAGGGGAAAATAACATAACTTAAATCCTCATCCCAAATTTATTTAGCAATTAGAATTCTGATGATCTATATTTAAGTGAGTTTTTGCTACCCACCACACTATACCATGTTATGAAATACAAGTTCCAGTTGACAGTTTTTACATATTATGTCAATATGAAGAACAGTGAAAGGCGTGAGATTTATTTTTTTCTAAATTGTAAGCCAACTAGTTACTCTTCCCAGTTTCATGAGAGCTGGGAGAAGACAGAATACCTGAGCCAGAGACAAAGTACTATCTGTGATAAAAATAACAGTAGCCAGGGTATCCTCTTTTGAACTGGTTTTCTGAAACTTCATTTCCTATAAAGAAACACAAAGGGGATCACATGAAATCAGTACATGCACTGAGTTTTGTCAGGGGAAGATACTAAAGGAACCAGATTTCTCTATGCTGACTGAGTTTGTCTGATGATTTCCTCAAGGAGATAATAACTTTATTACACAGGACAGAGACAAATCTGTCCATTTCTTCACAGGGACATGATATCTTAATTTTCCAAGGCAATTTTTCTCTCCATCATTTTAGAAAAGCTAGTGCTGAATATGAACAACCCAGGTTTTATTTGCATGTTTTATGCACACACGTGGAATCCAAAGAGAACCGTTGCCCAATCATGTCTACCTCTTATTCCTACATGATTTTTCTACTGAATTATTTCCAGAATTACACTGGCCTGACCAAGACTGGGACAGAATAAATTCACTATGTCCCATATATTATTTAATTGTATTATTTCATTATTTTCTGACAGTTACACTGCATTACTAGACAAAAGTGAACAATTTATTATAAAGGAGTTGAGTAGACAACTTGGTTGACATATTTACTGTCTGTTTTGATAGACTTCCCTCAACCCAGATAATTTACTCCAAGATCCTCATCCTTCTTCCTAGAATCCCATATTTCTATTTACTATTTTATTGAAACCGCCAAGAACCATGAGGAATCTGATTTTTTTCTACCTAAAAACTAACATGCTGTTTCCCTTTCATGGATGTTGGTAGAAAGTGATTTTAGAGGCATAGATGAGTAAAACACAGTTCCTGCACTAGACATCTTATGTCACGCAGGATGGACTTACATAAGTAAATGATGCCTGTCTACATAAGATGTAAATGTAGAGACATGACAAAATTAATAGATTGGAATGTCACATAGTTCACCCTGACAAGTTTAGAAGCCATTCCAAAAATCAAGCTATTAGTGTAAGTATACCAGTTGAACAACTGCATGAGGTGATCTGGTCTTGCAGTATATACAATGTTTTTGTGAAAATACAATCCACTGCATAGGAATTTCATCCTGTCCTTCCTAGAGATGGGAACTTTTTAAATGTCAAAACAAATTTGAAAATGTGGGCACAGTTTTTCTAACTTTTGTCCTGAATTTTGAAATCTAGATTTTATTTTATTTTTTAAAGAGGGAATAAATATGAGCAGTGAATCATGAAAGTGCATGGTATTTATGGAGTACAGTTGGTAGAGAGACACATAATAAGTGAATGAGAATCAGTAGGCACATAATATCACTCACAAGAAGCCAGATTTTATTTTGTAGACTAGTGTGACCCAAAGAATGGCCAGAAAGCCAATTAGTTCCCACGCAGAAGTCTTAAAATTTGAACTGTCTACTCCTGTAATTAAATCACCAGTGGTATTTAAACAGACAAAATGGCACATTCTGCTCAAGATGAGATGGATTCATTGACTAAATATATTTGGTAGATGACATCGGTAGTCTCTAGAGGTAGTCAGACAAATTAGAAGGCAGAAAAATAAGGGCATACATATATGCCAAAACAAATCTGATCAGTAGTGGAAATGCACAATAGAAAACAGCAACTAACTCCTTGGTCTTTTGATTCCTGTATCTGTAGAGGAAACAGATAAATCCCAAACAATTCCATGTCCACTTGTAAAAAGTCCAAGTTACGGTAAGACTAAATGCACAATGCTCTATCCAAGACTGGTGAACCAAGGAAATATTGAAGCAAATGAGAGTTGCTCTTAGGACAAGTAAGTAGAAGCCATGTGAGTGAAAAGCTGGAGAGCACAACAGAGCCGAGTTTTCAAGGTAGAAGAAACACAATTATTGGAAGCCCTAGGCATGAAAGAACTTGGGTCTTTGGAGTAGTTCAGTAATTTTTATTTTTGGCTAGAGGACTTATTTAATAGTACAATATAATCATACAAATCCTCTTTAAGAATTTTAGAATGCTTGCCATTATATGGAGTATATTATAAATTATAGGGAAGCATTTTTTAATTAAAGTTTGAGTTGTGAATGTGTTTTAATAGAATCTTTCACAGCAGTATGAATACAATGTATTAGACAGGCAACACTGAAGCATTTAGCAACAACAACAACAACAAAAAAAACCCACGTTGTTTACATTAAATAATTATCTAAGTAAAATATATGGATAATGAACAAATAGTGTATGTGAATTATTTTTTTGGAGTAAGGTGTAGGCCTGAGTATATAATAAAATATATATTGAAATATAATGATAGTTTATGGTACCTAATATAGATAAAATGCTTTCATAAGCTGTTCTTTGGGGTTCTTGCATATGTTTTAGCTAAAATAAATGAGTGTTTCATCTTAATAATGTTTATAGTTTGCTTCTAAATAATGAGATAGCAAGAGGGTGTTAGATTGCTATTTAAAAACACAAGTAGAACATTAACACCTCATGGGTGAATATAATTCATTCCCAAGAAATAAACTAATATGTTATAAAGTGACAATGATAATAAAATAGTTCAAATGAATTGTTGGCTAAGTCACTAACAAGTTCAACTGAAGTTAACAAACTCTTATATAAGATTACTTATAATTCACCTAGATTATATTTCATTGTGTTTAAAGGGAACACTGTACCCTATATATTTAATCGTGACATAAAAGAGAAGTAATCATCATTCTTTGAAATGTAAACACAATGATGTTATCAATTGCCTGAATGTGGGACAAAACTGCAGAGACCAGAAGGAAAACAGGGAGCGGGGAGGAAAAGAGAGAGGGTCTTGCTAGAGGAGAGAAAACACACCATATGTTGAACAGGGAACATTTAATATAAATAAGTAATGTGTCTTCTATAGTACTGAAGTTTATAAGGGTTATGCAAATAAGAAGAGAGAGAATGTGGAAGAATACAGCCACAGGTGAGGATACAGCCACTCAGTCACTGCCCTAGTCTGGAAGAGTGCCTGACACATGAGCCCTCAGACTTGCATTGATCTCAGTGGAGAGGGCCTGGCCTTGGCTCATTGAAAACCAGAGAAATCGGCACCTGTGCTGGCAAAACTTGCAACTAAATGGCCTTGGGTTATGGTCCTTGTAGGTCCAGGGCGCTTCCGAAGTGCCCTCCATTGTAGCTCTTGATAAAGTTCCCTAATCTTTTTTCTGGCTATCGCAGCCAGGTGCTGAAAGGTCATTTACTGCAAGAACTTAATGCCAGGAGTACTGTTCTGCCAAGACTTGCTCAGAAAAGTAAATTGGGAGTTAAATTACCTGTCTTTCCTTCACAGCTTTTCTAATAGCCTGTACTGACCAAGCGTACATCATGTAACCAATAAATATGAATATTTAAAGGGCCCAGCTCTGTTTTGAAAGGAAGAAATATTGAATAAATTTGCAGCTGAGAGGTAATAATTTGATAGAAAGAACAGTGAGATGCTCATTTGAAATACATCATTAAAGAAAATGTTGAATTGGGAAAAAAGATAACGAGGAAAAAAATGGATTTGGAAGTCATCAGATGAACGTTCTCCCATTATTTCCATAAAGTGAACACAAACTTTGACGCATTGATCCCATATTTTTGTTGAATCAGTGATTTTTGCCAATTTGACAAATAAAAGATAAAGCTATCCCTTTCTGGATAAACACTATATTCTTAGAACTTTTATATCAGAACATATAGGTCAACATTTCTACTGAAAAGGAAAGTCAGTAAATATTTTAAATGTTATATGCCACACAAACTTCATTACAACCATTCAGTTTCTTCATTGTAGTGCAGAAATAGGCGTGAACTTTATATATGCAAATGAGGAAGGTTGTGCTTCAAATATATTATTTATAAAAACAATAGATTTGCCAGATGTGGTCCACAGGTCATCATTTCTGAACCCTGATATGAATCATTACAAATGAATAATTTTTGACATGATGAAGAATTTTGATCAGAGAACCCTGTGCACTATCAGAATAATCAGTCCCTGTTACCATTTATTTTTAAGTTATTTTTCTAAGGTCTTTATCTATAATCACAGTGCTTCTATTGCTGTTCGATATCAATTTTTGTATCTTTTAGTTTTTTTTTTAATTCTAAAAATTCTGAATATTATTAGAGTGCAAAATTATTACAAAAGCATATTAAAAGTCATGAACCTATAAAATGGTCATAAATTATATCTATATTGATGCATTAGAAATAATTTTAGTCTACAGTAAATACCCTTTTAAGAAAAAAATCCATCCTATTTGCCTATTTCAGATTTTTAATTGCTGTCTTTGATGTTCAACTTTATTTAACTTTTGTTTCCAATTAAACAGAGTTCTTGAGAAAGTAGAAGATAGTTGTTAACCACAATATGAATTCACCTTTGCTTCAACATTAAAAAATTTAGCCACAAGATTTATGTTTATGTTCAAATAGACAAGCAAAAATTAAAAACACTTGTTTTTATACAGTAACATATAAACTACATGTATTTACCTGTCTTACATATTTTAATCATTAAAAAAGACTACCTAACTCATTTAAAGAAACATCTAACACAATTCATTGAAGTTGCTTATTTTTTATGGAGGTAATACTGATCCACAACATTGTTTTGATTTAAAGGTATAGGATAACCTCCTTCAGGTGTGGTTACCACACTTCACTACCTCCAGGACACCCCAGTCCTCCACCCTAGTCCATGGTGCTCCCTCCCACCTGCTATTCTCCCCCAGTCTCTGGTTCTCAAGTTACGTTAATAGATGTGTAACCAAGCTCTTGTGGAATATCTCACCAAACGATACTGAGTCATGAAGGACTTTCACAAGTTTGTTATGTTGCCAGAATGTGACACCAGTCTCATTTCTGAATGAGTCTGAGTGACCTATAAAATGGGTAAAGCACTAAACACATCCTCTTCAAAAGCAGCAGGCAAATGTTTGGTGTGTTGGGTAGAGGTGTTGTGAAGGAGTGGCAGGAAAATAAAATGAGAACTGGCTAGAGGAAAATGCAGTAGACTTGGCAAGAGATGCTAGGTTCCCTAAAGAAGGTGATGGGAGGAGAAAGAGTAACATTAACAAATTAGGAGTAAGCTTTATCTGGTTGATTGACCATGAATGGTGGTGTGAGAAAGAACAGATTCAATTTACCTGCTTAATGAATTTTAACTTATAAAATCTAAAGTTAAATTACAATCACTTAAGGAAAATAAACTTGGAGGAGGAGAATGATCAGTAAGTCGGAATGAAGCAAACTTGGTGAAGACATGGAATTAACACAGCAAAAAAAAAAAAAAAAAAAAGTGGAAAAACCTGGTAAGTTTAAGAAGGTGCAAAAGGAGAGAGTAGTCAGCCCTGTAGGAGACTCGTAAGTTCAGCTGAAGGGCTGAAGGAGAATTATTTTAAAAAATCAATTTTCATTCAGAAAGGACAATGTTATTGGCCATCAGAACAGGAAGCTCTACTTTATGGGGAGTCTGAGGTTGGTGTTGAGGAACTTATGGTCAGATTCCACCCTACCATATATTAATGGTGTGTCTTTCAGAGTAAAAAAAAAATATATATATATATATATGTATTCAGATTTCCGTTTTCCCTGGAAATTAGAAATGCTAATAATAGCTGCTTTTAAAGATGAAATAATTGTCTAATGCTAATCAATATCAGGTCTCTACCGTGTAGCAAATTGTATTGGTTGTGATGGTACTATAGACTAAGAGAAAGAATTAGAAAGCTAAATGAGAAGAGAGCAAATGGAACCTATAAATGTAGAGGCATATTTCAGGAAGTTTGACATTTATAGGAAGTAAAAAAAATCTATTTAAGTTAAGTGGGACAGGTTGGAGGTTGGGGTTCACAGGAGCTCCATGTTACTGTGCAAGGCAAGAATTTGAAGCCATAGGTCTAGGAATAAATTGCCAAGTTCAGGATGTATTACATGCCATTTACATTTGTTAATCAAGCAGCTAGATACTCAGTTAAACTTCCATACATAATACAGCATGCAAAATAGTTAGCATACCCCTACCTAAATCCACTACTCCGAACTTAATCATGCTATTTAATTGCCAAGCTTAATTTGAAAATAATTGTTCACAGCAATTAAGTAAATGCCCCAATTTCATTAACAGACTTTCTAATTAGAACCTATAACATAAAAGTGCTAATGTTGCTTCATTAGCTTTGATTTACTGTTTCTGATGCTACCTTTTTTATTATTCTTTTCTTCAAATCTGACATTGTGTTTTAGGGTTAATTATGTTGGATTCTTGCAAATATCAAGGGATGATTATTCCTGGATTGAACTACAGAAATGTCTTATATTAAAATTTCATTTTAACTTTTCAGATTAAACACATATTGGGAGCAGCATTTTAAACATCCTTATTGTAGAGTAGTTTAAAGCAATTAGTGAGAATTGCATTTGGCTTGAATTGTAAGCAAACAGGTTTTTCAAAATTGAATATGCTCTTTCACATATGGTATCTGATTGTTAAAAAGAACAGTAAAAATAAGAAGGAAAAAGTTTAATTGTTGCAAAATCCAATGTTGCAAATTTCTAAACTTCCATTTAATGAAAGATGACTGAAGTTAGAAATAGTATAATAAATGAACCATTAAAAACTAAAATATTTTTTAAAACAAGGCATAGGATAATTTTCTCTTTCAGTTTCTGTCTGTCAAATTAATATTTTAAATTAATTTATAAAAATAACTTGCCTATGCTTTCAGGCAGGTATTACTGTATAGGCAACCATTGCTTTCAAAAGCTCGCATTACTGAAGTAAATATAAAGCATTTTGCTTTTACAACAAAAGGTGAAGGCGAAAATAGCATTAGCATTTGTTTTCAGCAGTCATTTTAGAGACACTGAGCAAGCGAGCAATGTGAGTGACTTTGCCAAGATTAATGTTATTTTAGGATTTATGTGTTATTTGGTATGATTTGGTAGGTTATTTTCTGAGTCTTGAAAAACTCAAAACATCTCATATAAGTTAAAAGTAATTGCTTCTTCACTGAATGCCATTTGACTTAGAAAATGCTTCATAGGAATGCCCTACTTTCCAAAAGGCATTCCTATCGGCTCATGATTATAGGAAAAGTGTGAAAAATATTAATTTCCTAATTGACACTAATATTCAGTACTGCCATAGGGAAATCTGAACGTTGCTAGCAGGATTTCAGTTGAAGATGGGAGAAAACAGAACCAATGCTATAGTAAGACTCCATTGCTTATGTGTGATGTTCTACAATATGTCAGACATTATGCTAATCCTTGAGGATGCTGCCACAATTTATCCTGAGTATTTGTCACACATTTTTCGGGAAAAAAAAAAATGGAATGAGTAACTGCAAAAATTATTATTCTAACAAGTTAAGTTTCAACTGCAGTTATACAGATATTTAATAAAGACACAGAATAATGTCCTTTGTAATTTGCTTATTTTTTTTCACTAATTGCTTATTTTTTTCACCATCTTTAAGTGAAACAACAAATGGAAAACAAAAAGAAATGTAACTTTAAAACAAAATGCTGCTCCCATTTTCTTTCTCTCTTGTGGCTATTCACTAGGTACTAAGCAAGTTTCCCACGATACATTAAAAATATAGCATAATAATTCAATATATAGTTGGCAAAACTTGTAAGAAGGAATAAATGGTCAGGATCCTTTATGTAAATCCATGTGTATATCCACACATCCCAAAACATTTTCCATAAAAACATATAAATTAACGCATGTGACATTAATGACCACCAATGAAATCCTGTATCAGAGATTAAAGAAAGGTAATAAAATATAGGAGGACTTCTTTGTACCAAGGGATAATATTTTGTTAAAGAAGTTACTAATTCTAATTTTTAAACTAGACTTTTGAAGGAGTCTATTGGGCTCCATATTTACTCTCCTCCTTTTCCATATTACTTAATTTTAGTGTCTGCTATTCCTGTACTTATTGTTGCTATTAATAGTCCCTTTAGTACTCCCTTAATGTCTATCTTTGTGGTGACAAACTCTTTTAATGTTTTGTTTTTCTATAAGGCTGCTTATCTTCTTTATGACAGTTTTGCAGGATAAAATATTCTAGGCTGGAATTTTTTCTTTTCTTTTTCTTTCTTTCTTTCCTGCCATTCCCATTCCTTTCTTGTCTATGATGTTGAAAAATGCATGGACAGTTTATTAAGTATTCCCTTATATTTACTCGTCTTTTGATACTTCTACTGTTTTATATTTGTCATTGACTTTCAATAGTTTAATTTTAATGATAATGCATATCAGAGTGTAATGGTCTGGTATTACTTTGTTTGGAACTGTTTGGCCTCTTGGTTCAGGATGTCTGGTTTATTTCCCAGTTTGGTAACGTTATTATTTCATTAATTTCATCTGCTGATACCCCCGCTGTAGGAAAGCTATTTCTCCCCAGGTTTATTCCAAAAAAGTCTTACAGTATCATCATCTTCATCTTCTTATGCTAAACTTGTCCCATAGAAAGGAAGTAGGCTAGAAAAAGTTAAGTAAAGGATAGTTAAAAGGTATCAGAGTTTGTGCCTACAAGATGTATCAGATATTAGCCTTAATGATTGATTTAAGTTATGAATGGCAAATGAGATAAAAAATAGAAATCTAAATGTAGATTTCAACAACAACAAAAATGGTTGAAGAAGGATCAGCACTAAACTCTTGTTTTCACTCAGAGGTTATCAGAGCATCTGTCTGTCTGTCTGTCTGTCTGTCTGTCTGTCTATCTATCTATATCTATCTATATGTGGGGAGGGAATGAATGAAATTTTTATGGCCTTATTGATCTTAATTTCTAACTGGAAATAACATATATTAATTTTAGGGTTTTTAAACTCAGAGTGAAAGGAGAGAAGGATCATTTTCACAAACAAAATAAGTGAAATAAAACTAAATCATAAAACTTAAAAATTTAGGTGATTTTATTCTTTTTTTGACAGTTATTTGATCTAACATTTGGTAGACTGTCATATATTGGTAAGATATATATTTAAACCACACATAAGTGGGGTTGATTTGCACCTTATGATGTATAATAATTTTGAATTGGTTTGCTGTGAAGAGGCCTGGCCTCCATGAATGTCACCTGTTGATTTGTTACCTGTCTTTCCTGTATACAAAGTATGCACAGACTTTCAGGAGCATAATGAATGGCTTGTAATTGTCAGTATATTCTCCAGGGTAATATTAAAAAGAACAGGAAAATATTTAGTAAATTTATATCATTTTATTTATACCTTTGCCTTGGAAAGTCTCACAAAATGATTTATTTCTATCCCCCATGCTAAGTAGAAATCTACTGAATTCACCTTATTTACAAGTACTTCTAAACTAATAATCTGGCTTATTATCTATAAACTTTAGAAGGGATTTTATGTCATGCACACATTTACTTTAGGTTGAAAAGACTGGATACATCACTATAGATTATCTTTGATAGGTAAGAGGCCTCCATGCATAAAACATGCTCCGAATTACATAACAGAATTCTATGGATAAGTAAAAATTGCCTTATCAGCACATGGGTCTCACACTATCTGCTATCCTAATTGTGTATATGGCGTGCTTCTGTTCTTCACTGTATAATGCTTCATGAATTTAAAAGTAAAGCACACAAAACTGTCAAAACATGAAATGTTAGAAGTAAATCTGAGCTGAGAGAGGACATCATTGTTGCCTCTCTCAAATAGATACTTGGTTTATTTTCTCATTTAAAAATATTTTAACTGAAATACATGTTCATCTACAATCATTTATACCCCCTTCTGAGATTGTATCTCCCCCACCTTTTCTTAGATTAGTGACTATATTTGACTCATTAGTCATTATAAAAGGTCACTTAACAGAAATCACATGTTTGCTTTTCACACAGAAGAAAAAAAAAGGGGGATATATCAGTTAATTAAGAGTGGTAATTGTGTTTCCTTGAAAGAATACAGAGGAAGAGAAGAGAGAGACCCAATAGAAAGAGACCAGAAATAACACAACACTCACATTATCACAAAGGAGGGAACAAATAGCTAAGTATGAAACCTGACAGACAAAGATGGAACAATGCTTTCTCGTCATCATTTTTAGATCAATTCTTTTACTGCAGCAGCTTCTGGAATCTCACAAAGGGACAATATAGAATAGCCGTTATGTGGCCTCTGGGGCACATTTAATTGCATTCAAATCCTGCTTCTGAAATTTATTAGCTTTGCACCCTTCATAATTTGACTTAATTTCTCTCCAGCTCAAATTCTTCACATTAGAAATAACACATAAAATTTAAAGAGGAGGCTTTCAGATATTAAATGAAGTAGAGGAGTTCCTGTCATGTACGTGCCCAATAAATATTAGCTATTACTAATATATTATTAATCTTGCTTGTCCTAAATTCTTCTCTTTGTAAGTGTGATCTATCTAAATCATACCTAAATCTCTCTCCTCTCTTCTATCTACACTCTTAAATGACAAGAATGATTAAAAGCCCAAGTTCTCTGAAGTGATATATAACCCCTGGGCTTTCACTGCTTCCCCTTTTCAACCTGAAACTTTGTTGAGAAACTGCTCCTGCAGCATAAACTACATTTAATTCTCCACAAGGATTTTGCTGCTCTCCACCATGCTATACATGGAATTTTATTTTTCAATGCACATTAAATCCCCATAAATTCTACCATTCATTCAAATTTCAATCAAGGTTTTTTTTTGTTTGTTTGTCTTTGTTTATTACTTGTGTGTGTGTGTGTTTGCATACAGGAAAACAAGAGTTTTGTATATTGACTTTATATTGGTTGGTGAGGGAGGAGGGAAGAAGCATGATCATACATCTGCAGAGGTGTGACTCTACACCTCTAAATCCTATATGGTTTTCTGATCAACACTAAGCAATGGCAATCAGTATTGATAAATCAGAAATGTATTAATATCTATATGCAAAACCAGTATGAGCATTAATAGACTGAGACTTTTAAAATGAGGTCAGGAGAATGGAGAAGAGTGTGCATGCATGTGCAAATCACACTTCAGGACCAATCCCCCTAGAAGGTGGGCTGTTTCCCCTTTCAGGGGAACCCAGGGAGGTCCTCTAGGGCTCTATGTCCTCTTGACTCAGGGAAGGATCCAAGAGCTTTCTTCACTCTGCCCAATATCCTCTTGTTGATTATACAATAAATCCATTTGTAATTGAATGACTGATCACTTTTATTTGAGGTCAGCACAAATCACCAATGTTTTAAACACTTAACAATAGATGCAGTAATATCAAATCTGTAGACTCAATTTAGCTAAGTGTTCTCATTCCAATTTCTCCAAAGATGGTGATGGGTATGTCACTGTGGGCTAAATTCATCTTAAGAGTCAACTGGTAAAAGGTCAGTTTTCAAATTCAGAGTTAATTGACTTGGTTTATTTTGGGGTGTTGGACTGAGGGATTCAGTTCCTAACTGATTGGGGGCTAAAGGTCATCCTATTTTACTTGTAGTGTCTGCATCTTCATTCATTAAAACCAAGAACAAAGAGTGATTATATTAGTAATTTGGATGCTACAATGTTCTTGAATTTCCTTTTTTTGGGGGGGGGACATACCCCTGCTTATCCAAAGCAGTCAAAAGTCATTAGAATTATCACCATATTCTATAGTTCTTTGATTTGTGTCCCTCTCCTCATGATCAGCTTGTTGATAGCATGGTAGTGATCACATGTTATTACTAAAATAACGTGTTTGGTAAATCCAGTAACTAAGTCTATAATTATATAGACACTCATTTTTTTAATGGGTGGGCTTTTTATTCTCTCAATTAAGATAAATTCCTTCAGCATGTAGAAATAGTAGACTATTTTATGCCCTGGAAATTCCACATTATTAGACACCAAATAGAAAAGAACAGTGACAAGTCTACTTACAAAGACTGGTTTTAAAGAGACATTGCAAGGGGATCCAGATAAATGTGCTGCAGCAGAAATAATAATTTTAGAAGATACAATTATCCATAAATACAATACTGATTTATTCTATCCAGATCTTCCAAAGTTGAGCTCTTGGTATTAATGAAAACTGGACTAATTCACAAAAGGGGCTTGTTGCACAGCTGGTCAAAATGGGAAACCGCTTTATGTTAGAGAAAAGAAGATAACTTTTTCCCTTTTGGGGCCACATTTCTGAATAAGTGTCAACAGAGATAAACTGTCTTGTCATGGAATTATTAAATTGGATTACTTTATATAATTTGTCGTTGAAAGCTTGCAGAGCAAATACCAGGAAAATGCAAAGAACAGTCATAATGTATTAGATATACAATTATAAAACTTCAGAGTTCAAGAGGAATGTCACCATTAAGGTTCAAAATTCTTCACATCTGCATAAGGTATGAGTATTATACAAAGAAAGGTAATTATCAAACTGATTAAGACAATTGTGGATTCATATAACTAAACATGATGAAAGCTTGCATTTTCCTGAGCTAGCTTGAATTTCTATGTACCTAATATCTTTCGCCTGGCCCGCATATGAAAAATTCTGCCTGAACGTAAATTAAACCTAAATGACTGGAATATAACTAATGCTTTTCCCATACGTTGTAACACAGATATTTTCTGGCTTATAGTGTGTGTGACCACTTTTGAAAGATACACTTACACTTGAAACTTTGCTGGGTTTCTTTCTTAGATATGCTGCTATTTTCCTCATAGTAGTTCTATAAATTTGAAGACCTCTAAATAAATACACTATCATTTTTTTATTTGTTTTTCCCTTTGAACTAGGCTCTTAAGAAACTGTCTTCTTACTACACCTCAAGTATAAGGGCCATTTTTTCTTTCTTCTAGACTCATTTTTAATTATAAGAATAATTATTTTATTGCTAAAATTAAAGATTCAAAATATTTTATGATACTGAAATAATTGATTGCAGAAAAGGGTTATTTGTCTATTATTGGAACTCATCTAAAAACATCTTAGTGAAAATCTTAAGACATCACATTTTATTATTAATGCTTTATGAATTTTATAATACCAAACAAGTAGAAAATGTAAATTATTTTCAAGTGTTTCCAAACTAAAGTTTCTATTGACATTTCCCCAACAAAATATTTTTACTGATTTTTGTCACATGCTAAAAAAGTAAAATCAACTCTTTACTAATTTGTACCTGGCTGTCCAATAGTATCTCTATCACTATTACTTTAATAGTAAAATATGACGATGCAGTTTTCACTGTTTCACTGGAAAAATCCTAGCAGTGAATCAAACACAGGGTTATAAATTGCTTCTTCCCACTACATGAATCAAGAGTTATAGCAAAAATCTCAATATCTTATGGATCAAAAAATATATATAAATACTGTCAACTTTATAAGTAGTATTGCTACTTGTTCCATTTTACAATTGAGATAATACAAAATAGTATGATTAAATAAAATCTATTTTTTAATTTTAATTTTGTTATTACTGTTGTTTGTTTTAATAGGAGAAAGAGCTGTTATGTTGGTTTGTTGAAAAGAGAAACAAGGATAGTGACAAATCTGTTTCCCTTGTAGGTAAACAAAAGTCAAATATCTAAATGTCTGTATTTAACTCCAAGTAAGATAACAGAAATGTAGAATTAAAGTGTAAAATATATCCAAAATATATTTGAGGGGATAGGTCAGTTTTATACTACCTTTATGTGTAAGAAAAAAAATAACATTTAGAACTTTGTTGGTTAAGTAGAATTGCTATTGAAAACAGGAAACACCTTAAATATTATCATTTTTTTAAAAGATTTATTTATGCATGCAGAACTGGGGTACTGGCCAGAGGTGCAGGGACAGTGAGAGGGTTCACTAGAGACAGAGTGGGGAGCAGAACAGGTAGATGGACCAAGTACCCTGCTGAGGGGAGCAGCGGGCAAGTCAGGAGAGGTCTGCTGTCCCATGCGGACACCTCCTACAAGCGATCGAACTCGCACTGAAGCAGCTGCTGCCACTTGCAGTGCTGCATCCAACCCACTGCACACCACTTAATTCTTAATTTATGTAATAGTTTGTCAGATTATGATCATTCTGCATCACTGGTTTTTGTGTGGGTGGGTGGGTGTATGTGTGTGTCTCTTCTCATCCATCCCTCTCTCCTTTCTCTCTCTCTTTTCAACCATAAGAATTTTTGTCTTTTAGTAGACTTACCCTTTGAACTTAAGTGCTACTAACACAGAGAAATGTTTTCTGTTTAAATTAGGTTGGATATCGACATCATGCTTTTTGTAAATGTTGCCTGTTTGAGAAATCTGCCATTTTCTTAAAGTATTTAAAATAATTAAGACAAAATATTTCATGTTTTTCAGATTACTTTGTTGCTAATATAAATTTTGAAATTCATTGCAAAATAAAAAATATACTAAAATATTTGACTTTTTCTTCTGCAAAACTACTTTTTTTTTATCTCAACTTAAAACCTAACTTTAACAATTAAAGAATAAACCCTTTTAATGTAAGCTATTTTGTAGCAGGTAAAATACAGAAAGTTGCATCAAAAGACCCAGGCTATCATAAAGGTTTTAACTTCTGCACCAGTTGTATTTATTTTAAATTCTAGAGTTTAGAAGATACTTTGTTGTAACATTTTCATGATATGTGTTATTTTTCAGTTGTCTGATTTCAATTTCTATCTGAAATATGATACTGTTCAACAATGTCATTTTAAAGAAGATTAAGTATCCCGGTTAGGTACACCTTGTGTGACAAAGTGATCCCAATTTTTAAAGTATGTGCATTTGAATAATGAAGGCAAAATAAAATGGAGACTGTATTTGTGAGGAATGGAATATCTAGCACGTAAATCATTCAGAACACTTTGTCTCATTTTCTCAGTGATTTTTTTTCCCCACTTGAGTATTTTACTGCATTTAGCTATTTCTTAAACTCTCCATTTAGATATCTAGGAAGAAACAGGGCACTTCTAAAAATTACAGGGAATTTGAGCAAGATTTCATTGATACCACTGTTTGGTTCACTTGCTACAGATGTGGAGGGGGGTACTGAAATTGGAAGGGAGAAATTGCCAATAAAATATTTTGGTTTCTTTTCATGTTAATTAAATCTATTTTAGGCCCTTAAACTTAAGTCGGAGGTAGATTCCCTTAAAATTGTCCAAAAAAACTAAAACAATGTCTTGGTGGTGGTGGTGATGGTGCTGTGGTTACCAGCTGTTTTACTACCAACAAAACACAAGCAATGCATGAATTTATGCTAATAACTGAGTGATGCTGTATATTATTTTATCAGGGCTATTCCCTCCCTGCTAGGTATCTTAAAACATATATAATAAGCACTATACTTGCTCTCAAAAGGACTGGCATGAGTTGGACATGGTCTCTAGGCACAAGTAGGCTTTTATCAATCCTCACCTCCTTTCTCGTTGTCAGTGTCCTCCTAGATGTTATTTTTAGTTTAAAACCCTTAAATAACTCCATTTCAACTATACCCATTTCTGGACCAGTCAGGACTATTACAAGGTGAGTATCATTTTATCTGTTCAACATTATACAGATAATGAGTAAAAATAATTATAAATTTAACCCATGGGTTTCCCTGATGGTGGAGGGGTTAGAATCTCAGCACTATCAATCTATCACCAATCACTGCTGCATGAGTTCCATCCCTTGCCAGGGAGCTGACCCTCATGGCCCTGCAGAGACCTCCTGTCTTGCCCACTACTCCCCCCATTAGTGTGTTAATAATAATTACAAGAACAGATACAAATTCAGGACCTCCCTGGTGGCCTAGAGGTTAAGTCTCAGCACTATCAGCACTATGGCTTAAGCTCAGTCTCCAGCTAGGGAGTTAACCCACACATGGCCACAGCAGACCTCTCCTGTCTTATCCACTGCTCACCTTATCAGTAAATTTCAGTAAATCTATTTGTTCTGCTCCCTACTCTGTCTCTGGTGAATCTTGTCATCCCCACACATCTAGCCTAGACCTTCTTTGAAGAAAAAAAAAGTCCTCTCTTTTCATCCTTGAACATACATTATGTGTGTACATATATTTCATTGAAAGGCATTTGGACTTGTTTTAAGTAAATTGTAGTCACCATAGAAACACCAGATAAAAGTTTGACTGCCTGATTATGCACATATTCTACCCTAACACCTGGAGTTTCGTTTCCATTTCAGAGATGCAATTTGACATGGCCGAGTAGCTAAGGGAATAAATATCCTTACTACTAGGAAGGAATGCCCATATTTTTTTATGTGCCTGGGGGAGATACATCTAATTGATTCCTCAATTTCTAGCTATTTTCACGGAAGTCAGAATTCTTTGCTGAATCTAATATGTGTATAATGGTTAACTCAGCACAGTGTCGCTCATCTCCTGTATCATCTCTTCTACAAGTTTGCTTGTCCAAATGAGAGATATGTATTTATCAAAGAAACTAGTTTAAAATGATTGAAAACATGTAAATAATTCAAATAAATATACACATACACAGGATAGTATTACAAGAAAACCTCACATAACATTCAGAGATACTTATTTGGGAGAACTTGTAAACTTTTTTTTTTTTAATTGTACACTTATTTCCTAGAGTGTGATTATTTTATATTGAACTCCCTGGATTGCAAATTAACTCTGAAAAAAAAGAGAGGGAGGCTTTCTGTGGCCAACTGCCTGCGCCAGCTTTTGACCAACTTTTCCTGATAAGAATTCCCCCAGGACCTTTTTATCTACCTCTTCCGGAAAGGGACATTTTCACCTTCTGGTATCTGAATCACATAAGGACCTTTTAAAATTCAGTAGTTTGGGGGGCAGAACTGATTCTGTGGTACTCACAGTCTCCCAACTAATGCCTAAGACTGTTGATATAAGAACCACTCTTACATCAATAAGCAAGGATGTGGACTGGGTTGGCCCCAACAGAGTCATGGTGAGCATCTAAAATGTGTCTAGCCAGAAGAGTAATTCACTTCAGTCTGAAACAACCAAATTTGAAAGGTAAGTATGAAAGTAAGAATGCAAAATGTCAGTCTTTTTTTAAAATAATGATTACATACTAAATAAACATGGTTTGAGGATCTACTTGGTCAACAGAATATATTGTTAATATTTTTTTCTCCTTGTTTTGTGACAACTAACTTTTCAAAAGGTAATATTTGCCTTCCATTCATTAATTCATTCATTCGTTCGTTCATTCGCAGAGCCCATGACTAAGTAGAATGTCAAGACTAGAGTCTGACACAGTGGGGCTAAGATGTGGTGCTGCAATTGTCTTAGATTACTACTCATGGATAGTAATGGCACTAAGGTATCAATCTCTCCCACAGCATTATAAATTTCCTGAGTGTAAGAGCTTTACCTTTGTATCACAAGCAATGAAGAGTGACTGGCAAAAAACTGGATCTCCTATTAATTAGACACAACCTCTTTGGCAAGCACAGCTGACGTCCTGGAGAGCTGTTGGGTTCAGTGAGTGGGGTCCTTGGGTTACCTGTGAGAAAAAGTTTACCAGAGCTTCCCTTTAGGTGGGACTTGTTAAGTTTACCCAGGAACCCAAGAAATTTATTCACACAGACACAGGCAAGTGAGGTTTACATTTTAAAAGGAAAATTTTACTATATAAAAGAAGGAAAGAAGACATTTACACAAGAGCTTCTAGTACTGCTTTGCAAAGTGAAAAGGTTTGTGAAAGGAAACAAATGCATAATGACAGGCTGGCAGGAGAGGAGTGTTTTGCCAGTGGAGGGGAAACATTGCATAGATATGGTGTTCTTTTGGGGAGGGGTTCATTCTTTGTGGAATTATTACCTATTGTTAAGTTACCTCTAGGCTGTGACTAAGTTAATTGGTAAGACAATGGCCCTCAATCTTCCATAGCCACACCTCTGGTCTGGGCCTCTAGATATTTCTATAACAATCTGATATTTGCTAAAGCAAATGGTTCCTAAGGAGTTTCCATTCTACAGCTTGTTTAACAACTACGGGAAGGACAACATTTTGGCTAACTCTGCAATTCTGGGCCCCACTGATAAGGAGACTGTCCTTGGCTCCAGCTGGGCCTGGCCATCTTTTCCTGCCATATATGGCCATGGGCTTAGTCCATCCTGCTTATTGTATCTTTTCTTTTCGGACACTGTTCCGGGGACTCCTCCTGCCTCTCTCTCCGCCTGACCGTGGCCCGGCCAATGGGCACTCGACATGATACCTTTAATGTGTATATAAATTCAGCTCTGAAATAAAATAGCACTTCTTCCTTTTGGTGAACAGACTCACAGCATCCATCTTTCCTTCTGCCTTTTCCTTTCACTATGTTAAACAACAATTTTACCCCCACCCCTTCTAAGGTCTTGTGACACAGCCATCCTAAATTTTCTGTACTTAGCCTCCATCATAGCCACCCTGGACCCTCACAATAAGAGATACAATGGAAGAAAAAATCAAGTCTGACACTAGACATTCTAATTTAATACCAGTGAACTTAAAACAACTTTGTAAAAACACTAAATGTTTCTTTTATTCTGGTGTTATGTGGACTGTATGAAGTTACGTCATCACCTTTGTGCAAATATAAGATTATCTCAAGTCAAACCTAAGGAAAGATAAGATGCAGCTTACAGGAGTTTTGTACAGGTAATCTTGAGATGATGGAATGTTTTCTATGTCTCTCTTGTGAATGGCTCTACTCAAATTGGAAAGTTTATTTTTAACAGAGTGATACTCTGCAAACACACAGGATATTTCTGCTATGGTTACCAGTCACAATATGATCTGTATTATCAGGATCTCTGTGACCATCAATGTACATGCATCCATGTGGGCACACTTACATGATTCATTTTAGACTCCCCTGAAATAATATGTAGAGTTCCCTAATAAATTATTAAGTTACAATTGTCAGAAAGTAGGTACTATAAATTTTCCTGTATGTGAAGCTATATAATGTAGTGATTAAATCAAAGTCTTTGAAGCCAGAATATTCGATGTAATTTATCACTTTCTCTATTTATCTGTCATCTGTCAAAGGGGGGATAATATTAGTGCTCATCTCATAAGGCTGGTGTGAAGATAATATGAGTTAAATCTTACAGAACATACAGAACTATACAACTGTTTGTCATGTATTACTAAGTGCCTGATAAATGTGATCATTGTTAGATCCTGAAATCTTCCTTGAAAATATAAAAGATTTTGAAATCTTCCTAATTAGATTCTGCACTAGCAATTGACAGAAAAGATTTGAGGATTCAAAACAAATTTTATAACATGTGCATTATTTTTGTTAATTTCTACTGATGAATAATTTTGAGGACAACTGATTTTTATATATAATATTTTATTTATTTTAATATTTTATATATAAATACATTTTATATATATTTTTTCTACATTATATATATATATATTTTTTTTTCTATATTTTATAAGCATATAGTACCAAAATGGTTTAAAAATCGATTTGGAAATATACCTATTTTAAATGGGAATGCTATGTTTTTTTGACAACTCAAAGATTATTTTATGTATTGTAGAACATTCTCTGAAAATTTTGAAAAAATATTATTTTGTGTGTTACAGCTGCTTTTTCTTTATTTACAAATATATTATTTTTGGACTTTTAAATTGTATCATTTTTCAGTTTTAGTTGATAGTGTTCAATAGATGGGATTCCCAATGTAATCTTGCATATATGGGTTATGCATTATGTATGTGTCCTGTTGTATTAACAGTTTAATAATCCATTTTCCACCTGTCCAGCAGGGTTGTGTCAATGTCTTAGTGGCTCCCAGTGTGCAGTGAGTTTTGTTATATTCTGTATTTTAAGCATCCAAAGATAGACTTTGGGAAGAGATATGGTAACCATATATAATTTACTTTGCATGGGGTCTTGTGGCATTAGTAAAACTAAGGAAATCTCAAAAATGTATGGCCTTTCACTATTAGACTGAGTCAATATTCATTCATCCATTGTGACAGCTGGGCCTTACCAATGTTATATATCGATAACAGGTAAAAGTGAGATGTGGTATAATCTGAATTACTATGACTCTTCTATCAGTGTAAATGTAATCAGAAAAAAAAAAAGTTTATTTTTAAATGTTAAAAAAAAACACTTCACATGGGTAAATTGGTGATGGGAAGTACATGGGGATTGTAGCTGAGATGGGAAAAGGCACAAGATGATATAAAAATAAATTATTATAATAATAAAAAAATCTCAAACTCACATCAGCAGTGTACTTCAGCGATTTGCCTGTTCTGCTCCCCTCTGTCTCTGGTGAAGCCTCTCACCACCACTGCACCTCTGGCCTGTACCCCAGTTCTGTATGCATAAACAAATCTTAAAAAAAAACAAAAAAAAACTATGGACAGCAAGGGGCAAAAAAGGGTCTGGAGTAGCAGCTATCTGGGTAAAGCTTGAAAAGATGGCAGACAGCCTCTGCCACTTATGTCTGCGCTATCTTGACTTTCAAGGAATGCATTTGCTTTTTTCTTTGAGCTACAATGAGGAGGACCCTAGTGAAGTTAAATTATCATATCAAATCATATCCATAGCTCCAGTTTTGCTTTGACTCCTGTTTTCTACTCCTTTAGCTTTTTTAAAAAGATTTATTTATTTGTACAGAACTGGGGTACAGGCCAGAGGTGCAGGGGCAGTGAGAGGCTTCACCAGAGACAGAGTGGGGAGCAGAACAGGCCAACGGATGAAGTACACTGCTGAGGGGAGCAGCAGGCAGATCAGGAGTGGTCTGCTGAGCCATGTGGTCACCTCCTGGGCTGGCAGGAATCCAATTCATGCTGAAGTGGCTTTAGTTTCTTAGTGCTGTGCTTTAACCCGCTGCACCACCAGGGAGGGCCCCTATACCTTTATTTTTAATGAAATTTTGCTCCTTGACTATCAGAATTTCTATAGGAGAATGACTTTGCAGTCACTCTCATATTGAGAAAGTCAACAAGACTTTATCATTGAGAAGTTCATTCTTACTTTGGCATCAGGCTAAAGCATACATACAGGCCATAGCATACATCTGAGGCAAACACCTTGAGATGAGACTAAGAACATAAAGATGATATTTGTAAGTAGAACTTTATTTTTGTAAGTCATGTATGTTATTTTAAGACACTGGAAAATGCATATATTCATTCATTTGTGTCTCTGTTCTTTGAATAGTCTCTCTTCTTTGATAGTTAGCAGTAAAATCTTAATTTCAGGCAGTATCCCATATTAGTAAGACCAGGATTTTTGGGTCAAGTAAAAATACCTTTGACATGACAAAATACTTTTACCACTCTTCCCTCAGCAACCAAGATTCTAAGCTTCTTTTTTTTGTCTATACTGAATAGTTTTAAATTTCTCTTGCACAAATAAAACTTAACTCCTAAAACTTAATTTTACTCAAGTTATAGCAAGCACTAGAACATTTATTATATCTAAAATTGCATCTTTGTTTGAATTTTGAGTTGATGTTTCAATTTTAGTGCATTATTTAAAAAATTCTTTAACACGTTATTTTTCTGTGATAGATGATGATTTTTCTTAACTAAAAAGGAGACTTCTTTGGGGGATCATTGATGCTTTCTTAGATATGGAGTGAATGGATTATGCTTGGATCTTCTTTCTTCACCAAAAGAGCAAAACTAGCATCAGGGTGTTCCCTCTGGCAGAGAATACCAAGATGTTCTTTATTATTTTTAACTCTTTTTTTTTTCTTGGCAGAGAAATGTGCCACCATATCAAGAGATATCTATGTCCTTTCAAGTGTTCAAAATTTTGAAATGTTACTTTGATGCTGTCAGCATGCTCACAGTGGATGACAAGCAACTGGCTTCACTGAGAAATATCTAAACTTCCACTGAAATGAATTCTGACTAGACATGACAGAGATGCTAATTGCAAATTCATATGGACCTGTTTCAAAATATAAGTTTCTGGAGTGAAAATGTATCATCTGATGGCAGAAATGGTTCTGTTTTAATCATCTCCTTTCTAAGCCAGTGGATATAATTTAATTATGTTCTGTGAAATCATGGCTGTTTAAATTGTTTTTAATAAAATTAGAGGATTTTAGGCCACCTAATGAAAACTTTAGTTGGCCTGCAATAAAACTGTCTTTTCATACTATGTGTATACATTGCTAACATAGAATAAAGCATGGATAGATGATGAAGTCAAAGAGAGAGGAAAGAAACCACCAAACCACGGTTTCAGAAAGTTAGAAGAAACATGGCCAACAGGGCCCTCCCTGGTGGTGTAACAGGTTAAAGCACAACACTGCAAGTAAGCAGCAGCTACTTCAGTGTGAGTTCAATCCCATGCCCTGAGGTGACCACATGGCACAGCAGATCTCTCTTGATCTGTCTGCTGTTCCCCTCAGCAGTACACTTCATCAGCCTGCCTGTTCTACTCCCCAATCTGTCTCTGGTGATTCCTCTCACCCGCCCTCTGGCCTGTCCCCCAGTTCTGTATGCATACATAAATAAACCTTAAAAAAAAAAAAAAGAAAAAGAAAAGAAACATGGTCAACAAGTTCTAGACCTCCACTGGACTTTTCTACCTATGAATACTTAAAATCTTAGAGTAATCTGGTAACCTGAGGAGGGCCATAGGAAAGTGCTCTTGATTGAGAAATACACTGGAGGTAAGAAAGCCATCTTGTGGGGGAAGGGAGTGGGCTGCTGTGTGGTGGGAGCACTATGGTGCTAACACCCCAAGGGAGGCCCTGTACTGGCAAGATATAGGCAACAATGTAAACCAACATTAATAAACAGAAAAAAATTAAATAGCACCCATAGGACATAAGCAACGGCAACAAAGTCTAAGGAGTTGCAGAAGGAGTTTTATTTGATAAAGCATGAAACATTATAGAAAGTTGAAACTTTTAAGAGTTGAGTGTGTTTATGACAAAGAAGAAACCCATTAAGAGGCAGATGTCTGGAGATAATGATTGTTAGTGATTTAAGACTTCTAGGATGTGGTTACAAATTTGATCACTGGAGAGTGCTTGGGATAGCTAATAGAGAATGAGGAAAAACTGGTCACACTACACACACACACACACACACAAATGACTGACATAAAGTGATGATGAGCCATTGAGAAATAAGAAAATATTTGCCATAGCACAAGAATGTGAGGCCATGTTTCCCTAATGATTTTTCTTTAAATGCGTCCAAAAATGTGGATAATATTAAAGAATACATAGAATGTGTGCCATTTGGTATATTTGAATTCTAAGAATATGCAAGATACAATGTAGTTTAGAAAAAAACAAAACAGCTATCGCTGTCAGGAGTTATAATTCGATTGAACGTAATTAGCTAGACTCAGCTTAAAAATAAGTTGTTCACAACAAAATGAAGACAAAGAACACAATCAAAAGATTGGCACAAGAATTAAATAGACATATCTCCAAAGAAGACATACAGATGGCCAAAAGGCACATGAAAAAATGTTCAACATCACTTATCATCAGGAAAATGCAGCTCAAAACCACAATATGATACCATCTCATTTCTGTGAGACTGTACCATTTCAGTAAAGCAAACAAAACAAAAAATAGAAGCAACATATGATAGAATATGCAGAAAGCATAACCTTCAACTACTGCTGGGGGAAATGCAGAATTCCAACCCCTATGGAAAATAATAATGAGGCCCCTTAAAATACTAAAAAGAGATAAGCTACCAGATCAGGCAACTCCATTCCTTGATATTTAAACCAAAAAAAAAAAAATTGCAAAAATACTCATTAAAGGGTATTATGCATCCCTATGGCCACTGCAACACTATTTCCAATAGCCAAGTTACAGGAGCAACCTAATGTCAAAAGAGTGGATCAAAAGCTGTAGTCTATTTTCACAATGAATACTACTTAGCTATAAAAAGAGATGAAATATTGCCATTCACACAACATGGACAGAACTGGAGGGGGTTATGTTAGGCAGAGTAAGTCAGGAGAAAGGCAAGTACTGCATGATTTTACTTATATGTGCAATACAGAAAAAACAGAGGAACTGAGAAAAAATAATGGAAATGACTGTATGACTGAATTTACTGGAGGCGTTAAGGGAAAGGAAGGAGATTTCTAGACGGGGAGCGAGCTCAATAATCTATGGTGAAGAAAAGCGGGTGGCAGGTATGGATGAGGTGATGACATACAGCTCAAGGAGTGTGAAACTACAGCGACTACTTTCGTGTGCCTCAATTAAAATATTGCTAATAATAAGCAATTCAAAATAATGATGAATAATTGATTTCCATACACTGTATCTGGATAAAAGATGATTCTGTGATATGGCTTAGTTTTTGGATAATCTCCCCTCTCTCCTCCAACTTTTCATACTTAAATTACCACCCTCAGTAATACATTACAAAAGTGTACCGTCTGTAGGGAAGGAATTGTATCTCCCTAAACATACATCAAAAGCAAATGTTTTATGTGCATGCGACAATATTAACTGACAACACTATGTCCAACTGTTTTGACTACTCTGATTAATTCTTCTTCTGGACTGAGATCGCTGTATAACCAAGAAGCAGGGTAACAATGATTGTAATTCTAGGTTCTTACCATAAGATGGCGGTGTTATTAAGTGTAGAACATTTTACCCCGCCAACTAAATTCAACCTGATTTAACCAACCAGCTTTTTGAAAGCAACTCAAAAAAAATAATTAAAGCAGAGTCCACAGGGATTTTGTAGTAAGTTACTGTCACCTTTAAGAATTAAAGGAGCAATTAAAACCCGGATTCCTTTTTCCCTGATTGGTTCCTGCTGTTCCTTTATAACATCATGGGTCGATTTAACCTGGCAGAAAAGACCTGACTTCAGCATTCCCAGTGTCTCCCAGCGCCTCTTGCCAATTTGAGATTCGACTAAAGCCAGTGAGGAGCAAATGTCTTTCGACTAACCCAATGCCCTACTTAAACTGGTTTTTTTTCTAAGTAATGTTCAGACTTTATCTATGTGACAGGAAGAGCTCGTCTTTTCTAGAGCACCAGGCATGTAATTGACAAGGGAATGAGTTTAACACTATTTGCTTTTGTAAAAGCCTTCAGGTAATATCCCTGACAATTGAGCTTCATTCTCTTTCCAAAAGAGCACGTTAAAGGCATGCATCTTTTCAATTCTTATAAAGGCCTGTGCAACTATCATTATAAATAAGAGTTAGTGAGTTAATTGCATGTCAGAAAAAATAATTGTTAAAATTAAGTATGAGCATTTTAATGCACAGACCCATTTTACAGATGTCAACAAGGGGGTTGATCAGTTTTGAAGCTGTAACAATCCATAAAGGATGATACTGTGTTTCAAACCCAAATCATTCATCACTAGCTTATGACTCTATTCATGTTGCTAAACTTAGAAAACGTAGCCTATGCATTATCTATGTTTTTTTTTCCTTCATGGAAATGGCAAAGCTAAATATCATTTTAACCATCATTGATTCCACACTACTAAGTATCTCCTTATTATAGTCTCACTTTAAATATCTTCGTCCTTTTAGCCAAAGAAGATAGTATTAGTTCATTTGTTTTGAAAACAAAACAAAAAAAAAAGGCTTGTCATTTAAGGATCTTATTTACCTGCTGCTATTGTTAATGGTGATTACTCAAATCATGAGTTTAGGATTTTTTTTCTTTGATCCCCAACCAGGATCTGACCCTCATTGCACAGCAGACCTCTCCGCCTCCCTGCTGCTCCCTTCAGCAGTACATTGGCCTGTTCTATTCCCCATTCGGTCTCTGGTTATTCCTCTCACCCCTCACCCCACATTTCTGTACTGTAACCCAGTTCTAGTAGGCATAAATAAATAAATCCTCAAAAATTTTGACACTAAGTTTTGCATTCTTTAAATTTTCAGGTGATGGATGATAATTGGATGAACTTGAGTAATGAATAGTCTAACTTTTTTGGGTTTTTGCCTTTAACAAAAGCAATCTTGCTCATAAAGAATGACACCAAAATATATTTTCAAAGTACATTAAAAAGTTCCCCTAAGCTACCTTATGGTTTGTCATTCATTCCAACAATCAGAAAATAACTGATTATTTTCCTGCTTTTAGCTGTTTTCCAGTGCCATCAATTTTGCACAGATCTTTGCTAACTCCCTCTAGGAAGTCAGTACTCTGTCTGTTACAGAGGTGCAAGTCAACTAGACATTCTATATTCAGTTCTTTCGGAATTAAAACTAAACTATGCAACAAAAATTTAGGATGAGCCAAGTACTGGAAATTTGTGATTCTTGGCTACTTTCTTACAGGATGGCCACGTTCACTATCGGTAAAGATTCAACAGGATTTGGGGAAAACATGATTCTGTTCTCTAACTTTAGATTACATGCTGTTTCTCATGACTTTTTTTTTCTTTGTTGAATTAATCTTTAATTTAAATCACTTGCTGCTAATTTTCATCCATTAAGATAGAAAAGATAAAATAACACTCCCAAATCATTAAAGGTACTACTTACATTAGGGTATTCAGTTTCTATAAAATGATTTGTAATTTTCACTTTTATGTGTAAAATGGACTATTATGTTTGAATTTGTACATGGAAGCATCACAAAAGTGATACATGTATGTATAAGCAGCCATAATTATCTACAGCTACATGATATACATATATAAAACAATTATATTACTATTTAAATTGAATTTGTTTCTAGACAGTTATAATTAACATATGTTGCATGTAAATATTTTCTAAAGAAAACACCCAAGTTGCTACAGAAATACTAGATATTAGCCACGTGGTCAAATAGACAAAACTAAAGCCTAATTATAACACAGTGGTCCCCAGGAAAAGGGGAGGTGTCAGGTTCCCTGTCACATCCAAGGGAGGGTGGAGATAATCAGGGAGGGGATCAAGCTCAGCAGGAGACTGGGGTAGGAAGAAGGCAGGATGGAACTAGAGGAGACCTGGAGGAGGCCTGTGGAGAACAGACATACGGATACACTGTGCTGGCTTCTTGACCCTGGACAGGGTAACTGAGACAGGGGTGAGAGACCATAAGGAGGTGACTATGGCAGCGTTTATCTTGGTTTTTGCTTTTACTTTTTTCCTCCCAGACGTGTATGACTGTTTCTGATCCTTTCCTACAGGTTCCTGCAGGAAGGTGCTTTAGACTTGCGGTGGGTTTTGGGACCTTGATTTCGGCCAATCCTGTTTGTCTGGACATTAAGTCACGAAGGGCTGATTTAAAAATTATATTTTTTGTATGTTCTGTGTTGCACACTGATTGTATTAAAGTTCCTTTTCATTAAAGGTCTTACATGTTTTGTCTTGATTTGGCAGATGGCAGAACCTATTTAGAGCCAGCAGGTTCTAGCCCTGTAACACAGTGAGCTGTGGACCATATGACTGGCATCAACTTGTAATAGTTCATTCATGTGTCATTGCTAGATATCTGTATAACTTTTTTTTGCATATTATTGGGTACAAACATATAAACTGATTAATAAAAACAATGTGACTTTTAAAAAGGTGAAAAATAAATCTCCTATAATATGCAGAAGGATGCATTTTAATGGTTTCCCAGAGATTGGCAAACAACACGAAAGTTTAAAGAGTCAACACTAAGTGAAAGTGATCTTTTAAGTTAAAAATGAAAGTGGTAACATGAGGGAGAAAACAAGCAATATCAATGCATAACAGAATAAAGAAGACACAAATCCTGTAATTGTGAACAGCAAAATTATACTTCTCAGAAAATATAAATGCTATGCAAAGTAGATGTGGACTGCAAATATGCAATCAAAATAGAAATATTCCCCAAACATAAAAATGAAAGATATGTCATACCTTGTCATATAAAATCAGCACTTCCAAAAGAGCAAAAGGATATTTTAATACTATTTTTTGCAATTACTTGTTTATAAATTTAATTTAGCACACTTAAAATTAAACATTGAAAAAATGAGTCATAGTAAAAATGATTTGTAATGGAATCATACCACATCCACAGTAGAAGAAATGCGATGCTATTTTTAAGGACTCAGACAGGAGTGTTACTATTTTAGACTCCCCAAAAGGCAAAAGTGAGGTCACAGCAGAGAAAGAATTAAAGGACAAACTATGATCATGGCATTTTCACGGTGACTCTGGGCCAGGCGATGGCCTGCAGCTATGGTAGTGTAACTAATCAAACATGTACATCTGATTAATTTTGATGTGTTAGAGGCTTTTGACCTCCTGAAGAGAGAAGTCATGAATTCCATAATGAGACCCAAAATGGAACAGATAGCATGACGATATTCATTCTGGACATGTTTCCCTTGTAGAGGTGTATCATTTCTATTACTTTTTGACATTTTCTTAAAAATACAGTTTGGTTGACTCCACTCTATAAGGGATGTCTTAAGTAAGATTAACAAAAATAGAAGGTGATTCCATCATCAGAGATGGGATATCTATCGAAAGACCCATATATTATTTCCCACTCTAATTTACAGAAATGAGATTGTTAACTAATGTCACCTCTTCCTAGTGCAGGTCCACTAATATGGAAGTGATGATTCTCAAAGAAATGTCTGTTTAGAAGTTCCTAATCTCTTAGCCAAACTGTATTCTTTCACTTTTCTAGTTTTAGGTACTTCAAGAAAAAATATATCCAAGTTGGTCATTTTATAAATCATCATTCTATATAAAAACAAGCATTAGGTTGATAAAATAGATTTTTAGCCATCTGAGAGGTTATAAGTTAATATTTTACTTAGTACAGAGATATGCTTAATATATATTATGAAATAAATGATGACCTCAGATGAAGAGATGAATTTCCATTTTCCAATGAGATAACAGTTTTACTTTTTTAAAAGATTTATTTATGCATACAGAACTGGGGTACAGGCCAGAGGTACAGAGGCAGTGAGATGATTCACCAGAGACAGCAGAACAGGCTGACTGACAAAGTACACTGCTGAAGGAAGCAGCGGGTGGGTCAGGAGAGGTCTGCTGCGCCCTGTGGGTCACCTCCAGGGCGGGGATAGAGCTCATGGTGAAGTGGCTTTAGCTTCTGAGTGCTGTGCTTTAACCTGCTGTGCCACCAGGGAGGGCCCCAATGAGATAACCTCTTTAAAACATTTTTGGACACACTGATTAAACTTTTAGGAATCTAATAGAACAAATGTCACTAAAATTGTTTTGTTATAGTTTAGATAGAGCTATGTAAGTTAAGTGTAAGGTCTATACATTTACAATATAGTTTTTATGTTCTCATACTTCATATAACTATTTTACACAAATGATATGTTACATATATCTTTTTGCTACTGACATATATTACTAGAGCTAAATTTTATAATTAAAGCACAAATTAAATAATAAGTATAATCTAAAATAAAGGCAATGCCTCCCTAGTGGCACAAGGGTTACAGCCCAGCACTATGAAGCTATCTGCAGCTGCTGCAGCATAAGTTTGATCCTGGCCAGGGAGATGACCCACATGGTGCAGCAGACTTCTTCTGACCTTCCCACTGTGCTCCTCAGCAGTGCATTTCATTCAACCCGCCTGTTCTGTCTGCCTCTGTCTCTGGTGAATCTTCTCATGCCCCGCACCTCTGGCCTGTAACCCAGTTCTTGTGTGAATAAATAAATGAATCTTAAAAATAAATAAAAAAGACAAAACCCAGACTCTATAAATCCATAGTAAATGAAAACGATTGGGAAATATACAATGAGAAGTTATTTTCAAATCCAAGTATATCCTTAGTTTTCTGAAAGTGAACTAGACTGTCTCAAACAAAAGGAAATGTTTGCCATATTGGATTTAAAACATGAATCTATTAGTATGTTTGTTATGAGTGAAACTTCAATCAGAGTATAGTAAGTTAGAACATAAAAGTATGGGATGAGATACATTATGCTAACATTAATTAAATGCAACTGGCATAGCTGGATTAAAATAGATCAATGACTCTGTTGGGAAACAACAGAAATGCAGAATTGTAGACATCAGTGGTTTGCCAAAAGTTGATTTCTTATACTTGCTACATGAACTTTAGAGGCCCATGATGAAGTTGTCTCCTGTGATTTCTTACACTGTCAATGTAAAGGCTCAGCTCAGAAGTGACATTCTTAAAGTGGGTGAAGAGCTGGGGAATTTTGAAGGAGGTAGAGAGACCCCAGAAACACCATCAAAAGGAACCCAGCACCCTAACTCTGGCATCCTCTCTTGGACTCCCTGTTGCTGTCAGGAGTCCTTGCTAATCTTCAGTTCAGCGCATGGGTGATTATTCCTCGAATGCTTAGCCACAAGAATCCGCCCCTTTAGCAAGTTCTTACGAGAGACTAGGCACAGTAATTCCAACTTTATGAACACTGGGTCGCAAAAAACCAACACACAGATACAAAAAATACTGCATAATTGTATTTATAAAAAGTTCAAAGCAAGTAGAATGGAATATATAAGTAGGAAATCAGCATGGCCATTACTTTGAAAAAAGGGTTACATGGGTATTCAAGTGTGGTGTGTGATTGTTTTTTAGTTTTAGGATTTGTTCCTTTTATGTTTGAGATTTTAATAGGCCCATGCAAAAGGAAAGGAAATGATTTTAAGAGGACCATACAAAAATGAAAAGGAAAGGAAAATACAAACTGAAAAAAGACTGATGGGTCAGACTCACTGGAAGGGTAGAATGAAAAATGAATGTTTGTGAAATTAAGTTTTGTTTTTGAACAAAATGAGATTTTTTTTCAATTATTCACTAAAATTGTCTTGAAATGCAAATACTTAGAATTAGAGAGAATTGCTTAGTGTCAGGTTACAGAAATGCAACTACAGCTAATTGAACTACAACTAAATGCACTTCACTTCTTTGGTTCACTAATCAAAATCTGCAGATTGTACTCATCGTTACTCTGCCAGACATCAGGTTTCCCAACCTACAGTGACAGTTTTTGTAAAGTAACTGATATTGCATATGCTTCTATACATTATATTTTTGTATCTCTCTCCACATGGTAAGAAAGTTGAATTTTGGAAGACTCAGGGGTAAATATTCTTCATAGGACCTTATTTTATGGGAATAGTAGTTCATCTAGCCCAGCACCTAGAAGGCTTTTCTAAAAAGCTCTCTTGAGGATTTCCCTGGGCTCTGGTCACTCATGGGACCAAGACAATTGAACCACAGGTCTTAGAGAAAAATGTAAATCCCTAACTAAAGTGAGATAAGTTGACAAATATATCCCATTTTGTTTCCCATTGAACTACTTTCTTAACCGGATTCTTATTTTATCATCCAGTATCCTTGAAAAAGTCCATTCCATATAACAAAGTCCTTATCTCCAATTCTGTCTCCATGTCTGGTCATTTTGTCCATGACTTCACCCCTCACTATTTTCTCACAGGCACCTTTTTGTCAACAAAATCAGTGGCACCTGGTAAATGAATTCAGAGATATTTATTGTTTGACTCTTCTACTCCCTTGCCTTCATTTGCCCAAAGGAAAAACATCTTTATTTTCACAATGTTAGTTGCTATCTATCCTCATGTTTTATAGCTACTCTTCAATACCTCAATTCTTATCGTCCTTGCTTATGTTGATAAGCAAATATGCTATTAATCAATATAATTTCAATTTACCTGTAAAACATACATGGATTCGTCTGAATCTAGGTTACCAAGGACCTTCTGAGCATGTTTGAGCCATCTGACATATCACTTTATGATAACTGCCTTTCCCTCTCTCTTCATTTTATATATACATAGTTTTAGGCTAATATTTGTAAATTTCTGTGTCCAGATCCTGGAGAACAGTGGGTAATCAGTAGCTCTAGCAAGATGAGAAAGGGGTAGTAACAGTGTTTCTATGTTGCAGACCCAATTTCAACTGTGAATTAGGAAGCACAGTCACATATCGATAGAAAAGTCCAGAGCTGGGATAGAGTGTTTGAAAATAGGGCTTTTGAAGAGTTGATAAGAGACAAAATCTATTCCTAGGAGAGGCAGTTAGTTCCCCTAAAGGTTCTAATTCCTATGTCCTAATAAATCTCACAATGTTATGGCTCCTTCACTGATGCCCTCACTCCAAATGGGGAGCACAAGAAGATAACTGCATTGATCGGAGATAAAGTGTCCTGTGAAGGGAGCAATATTTAAAAAACAATGGAGTCAGGGTGCTCCCAAGGGAGTCATTCCAACATAGTACATTTAGAGGTGACTTACTTAGAGGAAAACTGAAGCTGTGGGAGACTGAAGGGAATGGTGGGTAAACCCAGAAATGTTAAATCAAACATCTTGTGTAGCAGATTAAGGAAAGAGACTGTATATATATATATATATATATATATATTTTTTTCTATTACCATTACAGTTTTGAAAAATGAATGTTATAGTTGCTTCATGCCTAATACTACAACTTGGTTTATAAAGACTGAAATCTCTACATGCCACCATATTGGTCTACTTGCTGAACGTTACCTATAACTTCCAGTTGATACATCTTGATGCCTTTCAAATTTGTCTTTCTTGCTAAGCAAATGTCATTATTACTAGTTCTGTTGTAAACATTTTCTACCTATTATCCCATGAATACTTTACCTATGGTAACTGGTTACTCTAGGTTCATGGAAGGATCATATGACCCCACACCGAAAACTAAGACCGAGGGTGTGCCAGGGATCAGCACAAACATCAGGCTAATGCAAGCATTCCAAAGTAAATAGGAAAGCATCACAGAATGAAGGACACCATAGTCTCTCAGGCAGTTGAGTACATAGGCAGGTCTCCAATTTAGTAGTTTTTTTCCCCCTTTGGAATTCTGGAGATTTTGTTTCAGGTCTGAAGCCTAAAATAGCTAAGTCTTATTTGCTAAAATAAAAACATTATAACCCTGTAGCATTTATTAAGATAATTAAAAAGTTGGCTGGGATGACTATTTTACTTTACATTTTTGGACAAAGCTAAAATAAAATATTTGCAACTAGACTTTAGTCTCAAAATCATTAAGTGTAATAATTATGACATCCATTTTCTCCTTTTAGAAGTTTTTTTCATTTCTGCCAAAGAATAATTTAAACTTAGAATTTTAAATAGGTTTTCACCTCAATCCACATATCATAATTAACTTGATATCTACTAAAATGTAGCTACTTGACCTCAATCAATTTTTTAATTGAGATAAAAGAATGCCTGTATCCCTTCAACTTAGTATATTCACGTATGTTAGACACATACCCAGGAGTGGAATTGCTGGACCATATGGCACATCTGTTTCTAACACTTTGACCAACTTCCATATTGTTTTTGTTGAGGTTGGGCCAGTTTATTTACCTAGTAACCTATGCAACATTTGTTGTTTTAGATATGTGCAAATCTCAACAGATTGCTGTTGAATTTCTTACTGGTTTTGATTTGCATTTCCCAGATGATATGTGATGTGAACATTTTTTCATACAACACCTGCCCATCTGTATGTGGACTTTGAAGAATTATCTACCTAGATCTTCTGGCCACTTTCTGATAGGGTTCTTTGTTTTCTGGTTGTTGGGTTGCTTTTGTTTTCCTGGATCTTTGATGGAATACCCAAAGAAAACCCTGAAGCCAATATTGTGGAGTGCTTTGCTGGTTCTTTTCTATCCAGCATATGATTTTGGGCTTTATATTCAAATAGTTAAATCTCAATCTTAATTTAAGATTAAACCAAAATCAAAAAAATAAGATTACTGAAATTGCATGATAGCAATATTGTGCTACATTTAACCAGATGATCAAGGATATGTTGTTAATGTAGAGATAAATGCATATTTTATATAAAATTCTTATAGAAAACAACAGTTTTATTTTTAATGGAGTTACTGCTCTTAGATCGGAAAAAATCATCATCTAAATATCATTCCATATTAATTTGTTAAGTTACTTTTAACTCTAAGATTATGAACCAATTTAATGAAATGGATTTACCTTTGATCAATAAGCTGAGTACTTTTAACATTTATGTGTAAGTATTTGGAAAGTATACGATTTAAAATTCTTTTTTTTTTTTTTTTCTGTAGAGTGGGAACAGAACAGGCAAGTTGACAAAGTGCACTGCTGAGAGGAACAGCTGGCAGGTCAGGAGTAGTCTGCTGTGCTATGTGGGTCACCTCCGGGGCTGGGGATCGAACTCGCACTAAAGAAGCCATGCTTGCTTACAGTGCTTGGCCACTAGGGAGGCTGGTTTAAAATTATTTTTAAATAAAACCTTTCTGTTTTCAAGATTTATATGGTTGTTTATGGACCTAGTTAAGCAAGTATCAGTTATATTAAATTCAATTAACAGAAAATTCTGAGGATGATGATTCCATATGAAAATTTTAACTCTCTTAAAAAAGAAATCCTGTTTCTTTTGATCTGTCTTCACCTTAATACCTCATGTCAACATGATTTCAGATGCTCTCCTCACAACTTACAAGATGGTTTCCATTCTAGCTGCTACAGGTAGCTATAATAGCATTATCAAAATAGTGTCCTTTATTGAAAGGTGCTTTTTAAAATTTCAGCTTATCAATATTATTCTAGGATTTGAGGTTCATTCTTTAACAAGTGACAGAACCTAGCTAGCAAAGTAGTAAATTTCTAAACTTAGATTGCAGATTTTTAAATTATTTTTTCACTTTTTTCATTTATTTAAATTCATTTATTCACTTCATAAATTGAAATATTCTCCTTACTCAGAAATAGTAAGTGCATTAGTGTTCAAGTAATTTTGTGACAGATCAAATGGCTAACATAGAGGGAAAAGTAATCATCCTTGAGTATGGGAGTTGTGAGAATTCTTTCAGTTCTTTGACTCTTTAGGCAAATGGTAGATCAGACATTATGGGTTTAGGTTCACTGAATGTAAAGGAGTAAGTGTGGGAATCAGACCATTGAGTCCTTTTCTCTGCAAGTGGAGAGAAACTATTTCTTAAGAAGCCTGTTAGTGTAATGTCTACTCTACCATTATTTGCCTTATGGGAGGAAGTTTTTTCTCTTTCTGTGAAGAATCCAGGCTGTTATCCAGTAGTTCTCACCAGCAAAGTGTTGGCCTTAATTGTACTTCCCTACATTTCTTCCCATTATTCTTAATTGCTCTTCCTTGATGAACACTGAGGAATGGCTTGCTGTCTGAGAGACTGAGCTCTTTTCTTTTAAACTTTTTTTTTACTTTTACTTGAGCAACAGATACAATCATATAATTCTCCATTCACCCTATCTGAGACTAATAGTGTTGAATTTGCTTTATTTAGATTGTAACTATTAACTTTCAAATATAAATATTGTAATTTACTCAATGATACAGAAAAACAAACTACTGTGTGTTATTTTACTTTCACTTGTATTTCTTTTTAACATCGCTTCTCTTCTATAATCCAATTTTTCTTCCTTGTTTTTCAATTCCATCAATCTAAAAATTTTAAATGTCTGCAATTTAAGTCAAAATGAATGATCAGCTTAAAAAATAAATGCAGATGTTTTTCTTGCATTTCTCATCTAGGATTAGTTAGTAATTTTTCTTCCCATCACTTGTGTAATAGCTTCTGCTCTAATGTAATTTGGATATTGTATGATAAATCTAAAATTTCACTGCTTTCAGATTATTAAAGAATGTATAAATATATCTAGGATATTATTCAAATCGGGTAGTTCAGACTATAAATGGCACACAAGAATCTAATCAGATTCTAGAATCTAATCAGATAAGATTCTAAGAATCTTATCAGATTCTAGTTCAAATTGTTTTAAGAATTTATTATCAATTTTATTTGAGTCAATTCCAGTACCTAATTAATAAATTAGTTTTGATATAGTGCACAATTACCTTTTCATTGGATATTATTCAAGGGCAAGTTTTAATTTTACTTTATGAATCAATACTTATCCTAGAACATAGGAAATCTGAGAAATTTTTGTGACACTTGTTTTTTAAATAATGTGTCTAAGGAATTCTTACTATGATAGACTTTTTGCCCCTCCCATCTGGTAAAAGGAAATACAACACATTCTGCTCTCTGGCTAAGGTGACAGATTTCCAGAAGTATTCAACTGTTGAAGACAGTTCTTATTTGTATTTCTCAAATGCCCACAGGCTATTGTTTGCTAAAAATCATTTTAGATGATTTTGTCTATCAGATGAAAATTAATTTTTTAATTCTGTAGTTTTTTACAAATAAAAAAAATAAAAATTCCCTGCAAATTTGGAGAAGTGAGAGTTCAGCTGGGACTTATTAGAGACTAGAGACCCACTCGGAGAGAGAAGTGCGCTATCCTTCCCCATCTGCTACACTGATCTCCGTTGTTTTAATTGGGCCATATTGTCCCATGACAATATGCCTTTCCTAAGATCGAGACTGGCTTTCTTCAACTCTCATTCCAGAAATACCAAGTGTATGTTCTGCAAAATGCATGTCAGTGTCTCCTCTTCTGGGGAACATGTCCTAGGTCATTTTCCTTGGCCAACTTAAGTATTGATGTTTTCTGAAACTGGCAGGATTTTGGTTTATAACTCTATGGTTGTATAGTGAGTAAAATAGCACTTAGTATCTTTTCTATCCCACATTTTGAACTTAATAAGGAACCTTTAATTCACTCATACCTTGATCACCTAATCGGTGAACTTCTGTTTAGTGGTAGATGAATGAAAATACGATGTACTGTGACAGCCCAAATTCCGCTAGAACGTAACTTCATAAGGCAGAATTTTTTGTGTGTTTTGACAACTGTATTTCACAGGCACAAAACAACATTGCTGGCATTTACTCATTGCTGTGACTGGATGATAACTTAAAGCCTGAGTTATGTGATGTTGTCCTCTACACTTCTTATTACTATAATGCCACTATCCCATTCAGACATAGGAGCACTGTGCATGAATTACTTCATGTAGGATATTGCAAAGAAATAAATTTTAGAAAGGAAAGCATGAGGGTTGGTTCTTTGAGTTTTCAACTATATCAGCCTCAGAAGAAGTGTACCACAGCTTCTACCAAAAAAAGAAAAAAAAATGCTGCAGAAACATTTCTATAAACATTGAAAATGGTAGTGCCAAAGAAAATGCAGAAACACAGGTGGGATATAAGAAAGTGATGCCAACTTAAACATATTACAAATATATGATATCCAAGGTCAAAGGAAAAAAAAAAAACAATTTAGGAGATGGGAGTGTTTAAATTGGTAGAACTGGGGAAGAAGATACAGGTTTTGGAGGAAGCAATTGGTAGTCGCCACTTCCTCTCCAACATTGCTAAGCAAAGTAGTGAATTCAGAGCCCAGGAGCCATCACCTCATGGGTGAGCACAGTTGGAATTTTCATCTGAATATTTGAGCAGACCTGCACTGAGCAGTTTTCTTGCCAGAATAATGTATGCCAATATTTTTTGCACAATTAACACCCGTTCTCCCATGAGGCATTGATATGTTCTCATTTTACTAATTCCACATAGGAAAATTCCCTTTTAACAATGGAGACTGCATAATCTACAAATTAGAGCTACATTCATGATATTTAAAAATAAAAATGGTCATGGTATGAGAAGGCGATTCTCAGATTACTAATTCATTTTTGAGTACAGCAATGGAACAAGCTCAGTATCTTCTCTAGAGCTTGAGAAACAGTAAAATGAGCCCCAATCACACAGTGGTGTGGGCAAATTAACAAAAGATTACCTTGTGTAATGTTCAGTGCTATAAAAGAAGTGAAAAAAGTCTGGAAGAAGCTGCTCAGAAAGAAGGTAGACAAGAAGGATCAGGTGATCAGGTTTGATTTTCAATTAGAATACATATGAATTTAGGGTAGGGTATAAAATGAACAGAACAGTGCATCCTATGTTACACATACTCAATAAAGTTTCAGGGGGAAGATAATATGTCATCTTAAATATCCTAAAAGTGATATGACCAAAAATATATGGGGCTAGCTATACAAAAATAAAAGTATTATTTTCTAAATATCCTTCTGAAATCCTAATAGAATGATTACAGAAAAACTTAATTAAAGTAAATAAAACTGTAAAAGTATACCCAGAATTCACTTCACTATATGTGCTTTATTTGTTTCAGCATACAATAAATTAACCTAACAATTCATACATGCCATTCAATGAGCAGATGAAAATCAGGCTAAATATTAAAGGGTTATATAAAAGGGGACTTCAGCATGCCAAAAGTCAAAGTATTAAAATTTAACGAGAAATTTTGCAATTTTTGTATCTTAAAGTCAACCAAAAATTAGAATTATACCTCAGCTTGAAATAATTTGTCATCTTTTATACATTAGTAACACAGAGAATGATTTTATAGGTCATTAAGAATATGGTTATAATTAAAAAAAATCAAGAAGGGCTGTGAAAATCGAATTTTCTAAAGAAGAATTTAGAAATGACAGAATATAAATAAACAAAACAAAAGCCACATTTACTCCACTGGTTATCAAATAACTATAATTAACATTTTAGGTGCTGACATTTCTTTACCCCCCAAACTATCAAGTAATTTAAATATAATAATTACTATTTAAATTTTAGAGAAACATTAAAAGTGTACAAAAACATCAATGTTCAGTCTATGTAAAATATCTGATATGATTTAAACTTTAACAACAACAAAAAAAAAATCATAGTGTGATCTCCAGGGTTTGTTAATGATGGCAAAATTACAGAGATGTTAGTGTTAGGGTATTAGTTAAGTATAATATTTATATGATGAATTGTGTTGCTTGGTCATTCATTATCAGTTAATTCTATCAGTTTCTTACTGTATATGGAAAGCTCCGCTAAGTTTTAGAGGTAGTCTTGATTAGGAAGGTTTCTGTTCATAGTTTGTAGCATTAACTTGCAAGCGATGAATACAATAATCATATATTGATCAATTACATAAAGTACTTTGGTGCACTGCTAAAGAATCAGGAATGACCAAAATAAATTTTTCTATGCAGACGAGAGGAAGATGGCCTCTCAGACCTGTGAGCATCAATGGAAAACGATCTGGGGAGTTTTAAGTCTTCTAGACTCTATGACCTTACAGGTGTTTAAAATCAGGAGGTCACAAGAGATCTTGGCATATATCCATCAGCTGAACTATTCTCTCTGCAGTTGTCAAAATGATGATAGACAAAGATTAATGTGTTTAATACAATATAAAACATAATGTAAAGTTGGCTCTATTCTATATAGAAGCTTTCTGTAGTTTTTATGCCATTACCTAAAGTGAGATACATAACCTCTATAACAGCAGCAAAATAAGTGACCAAAACAGATATTTTATCTTTAGCTGACAATCCAACTCCAGTCCATTACAGGGTCTGGAGACACCAAAAGAGATTGAGAATTATGTTATATTGTGAGCAGGAGTGTTAAGGGGAAAGGTCTACAAACAGACAAGAAAACAAAATGTATTTTTCCTGTAGATAGAAGCACAGAGGTGTAGTGACGGATTCACAGTTGAGGAGTTAAGATAGTCTTGTGAAGTTATCACACCATCAGCGAGGTTTTTGGAATGAGAGTGACCAGGTCCCAGAATTTTGTGTAAGAACCTGGATGAGTGTTTCCTAAGCATTAGGCATAGACCATAATTAGCAAGTGAAATGACGTTGGCTTATGTCAGTTTTTGTTGAAAACATCCATGAAGATGGGCAAAATGGTGTCTACAGAAAGAACAAATCTAGATGTATCTAGACGTAGGTGTATCAAGGTGGCAAAGTGGAGAACATTTTACAAATTTCAAAGTCACATTTGACTTTAAAGTCACAAATTAAATAAAAATATTTATCTACATAGTAACAGATGAGACAAGAAATCTATGTGAGGGAAATATAAAAAATGACAAAGATTCTCCTGTCTCTCTCAATTCACTTCCCATGCCAATCTCCTCATTTTCCTTAGACTTTTAAAATCATAGAACTAATATTTTGTAGCTGTATTTCTTTCTGGATTTTATTTTTCCTGAGTCCACTCTCTGTCATCTAGTTACTTCGTGTTCAACTTTGACACTTTCAGGATGCCTTCCCCAATTCTCTCTTGGTTAGATCAGGTTAAATGATTGGATGGTATCTTAATTTAGGAGTTTGTTTCACAGCAGCTATTTCTTGATATGCACTATAGAATACACATTCCTACTTGTGTGATTATTAGGCTGATGTTTGTCTCCATCCTGAAGGGGAACTATTGGTAAACAAACAGTATCCCAGGTCTTCACATAGCATTCATTGGACTATAGTCATTTAATGAATATTTGGAAAGTGAACACGAATGAGTCAATGTATGAATTAATGACAAAGTAGTAGATTAACAACAGGGCTACAACCCATCCAGAAGATCAAGAAAACTGTATGTATTCACAATGTAGAACTTTAAGTTTCAAAATCTAACCAGGAATGTAAATGGCTTGAGTCCCTGAGAGTATGGAATCATAATACTGTTAAGCTAGCTTTCATGTGAAAGACTTTTTATTAATAAATTATGCAAAATAGACAAACATTGTACAGTGAAGAGGGAATCAAGTCCTACTTGCACGTTTTTACTTCTGACTCTTACTGGTTTTGAGGGTCTTTAACTTCCATAGTGAAATGGTGATTCAATTATCCCTTTGCATACTGTTTTGTGGTTAGATTAGTTGGGAAAAAATAAAAAAAGCTCATACTGTATTTCCAAATTACAAATAATTTGGATGTTACAAAATAACATGCTTTTAAATGACAATATTGAATGCAACTATGAGAATTATACTAATGATACAATTTAGAAATTGCTAAACAAATAAAATGCCTTCAACTGTTTTTAAATCATTAAAAAAAAACTTCCATTTTTTCTAAGTAATTTCAAAATTGTATTTATTTCACAGAAAACCTGCAATTATCAGAGTAAAAGTTGACTGGTATTAATCATTAGGGAACACTCAATCACTTTAGTAATTCTCATTGTGTCTTACGAGAAATTTCTCAACTAAAAAATAATTGATTTTTCAGACAGTTCCTGGGGAACTGACATTTTCTGCATTTTAATTCATTATGGCCCATCACTCTTATTGACTATCTTTTTTTGATATGGATTACAGGTGAAACATAGTGGAATTATATTTTACTTATTTTTTGAAAGAGAAAAAAATAATTGTTTTTGTGATTAGAAAATCACTACTGTTTTGTTAGAATTACAGGAAAAACTCAGCCTGTCTTTTTTCATCTTACAGCAAACAGACTCAGATAAATTGACTCAAAGTGCAAAAGAATGAGTAATGTGCAGCCGTAATAATCCTCCATAAGATGAATGAAAGCTGACAACTTCAATTACAATTTGAACTGTCTCTTTGTGTATGAATGTGATTTAATGGAAATCTGATATTCAATAAACCTGACTTTCTTTATGATTTATAATAGCTAGCCTTAGGTTACCCAGATATATTTTATAATGTAAAATGGTGTGATATCCTCTTCTAGTGATATGCAAAATTTTCTATCAACCAAGAATCAAAGGATCAAAAAGAAGCACATATGTGACTCTTCTGAATTGAAATTTTGCTACATTTTCTGCCCTGACCCCAAATCCCTCTTTTTGTATTTGCAACATAAACTATTGCTGACTCAATGTCTTCTACTGTCCCATTTAATTTCTTCCACCTCAAATATGTGCAGGCAAAGTGAAAGCAAGCTGTTCCAGGAAAGAGTTTCCTTAAGCCTGACATCTATATACACAGCCCAACCTTAAGTGATAAGTAGTTTTTTATTCTACTTTAGGAAGCTGAGCATAGATCAAGTTTTCTTCAATAACATAATTAAACTGTAACCAAAGTCAAGGATTTTTTTTAACTCGAGCTCTAAATATCCATTTTTTCCTATGAAAATGACTATTAGTAAATTATCACAAGTTATGACTTTAGCTCCATGTTATCTACCATGAACTAATTTTAAATTAAAAATCCATGATTTTAGAACTATAATAGAAAATGATGTGCTCCAAAGTTTATTTAGTGATTAGAATAATTTACCTCATTGGCTTTTAATTTCAATTATATTGAAACTTATTATCACCACTTAGGAAATAAAGCACTTAGAAATAGGATCAAACTATCTTTTTCATAGGATAATATGGTCATAAACACATAATTTAAAGGAAACATAACCTTGTATAAAGTTTTAATTTAATTCAACCTGGCTATTGTGTATTTACTGCCTCAGTATCTTTGTCTAGCCATGCTTTACTGAAGGTTGGGGTCCCAGGAAGCTGGTTTTGAGGCTTAGATTGGAATACATAGTATTCTTTTATGTTTAAAACCTAGGGAAAGGAAAGAAAAGGAAGGAGGACTGGTCCAGGGAATGTTTGTAGGAAACTCAATTTCAGTGGCAAACTAAGTCTACAATGAGCTCTGAAGCTTTAACGTTCCTTCTTAGCTGCATCTTTCTTTAATAATAAATCTGACTTTCATAATTGCCAGGTTAGTGTCTTTCATAATAGTCAATGGATACAGCTCCCAAAGAGAGCATGCTATCTTTTGATTACCGAGGTGATTTGGAGGAGTGCTGACGGCTGAGCATTCTCTATTAGCAATACTCCATCAGCCAATCACTGCAAACAGAACTTCATGGGAAGAAGCTTTTCAGTGATGCATCATAACGTCTTCCATGTTTGTATGCATGAAGCCTAGACCCTCATGCAAATACAAATCTATGTATATAAAATATAATTCATATTTTAGACAAATCAACCACAAATTTGGTTCACATATTTTTTGTTAAATAATTTTAAAGCTTCCTATTTTATTTAACTAGTCAATATGCATAATTCATGAAGGAAATAAAAGCACAGAAAAAGAAAAATGCATCTAATATCTTAAGAGACAATGAAACCTGACTACTTCTTAATATTTTTAATGCATTCATGAGGAACTGACCTCTGTCACTAAACCTGTCCATGAAAGCTGAACAGTGTTTGTGGGTCTGATAGAAATAGTAGATTCAGTTTCAAGGACTGAGAGGAAAAGTTCTCCGAAATAGGGTAAAGATCACATTCAAATTTTACAAACACCTGTGGAAGTCATTTTGTTATATATTTTATTCAAGTGAAGGGGTGGGTTAGAAACAAAAGATATAAAAGGAGTCAGTTGCATAAGGAGAAACAATAAACATCTAAGGACTAATTTCAAAGATTAGAAAATTTACATGTTGAGGTAAATGCAGGAGAGTGGCTGAGGAGTGCAGGGCAACACCCTTGGGTGCATTTCCTGATTTGAGGCAGAAAGCCTTAGGCACTTACTACCTCCTGTCACCATTTAAGTGTGAACTCAAAGGGAGGATGAGACAGCTTTCATACCACTGTTCACCAGTAAACACGCCGTACTGCAGGGATGAACGTCAGAAATAGAAGTGCGAGCTGATACTCCATAAGGATGGAAAATTGCCACCAACAACTGAACCAGTAAGTACACCCCATACACAGAGTACTCAAAAACTGAAATAGCTCCTAATAGGCACAGTCGAAAATACAGTTTTAAGGTAAGAGTGCTTCCATGTACCACCCTCAAATAAGCGCCACAAAAAATGTCATTCTGGTAGGTCTAACCTTTCTTGACCGTTCTCGCACTTTCCTCTCTCTGAGTCATCACCATCACAGCTAGTTCAGCGGTGTAATTTTTTCTTCCATTAACTTTAATAGGCTTTACACCAATGTTAAGCAATGGAATCATTTTACACTGAGTGGGCTGACGAGAAATACCTCCACTCAATTAGTTTCTCAATACTGGAATATTTTGAAATGAAGGAGAACTAGGCAATCTGAAAACTCAAGTTAAAAAAAATGTGTTAAAAGTTTCTCTGTTTGCCAGGGTTTGAAAAACTTGATACTATTTCTATGGGAACAATGGGTCATTTATTCAGCAGATCTCTGGAGAATAGTAGACTATGTCCTATCACTCAAATGGAATATGTGTACAATTAGACAAGCAGTTTTTAAATATTTCACTTTGCCTGGGACAAAGTTTTCTGTACTGAAATTTTTGCCTTTTGCCATAATGATTTCCCTTATAACCCTGTCCCCCCCAAATGTTATCTAATAAAAATAATTGAAGTCTGAATATTTGGATGGATTGCTTTATGGGAATTGTGCTCATTGTTGCTAAACTGTATCTGAGCCTCAAAAGCTTCTTAAATGAAAATACATGAAAATTTTTCTTGAGCAGCAGATTGCGATATTCGTCAAAGACTTCATACTAACATTCACCTTCAAGTTGTGAGAGGATTTTAAGTTGCAAAAGGAATGCAAAACACTTTTTACAGAAGTGAGAAAGGTCCTTGTTTTCATAAAGTACACTAACTTCCATCTCATCAATTAAATACAAATTTGTGTGGTCCCTCCCTACTTAGGTATTCTGCACATGAATATACAAGTTTATGTTCACAAACACACATGTGCACACAAACAATCACAATTTTGGACGTATTCAATAAATTTGCCCAAGTTTGAATGAATCACTTTGACTGAATATCTGTTAGAGTGTCTCATAGAACACTGAGCTTCTTATTCAAGAAAATCAAAATGCTGAAGAATTCCTCTTGATTGCCTGGGGATAAAGGAGATTATTCCCTTTTATGTTCACTCCCTGTAAGGAAGATTAGAGTGTAATCGTCTACATAGATTTTATGTAGGTAATAAAAGTGCTTTTTATAAATTCCTATTTTCTGTGGCATTTTCATATTTTTTTGGATAATAAGTAAATGACAGAAGAGCAGAGCTAAGAATATTAACAATTTATCTCAGTTGTTCAGAAATTATGAAACATCTTTTTTTGTTCTTATCTAATACCTCATAAAGTCTTCGGGCAAGAGCCACCAAATATAAAGTGCAATTTATAGAACAGGTGAAGAATGGCCACTTAGCAATTAATGGGAAAAGAACTCACAAACATGGGAAAATAACCAGAAATTAAGAAAATGAATATCGAAAGTGAATGATGACTTTTCAAAGAAGGGAAGGATGAGCTGAATGTTACTGTTCTGAACTACATGTATTCCAGAGAGCCTCAAATCTTCTCACCAAACTAGGCTGTGCTTCATGGTCATTAAATCATTTTAGCATTGGTATTACATCATCTTATAAGTCACTTGAATGTTTCTAAAACTCTTTCTATATATGTACATATTATATATATTTTTCTGCATGAGGTAAGACGCTTGTTTATTAAAAATTTCAACTCCTCTTTAACAAATAATTCAAATCAGAAAAGATCTAATAAATGTAACTTCCTTAAGCTTTCCAGCCCTCATCTGTTGCCATAGAAGATCCACCAGAGTTCAGTCTGTGATAATCATTTCCTTTCACAAGCAAAACCTGCTAAACGCACTGATCCTTGAAAACCCAAGGTCAGTAGGTATTTTACAACTTTAAAGATCACAGCTCTGAAGATACTTCCCTGGATTGTAACACACTTATTTCTGGTTTCAAGCAGTAAGTTGAAGAGAGGGGGGGAATGGAAGCAGTGAATTACCAGAGTATGTAGATCACTGCTCCTCTATGACTTCCTTGAAGAATTGGAAATGGATGAGAAATTGATCTGAAATGGTAGAATCTTTTAGTAACGTTTTCCCTAGGAGAAGACAGCTTAAGATGCAGCCATCACAGGCCAAGAAGTTCACTGTCAATTTTCACAGGCAAAAAGAAGCACTTGCGGTAGCTTTGGCAGTCATTTAATGATGGGGCAAAGGACCACACACACCAGCAGACAGAGCCAGCGAGATGCCCACACTGAGCCAGAACAGCAGCTCCCGGCCCAGCCCCCTTTACACTCTTAAGCACCCACAGCAGTGTATTCCGCACGTACATGGTTGCAAATCAAGGCCCATCTGTTGTTTGCTAGATGTTTGGTAGAAAACACAGCATTTAAGGTATGGGCTTTCTGTTGTGTGGAAGGCGAAAAAGAGCCAGATTCACTCATTTTCTTTCCACTCCACTCCATCAGGGATTTTTTTCCTGGTGCACGCTACCAGTCTATCTTCTGCAAAGTCCCAGCTAGATCAGCCACACAGCACAGCTGCACTCAGGGGAGACCCCTTTATTCCACTCAGGGAAACCCGCCATTACAGCCAAGAGCCATCAAGTTTCTTCACCTGACACACGAGAGAATTACAGCAGTTGCAGACAGCACGCGTGTCGCCCACTTCGTCCAACTCTGCTATTGTGCCTGTAATTTCTCTGTGGCGTGGCCACCTGGCAACCGGTACTGAGTAGTATTGGTCACTCACCTGGGAACTGGCTGGTTGGGTGCTCAGCATGTCCTCACCACACGCACCCTAACGCAAAACTGTCCAGCTTTGGTCTCCATCCAGAGCCACACAGCAGGTCACCCCCAGATTGTGCTCTGGGACTGGTGACATACAATTTATACTCCCTTGGGGGTAATCCCCATCCCCCATGGGTCCTCACACCACTGTCACCTTGACACTCTGGCCTCCGTAGACATCAACAAGCCAATAGCAAATTCCTGAAACTTCTCTGGATTTCCACATAGCAGAGGACGCTCTGCCCACTATGGCCAAAACCCTTTGCACACTGGCTGTGGACCAGTGGACACTGCCGCTGTGCCCTGGGGACTTGTACTTCAGCCCTCATCCTATTCCAAAGCAATCATGACAACCGGGGATGTGGCCAGGGAGACCACACTCTGAGGTCACCAGCAAAAGGTCCTCCAAGCACGAGGCTGGGGCCTGGAATCCCCAACTTTAACCTGCACAGCAGCAGCCTCTCTTCATATGGGAGTGAACTGCTGGCCCTCCCCCAATCCTCGCCATCGCTCTGACACACATGCACAGGGCGAGCATCCCTCTGGCTGCGCCTGCACGTGCTCTAGATCCATCCACTTGGGGCACGGGGTGGCTGTAAGCGGCTCCATGCCTCTCTTGGCATTCTTTTCATTTGCTCAACATCTATCTTTTCTGCCTCCAGAGATTGCCCAGGCTCTCCGCTACACCCAGGCTGGCCACCATTGAGGTGACTCACTTATCCCACATAGGGTGCCGGATTCGCCATTAGGGACCCGAACAAGGATGAGGCTCATTTCACAGCACCAAATCCCTGTCCCAGCAGGAAAACGCTCATCGTCAGGGCCATGAATGTTGGTATCAAAGTGGCCCACCGAATGCCCCGGTCGCGCAGAGCCGCACAAGCTCAGGTGTGCTTGCCTGTACTCACGGTCTTGGCGCGTCAAGGTTGGCACAGAGTGTGGTCACCCTGGCCACACTGCGGGCTGTTCAGAGCCTCTGGCGCCGTGATGCGTGCAGGGTCACTGAAGCCAGTTTCTCCATTTCCTGAGCTCTGCGAATGCTTCCGTCCACTCCAGGTCCCAGGATTGCAGCAGTCAGGCTGCAGGGGCTCCCAGTTTCTGAGCAACTGCCCCCCTTTCCTCCAAGTTCCCAGTTCCCAGGGTCTCACGTGCAGCAGTTCTGGTGAGGCATCTGGACCACAGGTGGTGACCGCCGTCAGCGATGGTGGCCCAGCAGCCTGCCTCCCCTCCCCCTCAGCGGAGGCCATGGGCTGCTGGTACTTCGTCTTCTTTGTCACCACCGAGCTGGAGAGCCTCCAGTAGCCCTCAGTATCTACCTCCTCCGGCCGCTCCACACCTTGTGGCATGCACATTCTGGCAGGGCCTGCGTCTCCTGCTCACCCAGGCCTTGGCGTCCTCTCTCCATGTTGAATCTTGTAGAGCTGGGCGCAAAACCCAGTCCACATCTCCTGCTGCCTGGAGGGGACTATATTTGTTCAAGGTCCCTTCTATTTTGCACAGGGCCCATTCCAACTGCCAAGGAGTTGGGGGGTGTCCACCTACCTTTGGCCATTCCTGGGGAGTCACCCCTAGAGGAGGAGAATGGCCACTGGGGACCACCCCTTAATCTCTCCAGGCTCTTGGGGCATCTGTATCTGTCTGCCTAGACTGTCCTGACTTCTGCGTCGCTTGTACCACCATCCAGACCTGGTAGGTGAACTGTCAATTCTCAGAGAGGAAAAGAGGGGCCTTAGGAAGGTTTTGCAGTCCTTCACTGCTGAGGCAGTCATGCAGGCACCAAGGGAGACAGAGCAAGTAACTCCAACACTGAGCCAGAACAACAGCTCCTGCCCAGTCCCTTTACATAGTTAAGTACCCACAGCAGCACAACACAAACGTGGCTGCAAATGCAAGGCCCATCTGTTTTCAGGTGGAAAACAGCAATTCAGATAAGGGCTTTCTGTTGTGCAGAAGGAAAAAAAAAGCCCTGATTCACTCATTTTCCTGATAATGGGGAACACCTGATTTCTAGTTCGCAAGAAAGCTGTGCTCCAAGTCGTGTTTGAAAAATGCACTCGTTACAGTGATGAGTCCAAAGTCGTTTCCAGATAAAGAAAACAATCATTTCTGGAAAAGCTTAGAGCAATAAATACTTTTAATATGTACTAGTCTTCTCAAATTTGTGGCTGGCAACTTATAGCTTATTGAGAGTTAAATCGAGCTGTTAGAAATACGTACCATTTAGGTCCTGCCTGGTGGTGCAATGGGTTAGGATGCAGCACTGCAAGCAAGCTGCAGCCACTTAAGGTACATTCTGTACCTCTGGGTACACCCAGAGGTGACCCACATGGCGCAGCAGACCTCTCCTGAACCACCGCTGCTCTCCTCAGCAGTGTACCTTGTCGATCTGCCTGTTCTGCTCCCCACTCTGTCTCTGGTGAAGCCTCTCAGCTCCCCTGCACTTCTGGCTTGTACCCCAGATCTGTATGAATAAATAAATCCTTTACATACATACGTACATACATACATACACACATACATATACATGCATACATGCATACACACACACATACCACATAAAAATAAAAAACAGAGCCCTACAATACTATGAGCTATCAGCAGCCACTGTATCAGGAGTTTGATCCCCAGCCCCGGAGCTGACCCACATGGTGGAGCTGAACTCTCCTGTCTCGCCCACAGTTCCCCTCAGTAGTATATTTGAGTCAATCTGCCTGTTCTGCTTCCTACTCTGTCTCTGATGAGTCCTCTCACACACCTCTCACCTCTGGCCTGTACCTCAGTTCTTGTATGCATAATTAAATCAATCTTAAAAAAAATAAAAGAAACCGAAGAAAAATTTCCAAGGAAGGTATTGTTCAAGTGTACAAGTACAGTGTCATTAAGAAATATTGTAGAAGAAAACATCTATAATTAAACTATGCATCCTAACAGATACAAAATATATTATTTTTAATTATATATATATATTCAGTAATATTAAACTCTTTAATGATCACTAATTCTCAAACTAACAAAATATGGAACTTCAGGATTATTTGCTTGTTTTCGCATTCTATCTTCTTGAGTTGGGAAGGATATAATTTAGGTTTAAAATAGATAGCAAATATGTTTTATTGACCAGTTTGCAGAGAATTGGGGCTCTAATTGACTTCTACGGTGAATGCAATTTGGTACAAACTTTCTGTAAAGCAACTTGAGAATATAGTACGAAAGTCTAGAAGATGTCTGAGTTTGATGATTCCAATTCTTAGATTTTTCTTAAGGATAAAGAATGATCCAGTAATATCTTATAAGCACACAATGCTTTAACTTACCATTTCTAGTTAAGTTTTATTTATAAGAGATAAAACTGTAAAATGTGTGTGTATTAGCTAAAACTACAAAGAATTTAAATATCCTGCAAAATACTGCTATACCCAAATATCTACTAAAATCCATATACAGTATTCATAAAATGTAAGTGCAATGAAAAACCACAGAAATAGTATGCAAAACACACACAATTCATACTTTATCACATATACTTTTTTATACTTTTTACATATACACATGTGTCTGTAAATTCATTCAGAACACAAATAAAATTGAAAATAAATGTATACAAATCATATCGATTAAAAATATTCAAGGCTCTCCCTGGTGGCACAGCGGGTTAAAGCGCAACACTAAGAAGCTTAAGCCACTTCCGCATGAGTTCAATTCCCGCCTGCCCCAGAGGTGACCACATGGCGTGGCAGACCTCTCCTGACCCGTCCGCTGCTCCC
>NW_004567108.1:9666522-9667955 GCF_000260355.1 Condylura cristata | reverse complement strand
GCCATGTGGTCACCTCCGGGGCAGGCAGGAATCGAACTCATGCGGAAGAGACTTTAGATTCTCAGTGCTGTGCTTTAGCCCGCTGCGCTACCAGGGAGGGCCACAGTTTTGTTTTGTTTTTTAATAAATTATTTGGATGTGAGATAATCCAGCAGTGGATAATGTACTAAGAAGGAAGGACATCGTATGCTATGAGCTGTTGGCTTTTTATTGTAGGGAAAGTCATCTTTCATGTAATCAACTTAATTTGGGAAAATTAGAAGCACTAATTTCCAAAGCAAAAAAATTATAACGAGTTCTTTTTAAATAACAATTACTTAAATCATTTAAACATATGTGTGTACAACATTTACTTAATTGACTCTATTTGTCTCTCTTTTGTCTTTGACCCCATGGAATAATTAAGTAAGAAAATTAAGTGGACGTGCTGGGTTATATTGTTCCACGTACAAGTATTCTTTTTAAAACAGAAATTAATATTAGTATCAATTGGAAATTGGAGTTATTTGTTTTCATCAGAGGAAATGATTGATTTATGTGTGTTGGAAAATTTATTTGCAAGAGTTTATTGATTAAGTCTGCATAAGAGTATAAAATTGGAAGTGAAGATAATGTTGAAGATATTGAAGATGATAGAAATGAGAGGGATGATGGTTGTGATGAGGATGACTGAAGTTTTCAGTTCTCTCAGAAAAGAGCATGAGATTTTCTTGATATGAGTTATTTTACTTCATATTTTTATTAAATAAAAACCTTCATCACCATTAATACAGAAACTAATTTCACATTCCACTAGAAAACAGATTCATTCACTTACTCAGAGTTTTCTAAAATCCACCAAAATATAATTAGACAAGTTGGAATTAATGAATAAGAATTTACAGATATTAGCTATATCTTGCAAGCTAAAAATCTAAGAAACAGGTCAAATTTGACCTCACAACCCCAAAAATCTATCATTTCACTTTTTTTTTTTTCATTCTGAAAACATTGTCAAATAGAAATAACATTCTATTTAACATGTGCACGATACTTAAACATTTAGTTCATAGAAAATAAAATCTGGCTAGGTATTATGCTTATCACCTCCATTATCATTTTTATTTTATTTAAAAAAAAAGGAACTATGGGGCTCTTCCTGGTGGTAGGTTAAAGTGCCGCATTATGGAGGACTCTGAAGCCACTGCAGCACAAGTTCCATCCCCGTTCAGGGAAGTGACCCACATGGCGCAGCAGACCTCAGCAGTGTACTCTGTCAACATGCCTGTTCTGCTTCCCGCTCTGTCTCTGGTGAATCCTTTCACCCACCACAGCTCTAGCCTATACCCCTGATCTGTAAGCATAAATAAATAACTCTTAAAAAAAATGAACTGAATAATTATGTAACTCATCAAAGATGGTCACTGTAGATTGGGAGAATTTGTAAACATGGT
>NW_004567108.1:9647099-9666422 GCF_000260355.1 Condylura cristata | reverse complement strand
ATATATATATATATATCTGTATCTACGTATACCTACATACCTATTTTCTTATCTGTAGATATGTTTATGTGTATCTATAGAATATTTTATACATTGCAAATGTTATGATTAGATCAATTGAAATAATTATTTTAATATTCAAAAGTCTCAGCTCTTATTGCTTAATTATGATTAAGATTTTTATGGTTATCTGTACAATATTCTAAGTCTTCTAGTAATATCCTTTTTGAAAAGCTATAGAACATACCATTTCACTGTAGAGTTGAAGGCAGTGGAACATGACTGATGAATGGGTTTATCATATTGGGGTGTATAGTAGAAAATTTATTTTACTCAAAGAGAGACCTGGTCTTTGTCCATGGTTACTGTTACTTTCTAGGCCCCTGGGAAGCCCTGTCTGATAGAAGTGTCTTTGTTTTCCTTGAGTTTTAGTCATAGGACAGCCTAACAGTATGATTGGTGACGGGGATTTTGAACCATTCCATATCTTTTCTGACTGCAGTAGTGCTGACTCACTGGGATGAGTGGATCTGGAGGCTAATGACAGTCACAAAGAGTCTCATCAAAACACTGGACATTAAAGACTTGAGTAAGGTTCCCTAGTAGGTGATACCCTGAGTATGTGGAAGTGTAAATGCTGAGAGTGCGACAGGTGTCTGAGCATGACAGAGGCTTCAAGTTTGGAAACATCACTGATTCTACTCTATTTGTCTCTTTATCTGACTGGTTTAATGTTAACCCTTTGCCTTTTACTAATATGACTGTGAATATCATAGTTCTCAGAGGGTCCTGTGAATCATGCTAAGGGATTACTAAACCTGTAGGAATCTTTGGGTGTCTGAAAATTTGTGGCCACTTAGTATGCTGGTCTGACATGGTGATAGTTCTGGGACTCCCCAAATTATGACTGGTGTCTGAAGTGAGAGGTCTTTTGAGTAGTTTGCCTAACTCAGCGAAAAGAGAATCCTTTCAGCAAATAAAGTGCAATGCTCTGTTAAGGGTCGCAGGGATGGGCACAGACTCACTGCCAGGTTGGCTCATAGGAGCTTGGAGAAAAAGCAAATCCAGGATGAGTGGAGCTGAAAAGCTTTAACTGCCACAGCAGATGGTGGAGGAGGAGAAAAACAAATGAGGGGAACATGCATGCTGGAATGGATATATTATACGAGGCCACCAGACCCAGCAGATGATTTGGTTTTATTGAAAGGCCCAGAGGACATACCATTTAAAGGGCCATCAGGGATATGCTGATAAAATGGACAGTAGCATCATTAAGAAATTCAGTGACAACACTTGGCAGGCAAAAGCTTAGGGTATGAAAGGTCACTGATTCATTGCAAATTAATAGAATAGAGTAGACTGCCTAATTAATAGCAAAGGGGAGGGTGGCTTATTTAAGGACTACCAGAAGCCTCAGAGAGAGGTAATTTCTCAAATGACTGGCAAAATGCGAGTGACAGCCAAGAGGAGTTTAAGCCCCAGAGTGTCATGGAAACTGATAACAAAACACAGTCTTGCCAGAAGCATGAGCTGGACGATCAGAAAGGTCCGTGTAATCCCACCAGGATGTAACGTATGATCAAATTACACAACAATGAGTGAACAGGAGGCTAAAATAGTAACTGAGGAATGGCCACACTCAGGATTCTAGTTCTCGCAGTTATTATTCCGGCGACATGTTGATTAAAGAGACTTTCAGGTACAGAGCTCCCTGGTGGGAGACGGATTAACATGCAGCTGTACAAAGGATGCGCAGCCCTTGAATGCCTAGTTTCATCACCAGCCCCGGAGGTGACCACATGGCACGGGCAGACCTCTCCTGACCTGCCTCCTGCTCCCCTCAGCAGTGTACTTGGTTGATCTGCCTGTTCTGTTCCTCATTCTATCTCTGTGGAAGCCTCTCACTGCCCCTGCACCTCTGGCCTGTACCCCAAGCCTGTAAATCTGGTCTGTGTAATCTTTAAAAAAAAAAAAAAAAAAGACTACCAGGTTCACAGAGTGAAGGCAACACTGTGGTATTACTATGCTTTAATAAAGCAGTTATTTTCCAAGTGACATGAATTATATTATAATATTTATAATATTTAAAGAAAATTACTTGAAATTTCAAGAACTATTGAAGATGGCGTCTGAGTTGGCATGGTCATCACATGCATATGTTCCTCCTCCTATTAAGTTTTGTTCTTCAGATGGAGGTAAAGAAAATGGAGCCTTGTCAAAGTCCTTTACAATGGGTGCAGCAGACTAGAGAAGGTATCTGGTCATTTAATCGGTCTTTGAGTCTAAAGCTGTTATTGCTATGCTGTGTAGTCACTCTTCACAGCAGAAACTTGGTTGGTGGAATAAAAGATGCCATTGGAGGGAAGGGCAAGTGGAGTTTTTGTTTTATTTTTTAAAGATTTATTTATATAGAACTGGGTATAGGTCAGAGGTGCAGGGACAGTGAGAGGCTTCACCAGGGACAGAGTGGGGAGCAGAACAGGCAGATGGACGAAGTCCACTGCTGAGGTCAGGAGCAGTCTGTCTTGCCATGTGGATCACCTCCGGGGCTGGGAATCAAATTTACACTGAAGTGGTTGTGGCTAGCTTGCAGTGCTACATCCTTACCCATTGAGCCACCAGGGAGGGCCCCAAGTGGAGTTTCTAAGATTTTCATAGCCAAGATAGTAAATAAAAATAATATTGCATGGTCTAGCAGGACTGTGATATTGTGCAACACTAAAAACCTGAAAAATGCAGAAAGAGGTTTTCTGCATTATCTTCATTTGACTCTTCCTTCTGTCTGATCCCTGAAGAAACCATATAGATTTCTGTAGACCACCACAGCATCACAAGAAGTGTCTCCAACAGCATATGCTGTATCAGACATGCAATTGTATTTATATAAGTCACCATTACCTTTATGTTATCATGCTGGATAGACACCATGATCAAAAAAGAGTAGAGACAATTAAAAAATGTACATAATTAGAGGGTGGGAAATAAACCCAAGAGATACCAAGAAACTGACACTTCAGAAAAACCATGAGAGATCCAAATGTTTATGGAGACGCTAGGCTACACCCTCCAAAACATAAAGCAAATAGCTTCCTCTTGCATTTCCTATCACCAGTAGGCACAAAAGACAGAAATTGGCATCCTAAAGTTCTAAAGGCAATACATTTCTCTTCTGGACTATACACTACTTTATAAAGAAGTTTACTCGCTTTGATTTAACTCTAGAACAATGAAAGTCTGTGAAGTTGCTCCAGACATGGCATGAGCAGCAATTTCGCAAGTATCTATGACATTGACAAGATCAGTGGTGGCAAAATATGCACTCTGTTGTTTAAGCTTTCTTGTAAAATCATATCACAAAACCACAAGGTTCTAGGTCAAGATAACACCCTTTGAAACAGAAAGCCACACATCTCTTTAAAGACAGCAGTTGGCATATACCTATTACTTGATAGAATCAGAACATTTTACAGTCGAACACAAGTGAACTTGTGTCTGGAATTTCATATCAGATTCTGAATCTGTTCAGATATTTCCATCAGGCCTGAGTATTAAGGTTGTTAAAAAATAATAATTTTAGGACAAAAAAGAGTAGAATCTGCATAAATAAGTCTCCAGGAGGCATGTCACTCAGAACAAGTACGGAAGCACCATCCCTCTTCATATCACACCAATAATCATGCGGGGAGTCCCTTAAATCTAGAGGGAGGTGGCTAAAATACACAAACTTGGCTTTTCCATAAGTTAAGTAAATATGTAGTTCAAGTAGCAACTGGGGAGTAATTGTGTTGTTATGGTTCATTCATAGGTAGCCTTGAATGAGGCGAGGAAAATTATTGCCCGTGAAAAAAGCTTTGAGTCTTATGTGGGTGATGAATATCCATTCTTTGAAGGAGGATTGGATCAAGTTAAAGTAGTAGTCAATGAGCTGAATAGCTGTGCAGGAGACCAGAAGAGATTAGATATTCAGGGCCAAGAAGGTCTGGGTAAGGTTTTGGATAAATTGGGCTAAATTGGAGCGGGAACAAAGTGTGAAGATATTTTTATTTTATATTAATGTGCGTGGGTACAGAAAAAGCACTATACAAACATATCATGACTCAGCTAGTTGATGTTAACCATGTTTTATCAACACCACTTAGTGCTGGCAAATTGAGCATATAAATTATAAGTGTGCTGTACTGGAGATGAAGGATTGGTACTTACTGCTTCTTATCAAGGTTGATATAACTATTGTCACCCCTTAATGTACAACCGAGAGCAATACAGAGTGCATGGCATGACACTATGTATCAAGGAGATCAACTGGATCTTCATGCTCTGGAATGACTATTGATTTGTTCTTACAGGAATAGATATTTAGCTCAAGTATAGATTTGTTTTCCTGACATGTGGACTCTCAGCCCATAACATCATTCAAGAACTTAGTGAGCACCTCATATGGGCCTGAACGTACTTATAAGTGAGTCTCAGAACAGTGGGGGGCCATCAGAGTGAAGAATATACAGGAGTGGGAACATATGAACCATTTAAAGGCAGCTCAGCTATTAGAGAGTTGGAATGGTCTGAAAAAGACACATTCACTATGGAGGCAATGCTTTGGGGTAGGGTGTCATCATAACCCTCCCACAAATATTTGCTACAGCAGGACCAACAGGAAAATCACATTGCTCCAGGATACACAGGATCAAGGTGTTATTTCCAAGTGACCCATTTCATTAATTTACATTGTCTATTTCCAGAATTCTTAACTCTGCTACCATAGATTTCCTGGTTTGTGAAAAATACCCCTTCCCTCAGGGTCCAGAAGGCAAAGGGAGTGTCACTCTGCAGGGAAAACTGAATCTACCTAGCAGGAAATGATAGGTCTATATTTTTCTTCTGGGGCAGGTAAGGAATACATTCAAAATTCAGGTGAGTCAACTGACTGTCCATTGGTTCCACCTGTGCTAGCTGTGTTTGTGGGTGATAAGAGCAACAATGCCTGATTGAGAAAGATGTACTGAATCTGACCCCAAGTATAAAGCTTTGTGTTTTAGTCCTAGGTCACTCAAAAGATCAGCATAGGTAATATATGGATTTTTTTTTAAAGATTTATTTGTGCATACAGAACTGGGGTACAGGCCAGAGGCTCAGGGGCGGTGAGAGGCTTCACCACAGACAGAGCAGGGAGCAGAACGGGCAGATCTATGAAGTACACTGCCGAGGGGAGCAGTGGGCGGGTCAGGAGAGGTCTGCCTCACCATGTGGTCACCTCCGGGGCAGGTGGGAATCGAACTCATGCGGAAGTGGCCTCAGATTCTCAGTGCTGTGCTTTAACCCGCTGCGCCACCAGGGAGGGCCGGTAATAGATGAATTTAATTGGGACTTAGAATGTGTAGTAGAGATGAAATGAGCTGTAGCCCCCCAAACCACAGTAGGAATGAGAGCTGTAATTTGCCTGGTGAACCTCCTTCCTCTATGTTATCAGTTATCTAGGAGCATTAAGGAGATGCTGCCTAAGCTTGCCTGGAGATGGAATTACAGATGATCCTCTTGGTCCTCAAGGAAAGAACAGAAGGAGAAAGCAATTACTAGGATTCAACCAAAAAACATGGAATATCTTTTCTTTCTATCATAGACAGTTTCAAATGTGCTATGAAAAAGGAATTAAATAAATGGAAATAAACACAGCAATCTGATCAAAGATATATAAGAAAGCAGCAACAGATGAATATCCCAACAAATACAACTGATGACCAGAAGATAGAAATTGAAGCTTTATATAAGAAAGAAATGGAAGGTCCTCCCTGGTGGTGCAGCAGGTTAGGGCGCAGCACTGCAAACGCACAAGATTGAATCAGTGACCTCTGGATAGTAGTGTGCAGAGTCCAGGTGGAAGAAAGAGAAATAGGGAGAAAATAATGAATAAATACTTTAAGCATTATCTAACTCCTCAAAGAGGCAGTATAAGAGAAATTGCTATCCCAGAAGTGAAGCAAGAGGGAAGGGAGTGACATAAGTGCCCAGAGAGAGGACTGGATTAGGGTGATATGGTGTACACACACACAGGAATACTGGGGTACAGGCCAGAGGTTCAGGGCCAGTCAGAGAATTCACTAGAGACAGAATAGGGAGCAGAACAGGAAGATCCAGTGAAATACACTGTTGAGGGCAGCAGCAGGGAGACAGGCCAGTTCTGCTGCACTATGTGGGTCACCTCCCTGGCTGGGGGTCAGACTTTTGCTGCAGTGGCTGTAGATAACTTTACAGTGCTGCACTTTAACCAGCTGCACCATCAGGGAGGGCACATACCTTTTTAGAAGGAATCCTTATAAGTAGTTGGTGGGGATGCAGACAGAAACGACCTTTGTGGAAAACAGCATGGAGTTTCCTAAGTGTATTAAAAGAGCAACCTTATTATCCAGCAATTCCACTTCGCTGTCTCTATCAGAGGAAAACAAAAGCACTAATGGTGTGATCCAATCCTCCCTATATTCATCACAGCACTAGTTGCAATAAGGAAGTTAAGAAAACAAAGTGGTCAATGACAGCTGAGCACATTAAGAAGATGTGGCTTCCATAGCAATGACATTCTTCTCACCTGTACAAGAAGGATAACATCTTTCCATTTGTGACAACTTGATGGAACTGGAAGGGATTTGGCCAAGAAACATGTCAGTGGTAGAAAGACAAATACTGCATTGTTTCATTTGTATATGGAATATTAGGAAGCAAAGCAAAACAACACAGAAACAACAACAACAATAAAAGCAAGGGTCAAACTAAACCAAGATAAACCCTGGAAATATGACTACAGAACTGAAGTTATCAGAGGGGTCTCATGGCGGAGGGAGAAAATAGAAAGGCAATTAATGGGGTTTCCTGGAGGATTATGGATGATGTGGTGTTTCATGACAAGATACATATTAAGATGGACAACATAATCTAACTTTTAAAAAAATTATTTCATTTATTTATGCACACAAGAGATGAGGTATAGATCAGAGGCATGGGGGTGTGTGGTGACAGGACTCACCAGATACACAGCAGGGAACGGAACAGGCATATGTGCTGAAATCCACTGCTGAGGGGAGCAGTGGGGAGGAGACAGGAGAGGTCTACTGCGCCATGTGGGTCAGCTCCCTGGCCGGGTTCTAACTGGCACTGCAGTGGCTGTGGATGGCTTCACAGTGCCAAGACTTAACCACTTGTGTCACCAGGGAGGCCCAAGAAAACAACATAATCTAAATCATACACCATTTTGCAGACCAATGATACCTCACGAAGAAATAGTATCATAGACAATTATTTTTAAAGTATTTATATGAGCAGAAAACATTCCTATGTATCATCAGCATTTTGCTGTATCTAGGGGGAAACATGTTTCTCTACAGTTGATGTTATTATGAATTTACTGTTTCATAAAAATAACTGGGAGGATGTTCATTCCTTACAGGTATGAGACCATTTAGAGAGACCTTTAAAGTTGTCAAAAAGAGCTTTTATCTTAATACCTGCTAAGAAAATGTTTATCACAATAATGTCTAAGATGAACTTATTCTGAGTGTCAGATAAAATGAGAATACATTAATATAACTTGTGATTATGACCTTTGTTCTAAGAGAAAGAACATAGAAGGAATCAACCCAGGAGAAACTTTAAAAGTGAACTCATTAAATATATGAATAATCAGTCAAATTGAAATATAAGCATCCTGGAGCTTAAAAGGAAAGCAATTTTCACAACTCAGTGGCAATTTTCCTTGTCACGTTTAAAGTAAGACAAAAATCTCTATTTTCCAGTCTTTTCAACTTTGTATGATACTTCGAGCCCTAGGTAATACGCAATAAACTTCTGCACACCCCAAACGCCTCTTACCCTAATGGAATGATTTACTGTTTTATTTTCTTTTTAATTTTAACACTAAGTCTTCTCAACTATATATACATTCATCTGAATACAGCATTTAGCACACAGCTGAACATTAATAATGCATTTCACTACTATTTCAAGAATGGAAACAATGCACTAGAATGTAATATAAGTTTTAAAATGGACGGAATAAAAACAGAAAGAAAATGCTAAATTATATGATCTCATGTATATTATTGTGTGATTTTTCTAATTAATGAAAGATTTAAGTTGCATAACCTACTGGCATATATTTTCAAATATCCTTTATATTCCTCAAGTCAAATTAGAATTTGATGCAGAAATGCTGTTTAACACCATTATTAGAGTTAACTATGAATATTATGAAAGCAATAGATTTAAAAGATACAAACAAGGCCCTCCCTGGTGGTGCAGTGGGTTAAAGCGCAGCACTGCAAGCTTCAGTGAGTGTTGTATCCTTGGCTGGGAGGTGACCCACATGGTGTGGCAGACCTCTCTGTCTTGCCCGCTGCTCCCCTCAGCAGTGTACTTCGTCGATCTGCCTCTTCTGCTCCCCACTGTCTCTGGTGAATCCTCTTACCCTCTGTACCTCTGGCCTGTACCCCAGTTCTGTATGCATACATAAATAAATCTTAAAAAAATAAAAGATACATATCAAAACTTCAAAAATTGAATCATCCTAATAACAGAAATATCATTCATGTTCGTTTAGTAATTCTACTAAACTTGACATTTTCAATCATAAGTTCATTCTATACTATCAGAATATGCTATGCAGAATCTTATTTTTTTGCACTGTGACTGTTTTAGAACAGATAATTTATATTGTCAGAGACTGCCGTGGGCCTTGCAGGATGCTTATTGGTATCACTGGCATCTACCTGTTAGACTTCCGGCCATCTACAATGTCTCCAGATAGAGCCAAATGTGCCTAGGCCAGTGTGTGTGTAGAGGCATTGCTGTGGTCTGAGAACCAATGATCTAAAGTTATTAAGTTATGAAATATTAAGTATACAAAACAGGTTCACAATTTCCATAAGCCATATTTGCAAATATTCATCAAATTTAAATTCAGTTTATACAAATATTTGTAAGGAAATCTACATTCATAATTGAGTCCGTCTCAGTATGTGTTATGAGATGACTACTAGCTTCTGGTGAGTATCACGTGTGCTGAGAAATCAACATTCAGAGTAGGGAATTAGCAGACACAACCAAAGTATTCTCTCAAGCATAATAGAAATAAAAAACAACTGTGAATGACATCTACAAAGCTATTTTTTAAAAGATGTCTTTCACAATTTGTTATTTGGAGTGCTGATGAGGATCAAAATAAACACAGAGATAAGTTGCTGTTTTTTCCTGATGTCAGTATGATTATGGAACAAATAATCTAACCATGAGAGACAAGAGGTGATAAAGCCAAAATATCATTTTTTGAAGGCAGATATATATATATTTTTTCCTAAAGAAGTAAAGTCATATAAATAAATAGCAAAGTATGTCTTATAATGTGGATAAGTAGCCACGGTTATATTCATTGCCTCAAACTGAAAACCCGATTTCTTCTTTTATTTGTTTCTCTGTTCATTCTCCAACCTGTTTGAGAAAGACATTTGGAAGAATCTTAAAAAGTGAGGTCAATAGTGTGGGAGGCGGACACAGCTCTCCATTAACAACAGAGCTGTATGATTACTGTTCCCACCTGCTACCACACCTGGTGCACACGGAACTTTCCTTTTTTAAAAATGTATTACTCTCCAAAAATATGGATAATTGCTATTATAAATATAATTTAGATTTATGTTTTTCAATATCAATCTTTCCATTTTCACTTGCTTTTCTTACTTTCTGAAACAGAGGAAAGTTTAAATAACTATCCCTTACTGTACATCCTCTCACTTCTCTTTGACCCAACAAAGAGTTGCCAATAAATTACCCTTATCTTCATTTTAAATCTCCATTTAATGTTTTAGGATTTTAAATAACATTATCTATCTATCGATTTATCTATCTATCTACCCATCCATCCATCCATACCATCCATCCATCCATCTATCAGCAGTGTACTTACTTACCAGTTCTGTTCCTTTTAAGACCTGTCCATAATTCAGGCTTGTTTGGTAAGTGATTCCAGGACCTGACCTCAGTCCTATTTACTGTGATGGGTATGACATATATACCTACACCACGTTTTACTGGTTCCCTCTTCAAGTTTGGAACATTCATCACTCAACTTGGAAGAACTACTATTAATGCTTCACATCTGTGTTTCTCACAGGCAATTGCCTTCCTCTAAGTGGCTGAAGGAGTTTGTGCAAATAACAAAGCCTTTTCCTTCTCTAGACTACATGGACATTTAAAGCCTTCTCTAGCCTTCTCACTGTGGGTTTCACAGATGAAGTCTTAGCACTGCTGTCTTCATTTCATGTATTTCCCACTCCTCTAGAGCTACTAAGGGCTCTGATAGTAAAAGTCTTTGGACATTCTTCATATAAGCATGTTTCACATTAGCTAATCTAAGGTGACAAGCCAAGTGTTTATGACTAAGTTGTGATTTAGTGACGCTCAAGTATGAAGATTAGATTACAAATAACTTTGAATAGTGTTATGCTCCAAAATACCTGAAATTTCTGATGAAAATTGGAGAAATAAAAATTTCATTATCATAGTACTTTTGAATATATAAAACAAACCTCTTGTTTGTGAAAAACATATTTAGAAAGTCCAATACAGGCTTCAAAACTTATGCTTTAAATATAAAATGGAAATAGCAATATATTGTTGGAAATAAATAAAACATTTTTAGGGACATCTAAGTAAATAAAAAGGAGTTGGAGGGAGAACTTGCATCTGTTGGTAATAGAAGTACAAATTCTCTCTCTCTCTCTCTCTCTCTCTCTCTCTCACACACACACACACACACACAGCTATTACGGTCTTTGTACTTTGTGCAAATGATTTAAGCAGATGTGGATAACAAAGTCTCTATCTCTTAGGATCATTATGGTTCTATAAATATCCCTTGATCCTGATTCATAATGACTGCTTTGTGTAGTATTCTGAAAACAAAATGACTGTGTATAAATAGGAAAGATTTAATCTATTTCACTAATCAGGACCAGTGAAGGAATGTTGAGATCTGAACTTATCTGCAGAAAGGATTATCAATCTTCACTCAGTTTCTTAATTTTCTAATTCTGAAAATCTCTGCCACTGAATACATATTAAGTCTGTGCATTTGCTTGCAAACTTTCAGGTACTAATCAGACAGTTAATTATTGAGCTAACTATAAAAAATTATATTTATTTGGCAAAATCCATCTCATTATCTGAATAATGAGTGAAACCTTGCTCATTTGGTGTTAAATTATATATTGGGTCCTTGCCTGCTTTCCCAGGGACCACTGCACACATTTGCCACATCATTTGCAAGGCAGTTTTGTAATGTGTTCTATTTCCCCAGCCCTACCACCTACATGGAGCCTCTCATTTGCTGTATTCCTAATGCTTATGTTACCTTATGACAATTACAAAAGATCTTTCCTGCATTTATAAAATACCTAATTGCGTTAGACAAAGTTTGCACTTTCCAACATTCTTAGTTTCTCAAATGTCAATTAAATGAGCAATTCAAATAAGTCGGGGAAATTTTAGATTGCTTTTCATTGCTTTGCAGATTCAAGGAAGGGTTTTTATATCTTCGAGAAGCATTCTCTCAGAATGCTGCCTTGTGGTCTTCATCTACACTGCATTTTCTACAGTCATCCCTGTATTAGTGGAGAAACTTGATCTGCATTTCAGTTTGATTCTCCTAAATAGAGACACTTATGTAAGATTTGGAAATTGAAAGAGGATTCTAAGCAATTATTCACCAGTGGAAGCTGTGAACAGGCCATGGATATTGTTGGCAGCCAACTTGGGGCTTTACCAGAATTTCCCGGCTGTCCTCAACAAAATCGCCCATTTCACTGTGTCAGACAGCTGAACTCTTCAGGGACAGCTTGCCTGTGCCTCTCATACTGCTGCATTTTCTCAAAGCCTTCCAGATCTGTGCTCCTGACTCCTTCAGGACTCCTCGCACTTTTGATAGTCATATAAATCACAATTTCCTGTATCCAATCCCTTCCTGCCTGAGATCTCTACCGTGGATTCTGTTTCTCTGATTAAATCTGACAGGTAGCAGTGATTAGGAGATTGCACATTTATGCAACTGGCTTTGCATTTTGGAGAGTTCCATGGAAACCTCAGCTATGAACAGAGCAATTATCTTAATAAGCTTTGACTTGATTTTGTATGGTAAAGGAGCATTGTATGGTAAAGGAGCAAGCCATTTGGCAAATGTTTTTTTTTTTTTAATTTTTTGTTTTATTAATTTATTTATTCATATAGATCTGGATTACAGGCCAGAGATGCGAAGGGTGAGAGGATTCACCAGAGACAGAGCGAGGAGCAGAACAGGCAGATCGAGGAAGTACTCTGCTGAAGGGAGCAGCGGGCGGGTCAGGAGAGGTCTGCCTGTCCATGTGGATCTCCTCCAGGGCAGGAGGGAATCGAACTCATGTGGTAGTGGCTTAAGCTTCTTAGTGCTCTGCTTTAACCCGCTGCGCCACAAGGGAGGGCCCTGGCAAATGTTTTTTAATGCTATCAACTGAAGTCAAACAAAGAAGATCAAGATAATTTATTTCTAAAACCTGAGACTTCACATCAGACACTACCACTTACATCAAATTTTCGTATACTATATATGTCTATGTATGTACATATTGAATTCTATGGTAACTGGCAGTTTAGAATTCCTTTTTTTTTTTTTTTTTCATAAATAACAACCAAAGATTCAGAAAACTTCGAAATGACATATACTGATTTTTATTTTAAAAGTTTGTATGTGTCTTGGCAGCATTTCACTTTGAAGTACAGACCATCTGCAGAAAGAGTGAGTCATTTTATACATTTTGTTTGAAATTTTGAATTGCTTTTGGCTATAATTAATATTTTTGTATAGAACTTAAATTGTAAGGTGTTGTGTTATTTCTGGCCATATCTGTAGAATCACTATGTTGACAGTAATGTGATAATCTTTCTTAAAATGCTATTTATTTTTAACTGTTTTATCAGTATAATGGCACACTAGCTATGGTTTATTATTCAAGCTACAGATTAAACTTTGAGTGATAACTTTTAAAATTTTTTAACATTTATCTTATATTCCTATGTCACAGAAAACTTAACTAGGTCGTTTCCCCATGTCTTCCTTTTTGAAGATACCTGGCCCAGCTCTGGAAATGGAAAGTGGTTGTATTTAATGATAGCTGTACAGCAAAGAACATATACTTAATGGCACAGATTTATATAAATTGAATAGTTCAAATGATAAATTTTATGTTCTGGGTATTTTATGGGAGTAATCTGGAAAAATAATCTAGCATATATTATTAACTAAAATTCAGCTTCTTTTACTTTTCTTCAACACTGAAAAAGTTATAATCCTTTCAAATGAATAAGGTGAAGTCCAAAAGCAGTACTTTTTTTAAAGCAGGTGAAAACTTTAGTGAGAAATCACTAAAATATTTAACAAAGAACAAGTCAACTGATTCATAACAGGTCACTTTACATTTAAATTCATAATAAGTTAATTAAATTTAGATGTAATCTACATAAAAAAGGATTGCTTTGATCATTTAAACAGGAAGAAAGGAAATTTTAAGAATTTATATTTATATCTAACTAACATGGTTCAGAACACTAAAAATTGTAGAAGGTAATATTACGACAGTCGCTCAGTTCAGTAGTGACAATCCTTTCTCATTCTACTAATAAACAGTTTTCTTGTTTTAACAGTTGTGTGGTGTCCAAGTTGAATTTGCCTGTTGATATTTTATGGCCCCTTAGTATAAACATTCCTATATACTGACTCCTCCATTTTCACAGAAGTTACAAACAGTCTTCAGAAAGAGAGAAGGAAAGTCATCTGCAGTATCTGATTTACACTGTGCAGGAAAATTTCATGTTTACCCATGATCCACCTGGTCCAGTGACTGGCATCCGTAGGCATTTAAAGATGTCCAAAAAATGCTTAAAGAAAAGTTCAATTCTTTAGAAAGGAGGTTACTAGAAAAGAGAAAGAGAGCTTGCTTTCTTTTTCTGTTTGGAAACATTTAAATAACACTAGAAATATTTATATCGTGAAGGTTTGATAGAAAACACTTGTGAAAAATTAGTCTTATTTTGGAGAATAGCTGTTTGACAGCTTTCTAAAATTCTACCATGATAATTGGTGGTTTGTTTACATTTCTGTTCTCCTGGTAATTTATATTTTCTGAGAATGTGAAGTCAATTTTCAATTTATTTGAAAAGAGCTGGGTAAAATATTGTTCTATTATTAGTTTCCTCAGTATGGTTGTATGATTATCCCCTTATTTGATTAGATAAGCTGGTGGTTTATTTATTTAATTGATTTCCTTCAGTGTACCAATGATTGAATTTATTTCTCAATGCTAGTATTTGCATATTATAATCATTAATATATCCTTATATTTATCCAATGATGTCCTTCTCCTTTCCCCAGATTTTTAATAGGGAAAATTAACCATATTTTTGCGTATATGATATATCAGTATTTTTTAAAGCTTCTTTATGTTTTTCCATTATCTGTTGATGGATAGTAAGGTGGTTTCATGTTGGGCTGTTACAAATAAAGCTGTTATGATATTTTGCACATGCCTCTCAGTTGTCTTAGGTAAAAACCCAGAGGTTAAAAGATGAATTATTGTAGTAACTATGTTTAATTTTTTTAAGAATTTGCCAACTGTTGCTTAAAGTAAGATAATGATTTATATTCCCATCAATAGTTTTTGAGTTATTTGTAAGAGGTCTACGACAAATTTGGTACTCTTATAAGCTTATACATTTATCTGTTTCTGCTATGTATAGTGCTGTCTCATTTATTGTTTACCTTTTCCTAACGACTTTCTCAATTATACATCCATAGGATTATTGATCACATGTGTGTTTAATGGTAAAGTATCATTTTATTGTTTTATCTAAAAATGGGTTATCTAAAAATTGGCCTTAGTCCTATTTAGATATGGCAGTTCCTTTCATATTCCAAAACACAGCCCTATTTTACTATGTATATACATACATGCATACATACATACAAATATATATATGTATATATATTATATACATTGTATAAAGTGATTGCATATATACACACACACACAATTTAGGACTATATATATATATAGAATACATGTACAGCCAGAGGTGCAGGGGCAGTGAGAGGATTCACCAGAGATGAGTGGGGAGCAGAACAGGCAAATTGATGAAGCACACTGTTGCACTGTTGAGGGGAGGAGCAAGCGAGACAGGAAAGGTCTGCTGTACCATGTGGGTCACTTCCCTGGCCAGGGATAGAACTTGTGCTGAAGAGGCTACTGATAGCTTTGCACTGCTGAGTTTTAACCCTTTGTGCCACCAGGGAGGGCCATAATTTTTATATTATATTTTATTTAATTCATAATCTTCCTTGAAGAATGATATATTTGATGTTGATAAATTTAGTTTTATATTTCTTTTTGATTCATATTTTTAACATGTACAATTTGATATGTTTGTTTACATCAAGATCCAAATGTGTCCCTGTGCTGATTAGTCTGTAAATCATATAAAAACTAACAGTGCTCTTTCCACGTGGGGGAGTGGCCTCTCTCTCAAAGCTTCTCAATCTCAAGTCCAAAGGCAGGGTGAAGGTAGACTTTATCTTTCTACCCAAGACTTTATATTTTTCCTTTAAATCCTTTAAGTGATTGGATGAGGACCACCCATATTATGGAGGATTGCCTCTTTAAAGTTTGATGATTTTAGTATTAATCACATTTAACAAATACCTCCATGGTAATATTTGGACGAGTATTTGACCCAAACAGCTGTGCATCACAGTCTGGTCAAATTGATATCCATAATTAAACATCACAAGATGAAACCTGGTTAGCTCTACGTTCTCATCTCTGTCTCTACTCCATGGTTTCCAAGACTGTTTCTTAATGAATCCTAGCATGCTATTATTAGCAGAGGTTCTCTTTAAGATCAGATTCTTATTCTAAACAGTTTCTCTATTTCTGAGCTCAGCCATTGCCCTACTGGCCTGGGGCCTAACTGTTGGAAATGGTCTTCATTTTGTATGGAGATTCCCTTTGATAGCTCAGAGGAATTTCAAAATCCCTTTTATTGTTTATCCAGATATTGTAATTATTAGTTTACTTCCAAGCCCAAATCATGTTTAGAATTTCATTCTATTGCGTAGTAGGGGGTGTGGACGTGGTTTTTGGTGGCTGTGAAGATAACTTATGAACACATATTGAGAGTGTGTAAAGTTTTATTTAGCTTTTGCACATCAGTATTGTGACATATTTATAGTCATATCAGGTCCTGGTATGGCTGCATGAAGAAAGATCCATGGTTTGAAAGAAACTGTATTTGTGTTGGACTACCAACATCATTTTACATATTCATTTTACTGTTTGTGTAAACCCCTATGTTTAAGAATACCCTGTCCCTTATTTTACTGTTTAGCAATAGGCTATATCATTAAATATTTTGAACATGGAATATAGTCCAGTTTGCTATAATTAATATTGGTTTGAATAACAATGCTTAGTAAATAATTGCCACTTTATTTAGCCTAAAATAATAGCTTTCCTTCCTGCTAGAAAGATACGTGTTTCAGAGATATGCCCTGAGTGTAGTTGGTGCTGTTATGTTACGATATTTATTGACCCATCTAGGAAATAATATTCATAAACATTGATTCTCTATAATGGGGATTTTTTTCTAGATTTCCAACAGTACTTGTAAAAGAGACACTGATTTTCTGGGGTCATATTTTCTCTCTATGTGGCCATTCTGTAGTATTTATATTATTAAAATGTATCACTTCTAGGTAAAAGAAAAACTACTTTGCTCAATATGCCTATATCTCTATGAAGGTATAGATCCTTTGATGCTATAAAGTCATGCATCATTTAATAATATTTAGGTCAAGGACAGAACATATATACAATAGTGTTCCTAAGGCTATACCACATAATCTAGATGAGTAATCGGCTAAACAATTTAGGTTTGAGAAAGTATATTTGACAACATTCCCACAACTTGAAAATCACCTAACACATTTCTCAGGATATAAAACCATCATTAAATGACCCATGCATGTAAACACCACATAAAGTTTAATAAAATTCAAGACAAGTCATCCAATATCTAAATGTGTCATATCTATCTAAATCAAAGGGCATTAGGACTGGGAAAGGATAGGCCATTTATATCAGGGTCAGCAAACTTTCCTGAAAAGTGTTGGATAATAAATGCAGTGGGCTCTGTGGATCCCACATAGTTTCTAGTGCATACTCATCATTTTTTAAAAGCAATCCTTTAGAAGTATAAAGAAAAACACAGCACAGCGAAATAAATGAAAAAAAAATAATTCTTAGACTGAAGGTTGTAAAAAAAAAATCAGTTTATTTATGCCCAAATTTTCACTTTACCTGAGAAAATTGAGATTTGGAAATTAATTTCTTGTAGAAAGCATCTGTTTCATCAGATTAGTGTTTGATCTCCTATAAAAATCCATGACTCTGTGTGGTTACCCTGAAGACACATTATCGCTCACCCCCAGGAAGGAATGCCTCTTGGGGAGCTGTATATTCAGGAACCAGCATCCCATCAGGCTGTGTCTCTGAGCAACCGTCCATCTGTCTGCTAATCTGTTGCCCAAAACATCCAACAGATATCTGTTTCATCAACCAAAACCTAAAATCAGAATTTTTGTCATCCCTCACATGTGTGGCTTTGCCTGTGAGACTCATAGCAGCTGTGTTGAGTACTTACTGAATGTTCACTCAGGTCCCACTTTGGCACTGGTCTAAGGGAGAATTAGAAACAGGCAAAAATGTCCAGTGGTATAGCCAAGGGAGTATGTACTTAATAAACACAGTAACACATGAATTCCTTACCATGTTAAAGTGTGCAAAAGAAAATGGAGAAAGTAGGGGACAACCGATTTTTTTAAGCAGTGTTCAAAGATGAAATGAGGGGGGCCCTCCCTGGTGGTCCAATGGGTTCAAGCGCAGAACTATGAATCTATCTTCAGCCACTTCAGCACGAGTCTGAACCCTGCCCAGGGAGCTGACCCACATGTCGCAGCAGGTCTCTCCTGACCCACCTGCTGCTCTCCTCAGCAGTGCGTTTCATTAAATCTACCTGCTCTGCTCCCCACTCTGTCTCTGGTCAATCCTCTCACTGCCCCTGCACCTCAGTTCTTGTAAACATAAATAAATAAATCTTTAAAATAAGATAAGTGAGGCTTATTAAAAAATGTGAGTTTGAGGGGAAAATATTCCAACGACAATGCCACACCAGAACTGGCTAGAAGCCCTTCCCTGCCTGGAGCGCTACAAAAGCATTGTCCTGGAGAAGAGGCTGAAGCAAAGCAAGGACATTACTGATGGACTATGAATTAAAGACTGTTTGGCTCCTTGTGATTGGTTGTCCATAGGTTTAAATTTACACTTGCATTAGGCATTTAAGGTCTTAGATTTTAGCTTATATATGCAGGTCACCACTGTATTACAGCCACCTCTAACTGAAGGTCTCTTTCATTAATTAAAGAGCAGGCATTTATTTTTGCTTCCAGAACATCAGTAGTTGTTTAAGAAGAACTTATAGAGCTTTGCATAACAGAGAAAACATATTTACTAGTATGGTAACTTATTGGTTCATGATTTGTTCTTCCTTAGCTTGGTTCATATATTTCCCAAAGTGTCTCTGTGGATGGATGTTCAGAGGCAAAATCATATAAATATTTAGCTAAATTTAAACCAGGGTGTCTATCTACTACTTACTACATTTGGTTCTATGTTATATGATGTTCAAGACAGTGTGATTCAGTTTAGAGCACAGTAAAAAAACAACACAACTTGGACTTTTACTCAGTAACTAAAATAGATTGCACTCAAATGTTAATAATGTACATTTCCACATGTTTTAAGTGATCTTTGTTCCTCTCCTTTTACTAGTATTCAAACCTAGACAATAGAAAATAAAATGATAAATAAAATGGAGTGTTGGGTATATGCAGCTTCATACATTTTAAATGTCAATCTTATAGACAATTTTATGAGAGAAATAGCATTTTGGTATCTGAAGATGGATCTACCACCTACATACTTGATTACTAGTAGAGGGAGATGCTTATGTCTTTGCTCTCAGAAATCATTTCTATAAAAGGTTTTGCTAATCAACCTGGGTTGTTATGCCATAATACCATCTATTGGATGGCATCTTTTTTTTTTTTTAAGATTTATTATATTTATTTGTACAGAACTGGGGTACAGGCCAGAGGTGCAGGGGCAGTGAGAGGATTCACCAGAAACAGAGTGGGGAGCAGAA
>NW_004567108.1:9639961-9646999 GCF_000260355.1 Condylura cristata | reverse complement strand
AGTTTCTCAGTACAGTGCTTTAACCCGCTGCGCCACCAGGGAGGGCCCAGGATGGTATCTTTTAATATTTATTTATTTATGCTCACAGAACTGGGGGACAGGCCAGAGGTACAGGGGCAGTGAGAGGCTTCACCAGAGACAGAATGGGGAACAGAACAGGCAGATCAATGAAGTACACTGCTAGGGGAGCAGTGGTGAACAGCAGAGGCCTACTGGGCCATGTGGGTCAGTTCCCTGGCCGGGGATCAAACTGGCACTGCAGCAGCTGTGGCTAGCTTTGCAGTCCCCACTTTAACCAATTGCTTCAACAAAGAGGGCCCTGTTGGGTGACTTTAAACATTTAGTTCTCATAGTTCTGAAGTCTGGGAAGCCCAAGGTCAAGATGTGGACTAGCCTATTTTCATCTTATTCTTAGAGTACCTCCCATCTTGGTAACAGGAAAAGAGATACATAAAATAATCTGCAAGCAGGTATGTGGCTCTTCCTAGCATGCCATACATTACTTTCCCAGTTCACCCTCTCACAGCCCAAGTCAATAGCAAGTACATTGTTAGTTTGAACCTACTTGGTGGGAGTAAACACTGGTTTTGCATGTGTAGGTAATATGAAGTCAAATTCAACTTGAACCAAATCTGCTCACCTAGAGTTTACTATATACCAATATCAAACACAAGAGTATGAAGTGTCAGAACCAAAATTCTCACAGATAATCAGTCAAAATAAAGCTAAGGTTCATCTCTAAAATATAAGGCATTCATAGTGAGCATAATATTTTAAGGTTGTAGTTCTTTGGAAATTAGACTTATCTCAAAATACAGTGTCTATAAAGTAGACAATGTTTTTAACTTACAATTATTTGGAAATTATTTGTTTTACATAAATAAACAAGGCAAATGTTTATTTAATTGTATTGATCTTATCCATTTCTGTATTCTTTTCATTCTTTCACAGGTTATTAATCTTGATGTGTGCTTGACACTTACCTAACATTTTCCAAAAGAGTGTCACATATTTTGTTTCCTTGGAAGAATTTAACACTGGTTGACAACATTATTGGGTACATATTTATGTTAAATTGTGGGATTTTGTTTTTTTATATGACTGAAAATTACTGTCTTAAATAGTATCTCCTAATTATGCATTATTTTAAGGAAAAAATTCTTGTTAAGGTTTTTTTTTCCATTCTTTTTCTTTTCGGCACCGGCATTAAAAAAAAAAATCAATTGACAGTAATTTATGTAAATGAGAAAGAGACAGTCCTTGTATGGTGTGTAAGAGTTATTTTGTTGTTGTTGTTGTTATTTTGATAAAATTAAAAAGAAGTAATTTTGTTATTTTATATTTCCCTAGAATAACAGTAGCTCAAATATTGACTTGGAAGTTATTTTTAAAATTTCACTTGTAGGCCCTCCCTGGTGGCACAGCGGGTTAAAGCACAGCACTGAGAATCTAAAGCCACTTCCGCATGAGTTCAATTTCCGCCTGCCCCGGAGGTGACCACATGGCGCGGCAGACCTCTCCTGACCCGCCCGCTGCTCCCCTCAGCAGTGTACTTTGTCCATCTGCCTGTTCTGCTCCCCACTCTGTCTCTGGTGAAGCCTCTCGCCGCCCCTGAGCTTCTGGCCTGTACCCCAGTTCTGTATGCACAAATAAATAAATCTTTAAAAAAAAATTTCACTTGTATTTTGGTATAACAAATATATTTCAAGTATGTCAAATCATTTTTAATGAGGATATTAAATGAGAATAAAAAGTTAAATGAACTAAAATACTAGTTTTTTTTTAAAAAATAATGCATTTCCTTTTTTATATTATGTCAAAATCTAACTTTCAATTCATTCATTCCCAGTGAAGAATAAGATGTTTAATTTCCTCAGCTAATCAACACCATTCACTTTTGCCTGACATCTGAAACTGATCATTTTGAATGACCACACAGTCCACACTTTAACTTTCATCGCCAACAGGCATCCATCATATGGTGCTGAAACACTCAAATTGAATCTTTCATTTTCTGAATTCTACTACTTTGCACTACCAGGTATCTTCTTTCATGCATTATGATGCCAGTTGCTCTCACAGTTTGAATATTTATTTGAGAGGACATCTTAGAGACTTAATGAAAATGAGAATATATTTCTTTGGTCAGCAGCTAGTTCTATTCTTGAGGTTTAAGAATCAAATTGGCAACTGCCTCATCTGTGCAGACGGCTGGTCTTCGCCTGCCCAAGGCAGAGAGTCTGAGCTAGGACAAGTTTTATAGTTGCTTTTGTTCTCAAAACGTTAAGCTTCAATAAAATGATATGTTTCAGCGATTTACTTCATTAAGTTCTTGTACATTTAACTTACTTTATCTATCATTTATAAGTAGCACTTATCTGTATTTCTATATACCACGGATCCTATGCCTGTTCCCCAACATTTTTCTTTATTTTAAAATTCACTTTATTTAACTTTCAATTACTATGTCTAGTCTCTGGTCAGTTTGAAAAAACATCAAAAATCAAACATGTGACCGGCAAAGATTAATGAGACTCATTCTCACCATTAGCTGATTTTTATAATTCTTTGATACAAGAACAAGTCGATATCCACTAATCCTATGACATCTCTACTATGTTACCCCCTTGATATCTTTTTTTTTTAAGATGTATTTATTTGTGCATACAGATCTGGGGTACAGGCCAGAGGCTCAGTGGCGGCGGGTGAGAGGCTTCATCAGAGACAGAGTGGGGAGCAGAACAGGCAGATCTACGAAGTACACTGCTGAGGGGAGCAGCGGGCGGGCCAGGAGAGGTCTGCCACGCCATGAGGTCACCTCCGGGGCAGACGGGGATCGAACTCATGCTGAAGCGGCTTTAGCTTCTCAGTGAAGTGCTTTAACCCGCTGCGCCACAAAGGAGGGCCACCCCCTTGATATCTTAACTTTACTCCATGCCAAACTTAACTTTCATGCTGAATAATTATATTCTCCCCTTTTCAACTTTTGCTTTATAGTGCCTTTTTGTTGAAATCTCAGCCCTGACTCTACTTTCCAAGAGGCCACTTTATACAGATAATCCTGGCCTCATATAACCTTTCCATCTGACTGATTGGTTTCTCTTATCATTCATCTCAAAAGGCCTTTGTGCTGGCCAGTAATGATGTTATGTCACAGGTGTCCATTAACTCTCCCACACTCGGAGACCAATTTCACATACATCAAAACTTCTCTGTTCTCCACAATTTTGGCTTTGATCTTGCTCTTTATTTCATTAATTAAATTGTTACCACTAGATGAGCGCTTTCACAAATCTTAATCATATAAGATATAGTAACCAGTATTCCTGCCTGTGTAACTGTATGTAATGCCTTCTCTGATTGCTTTACATGAAAAACTGATGTGTAAAAATCAGTTCTTTGATACCCAAAATAGCATGACAATTAAATTATAGAAAGTTGTTTGAATCATATAACAAATCTACCTGAACCCTTCATCCTTTCTCCACCTGCTAGTCAGAATTTTTCCCCAACTCTCATCATTGATGTTATTTTATTTATTTTCAATCTTATTTTTATTTATTTATTTATTTATTTTGCACAGAAGAACTGGGGTGTAGGCAAGAGGTATTTTGGGGGAATTATGAGAGAATTCACCAGGTGAATTCACAGGTGGAGAGCAGAACAGGTGGATCTACTCAACTACACTGCTAAGGGGAGCAGAAGATGAGGTAGGAGAGCTTTGCTATAGCATATGTGGGTCAGCTGCCTGGCTGAGGTTGAACTCAAGCTGCAGTAGCAATAGCGACAAGACTTAAGCCCTAAGCCACTATGGAGCCCAGACTCTCTCATCACAGAGGTCCTCTGGACTTAGGGATTTGTACCTTGAATTTGGACATATCTTCCCTGACTGCTTGAACTATAATTTCTTATTTTTACATTAGAAAAAAAAAAAAAAACACCTCTTTACCACTACTCTCATTTTCATTTTATAATTTGATTAAAGGATGAATTGGCCATTTTCATGATGTAAATAAGCATGTGTATGCTTAATTTTCAATAGCATAATGCTTAAATTCATGTATTTAAGAACATCAACAAGAAAATAGTGCTTTTGAGAATTTATAAGTATTATATCTTTATCTCTAACTGATATACGAAATATTATAAATACCTGTCTATGTATCACTCACTGGAACAAACAAATAAAAGAAGAAAATAAATGTGCTATAAATATAAAGTTTTATTTGCAAGGACTAATTGCCAGAACTAAGCTTATGATTGTTAAAAAAAAAAAAATGTGTGTGTGTATGTGAGAGAGAGAGAGAGAGACCTTTACTTAGATTTTTGTCAGAGCCTACAGGTATTAGTGGAATATTTTTCTAAATTCTTAAAATCAATGCTTTGTATTGTATATTGTAATCACTCCATTGTAACTGTTTATATGAACACATAATTTCCAACTTTTATTTAATAACTAGGTAAATATTAAAATAAATTAATTAAAAATAAATCAAATAAATTCAATAATCAGAAGCTTATCCCTAACAGGGAGGGTAGTCACAATTAGAGCTTTATAAAGAAGAAAGTGAATTTCCTGTGACATATCACTATGTTTTAATAACACAGTGCCCAGTAACCTTATTTGTATTTTTTTATCTATACCTAAATCAAGACTGGGTGTTTGAATATTAAACTATAAAATAAGTATTTTATATTAAATTGTATACCACAGAAACAGAACTTTCCCATGATCATGCTGATAGTTGCCAATGACAATTATTTATAAGTACAACAATATATATTCTATGTGGGGAATATAGATAAGCTCTATAAATAAGTGGCTGTTGCAAAATACTAATTGTGGTAACATTGAAGTTATGGGAAACGATAGTCTTAAATGATAGGATAGTAATACAAAAGACTAAGATGAAGGCATAATCTTATACATGTACTTGTAAAACTACCTCTGTCTTTAACTCAGCAATCTTTAGCTGAGCAGCTAATGTTCTGGGTGGCTTTAATTTTAAGGTGGTCCCTTAACTCTGATGCTCTAACTTTATCAATTGCACAGTATCAGTGCAGCAAGTAATCACTCTGTTCATCACCACCCCTCCCCCACTGGTATCAGGCTTCATCAACTGAATGGCTTTCCTTAATAGAATATAAACAATATAATGCATCCTCTCTCTAAGCAGTGGCTTATGTAAAATATTGTGTAACTTATAATTTAAATCATAAATTTAAATTTGTCAAGCACTTATAAGACTGCAACGTAAGTTTAGATACAAATACAGTTTGTGTTTTATGAATTAAAAGCTAAAACAAAATAGGTTCATTTGCTTTTCTTGAATCATAAACATTAGTAAGCAGGAGCTATTTTCTAAGCTGCATGGTACCTGTGTATGTGAATTGATCATGATTGCCAAATAGTTATAAATGGGAGATGCTGCATTGAGTTCCTGCTTTAATGAAGTGAAGACTGAAGACATGTAGCTTCTATCTTAACTAATAAAGATTTATCAGTAAATATAAACTCAGTGAGCTGGCAATATATTTTAATTAATTCATCTCATTAGAATTCTTTACAAATAGACATTTGTCAAAGACAGGGAAGATCACACAGAGTTTTGACAATCTTATCTTCAGTTTTGGTCATTAATGCTTAGAAAGTAGTTACTGTACATTTGTGTTCATATTTCTTCTCTTTTTATTTGTATAGCATAAACATAGTTCTAATGATAACTATAGATCAAGGTTTTATATATTCCAAATGGCAAAAAAATTCATAAAAATTAATGCGGAAATCATCTTAGCAATAATTATGGTCAAAATTGGAATAACCTGCTATGTAAACAAATGCAAGTGAAGCTGATAACATGGAGATCACTTTTGGTTCATTCTACTGCAATTATATGATTTTATAATGTTAAAATTTATGAATAAAGATATATAAAATATTTTAAAAATTACTTCTGAAATCAAGGATACAGGAATCCTTACAGCTGGTTAAAGTATATCTGGTACTGTTTTTAGACACATTGAAAACCAAAACCAGTTGATTATATATTGATACTGAAGGTTATTAAAGCTAAACCCAGCTGTTTTATTGTTCAAGATAACAATAAAGATAACAATAAACCATTGCCACTGTGACAATATTCTCATGAATTTCTTGTACAAAAATATGAAAATAAATATTGCTAATAGATATTTTTTACTGATTTTTTTTTCTATACATACACTTGTTAAGAAGTTGCATTCTGGGCCCTCCCTGGTGGTACAGGGGGTTAAAGCCCAGCACTAAGAAGCTTAAGCCACTTCCACATGAGTTCGATTCCCACCTGCCCCGGAGGTGACCACATGGCGCGGCAGACCTTTCCTGACCGGCCTGCTGCTCCTCTCAGCAGTGTACTTCATCGATCTGCCTGTTCTGCTCCCCACTCTGTCTCTGGTGAAGCCTCTCACCCTCCGCATCTCTGGCCTGTACCCCAGTTTGGTATGAATAAATAAATCTTTAAAAAAAAAAAGTTGCATTCTATTACTCTGTGGGAGGGAGTATTAAAATATCCATTATTTTAGCCTGAATTTTTTTTTAATTTTTTTTGAAAGATTCTTAGATGATGTCTAGTTAGCACCTAGTTATCATGTGGTTTCATGTTTTAGTTGTAACTAATTTTTTAATATAGTTTGTGAGATTTGATCATGAAAATAAGTGTAATAAATACACTCCCTGAATATAAACACCCTTGTATAATATTTTATCTCATTGTCGTTATTTTGATTCTTTCTTCATGATACAATGTCCTCTTCACAAAATTCAATGAAACTGTAGACTTTATAGGGTAAAATATGTTAACATGTTTTACATGTGATTTTCTTATTACCTCAAACAACTAATTTAACAAGTTAAAATATAAAAAATATTTGTTAATAGGCACAGAGAAAGAGCACAGAATCTGGAGTTCTAGAAACAACTCCCAAAATGATAGGGTGGAAATAGAATGAGGTAATAAGCAACCTACCTATACATGAGCTATCACATTGTGAAAAAATGTC
>NW_004567108.1:9616772-9639376 GCF_000260355.1 Condylura cristata | reverse complement strand
AATTTGTTGAATATGAATGAAGTTAAATGAACAGCAGATATTCAAAATATATGATTTGATCAGTTTTTATGTGCATGGATACATAACACCTACCACAATGAACAATGTGAACAGTATTTCTGTCACACACTAAAAAATCTCTATGCTTCAGGAACCACTTACTTATTTCTCACTGTAATTAGTCTGCATGACCCAGATTTGTACATAAAAGAAATCATATAAAATCTAATCTATCAACCAACTTCCTTCACTTAGGAAAATTATTTTAATTTATCCATGTTGTGCATATCAATAGTTCATTTCTTTTTATTTCTGAGAAACATAATATTTTATGAACTCACCATAATCTGTTTATGCTTTCATCTGTTGATCAACATTTGGGTGCTTTATAGCTTTTGGCTATTTCAGATAATCAGATATGAACATTCATGTACAATTTTTTGTGGCAAACATATGTTTTATATCTCTTGGGGAAAAAAGAGTGAACTGACTGGATTTAATGATAAATATATTTTTCTAAAAGGTTTTCAAACTGACTTTCAAATGGATTGTGTTATTTTTCATTCTCACCATTAGTAAATGTGAATTCTAGTTTCTCCATATCTTTGCAGTATTTGATATGATCAGATTCTTCAACTGTTATACTCTAATGGGTATAGAAAAGTAGTTAAATTTATTTTCATTTCTTGATGACTATTAAAGATTAACATTTTATGTGTTTATTATCTATTTGCAAATTATTTTTTGTGTAGTGCCTTTCAGAGTTTCTACCCACATATTATTAATTTTTTTCATTGCTGCTTTTTATTGAGATGTACGATGTAAGAGGTTTTTTTTTTTTAAGATTTATATTTATGCATATAAGATTAGGGTAGGCCGATGGCGAGTGGGGGATGGGGGGAGGTATTGAGAGAAGTCCCCAGAGACAGAGTGGGGAACAGAACAGGCAGAATTAAACATTGTTGAGTGGAGCAGTGGGGAGACAGGAGAGGTCTGCTGTACCATGTGGGTCACCTCCCTGGTGGAGGCTCGAACTTGAGCTGCAGAGGCTGTGGATTGCTTCACAATATTGAACTTAACCCCTTGTACCACCTTAACTCCTTGTGCCATCAGGAAGGCTGAGGTGTAAGAGTTCTTTTTAAACCAATGTATCTTGAAAATATTTTCATATAGTCTCATTTGTACTTTAAATAAAAAACTGAAAATGATGAAGTTTAATGAGGCTCACCAAAAATCGAGATTGGCTAAGTGCTAGAACTCTTGCACCCAATACTTAGCTGAGTTGTCAATGCAGAGGAAATGTTCTTGAGGAAAATTAAAAATATTACTCCAGTGAAAACACAAATGATAAAAAACCAAAACAAAACAGACTTACTCGTATTATGGAGAAAGTTGGAGTGATCTGGTTAAATGAACAAACCAGTGACGACCTTATCTTAAGTGCATGCCTAATCCCAACAGAGGCCTTTCTCTACTCAGTTCTTTGAAGGTTGAGAGAGGAAAGAAGGTACAGAGACAAGTTCGAATTCAGCAGAAGTTGGTTCATGAGGTTTAAGGCAATAAACTGTGTAACATAACTGGTAGACAAAGCAGTTAGTACTGATGTAGAAGCTATTGCAAGTTATTCAGAAGATCTAGGGCTAAGTTTATTAATAAAATTGGATACCGCAATCAACAGGTTTTCAATGTAGACACAACAGATTCTAGACAAGATTCTAGACCATTCATAACAAGAGAGGTGAAATCAGACACTATATTCAGAGCCTCAAAGGACAGGCTAATTCTCTTATTAAGAGTCAATGTTGTTGATGACTTGAAGTTGAATCCAGTGCCCATGTGGCACTGTGAAATCCTCACCACCCTTAAAAGTGATGCTATGTGCACTTTGCTGTGCTCTATAAATTGACTAACAAAGCCTGGATTATAACATATCTGTTTACTACATTATTTACTGAATATTTTAATCCTACTGTTGAGATTTACTCTTAGGGGGGAAATAATTTTAATTTCAATATACAGTTGTTCACTGAAAATGTCCCTGGTCCCCCAAGAATCTTGGTGAAAATGTACAGAGATTAATGTTGGTTCCATGCCTGCTAACACATCATCTTTCCTGGTGTCCATGGATCAAATAATTACTTTTGCTTAAAATTTTTATTATTTGAGAACTATATTTAAGAAGATTATCACCAAAATTATCACCATAGATAGTGATTTCTCTCATGGTCCTGGATGAAGTAAATTGAAAACCTACTATAAAGTATTCACCATCCTAGATATCATTCGGGGTACTTATGATCTGTAGGAAAAAAATCACAAAATATCAACATTAACATAAGTTTAAGATAAAATGATGACAGTTGTCATGAGGGGCTTTGAGAGGGTCAGGAATTCCTTGGGGGAAAAAAGTACTTCAAGTTTTCTGGCAATATCACTAGAACTAGAACTGCATTCTGAATCTGTTTCTGGATTGCTGCAATCTCATGATACATTTGAATAGAAGAGAAACTGATTTTTATGGATATGCTAAGAAAAGTGGTTGCTTGAAATAAAACATAGTCTTTGTGAATAGTGTTGTGATGACAATGTATACATAAACATATACAGTTTATGTAATATTCTAAATAAAGCAATGAACAAGTCTGATAGAATTGGTTAATTTGAAAGAACTTCTACCTGGTGTTGTGAAATGCTATTTAACATCACCCTATTTTATGGAGAAATCCATTATTAGTCAAATGCTAATTGATGCAGAAACATTTTTTGGTTGTATAGTCTAAAACTTCCAATCGTCCAACTTTCAGTTACTACCTCTAGTTAGTCAACAAGTCTCAACCTCAAGGAAAGACTCTCCACTAACAAAGTTCTTAGAAATTGCTGAAATCTTGTGTGATAGCCAGCAATTTTTAGCAATAAAATATTTTCAATAAAAATATACATTTTGGGAACTTCCTGGTGGCAGGCCCAAGGGGTTAGAGCAGAACATTAAAAACCTATCATAGACACTTTAGCACAGGTTTAATCCCTGGCCAGATGGTGCAGCAGACCTCTCCTGTCTCACCTGCTGCTCCCTCAGCAGTGGATTTCAGTGGATCTGACTGTTCTACTCCCCCCTCTGTCTCTGGGAATCCTCTCACCCCTACACCTCTGGCCTGTACTCCAGTTGTTATATGAATAAATAAATAAATCTTTTTTTTTATAAAGTGTGGACATTTTGGGGTACAATGTCGTTATAGAGTTAATAGACTACAGAACAGTGTAACATGTCATCTGCATGCACTGAGAAGCCACGAGAACTCATGTGACACCCACTGCATATTTGTCTGGGTGGTCTGCAATCTAGCTCATCAGGTCTGATGTGTGCTTGTGTTTGCAGGCCTCTGCTTGAATCAGTCCATTCCATTAATCTACATGTCTAGCTCTTTTGCAGTAATCAAAATGTATGATTAATATTGCTGTAGAGGAAGTCTTAGATAGTTCATTTTCATTAACTTTTTATTTTACAAAGTGGGTGTGATTATTTTGGTCTTTTACATTTTCATTTATAGAAATTTTAACATCAGCTTGTCAGTTTTTGTAAAAATACCTCCTGAATTTAGATTGAGCTATGGATCCCATCCAATGTATAGATCAGTTTGGAGAGAAAGGCAATATGAGCAGAATAAATTCTATAGCCTATAAACATGTATTTTTCTCCATTTATTTATTTTTTTCTTTTTTATATTCCCTCAATGATTCTTTTTTTTTTTTTTTTTTAGTGTTAAAATTATAGGTGTGGACTCTTTTTAGTTGAATTTATTATTGGATATTCTGTGACTTGGGGGGCATTTTTATTTTAAAGACTTATTTACTTGTTCATATAAGAACTGAGGTATAAGCCAGAGGTGCCGGAGGGTGAGAGGATTCACCAGAGACAGAGTGGTGAGTAGAACAGGCAGATCAACTGAAATACACTGCTGAGGGGAGCAGTGGGAGAGACAGGAGAGATTTGTTGCACCATGTGGGTCACCTCCCTGGCTGGAACTCTACCTCTCTGCAGTGGTTGTAGACAGCTTCATAGTGCTTTAACCCCTTGTGCCACCAGGGAAGGCCTTTTTTTGACACTGTTTTAATATCACTGATTTATAAAGAATCAGTTTTTCTTATGAGAAAATCTATTTTTCATGTCACTATTTTGTTTTTTAACTTGGTATGTTATTATAATAGTTATTATATAGTTTCCTTTACATTTTTATATACATTATCTTATCACCTGCAAAGATCCTATTTCCAAATATCACATTCTGTCATAGGGATTAGGCTGTCACGTGAAGAATTATGGGACATACAGCTCAACCCATGACATGCATTTAATGTTACTCAAACCCTATTATTCTAATAAGTTAATATTAAATTGTAAAGAAGTGGAATCATTACTGTTTTAGAGAAAATTCCATATTATATCATATTTTATAAAACCTTCATTAGTTAAAATTATATTTTCTAACTCATTATTATTTTTCTCAAACATTTTAGCTACTGATTACTTAAATATGAACTAGTAAAATTAGGAAGACAATGTATTTTTTTAAATGTAGCTTAGAGCCTCCCTGTTGGTACAAGGGGCTAAAGTCTCTGCACTATGGAGATACCAGGTGCCACTGCAGCCTGAATTTGATCCCTGGCCAGGCATAACTGACCCGCATGGTGCAGCGTAACTCTCACTGCTCCCCTCAGCAATGTATTTCAGTTGATCTCTCTGTTCTGCTCCCCACGCTGTCTCTGGTGAACCCTCTCATCCCCCTGACATACACACCTCTAGCCTACACCCCAGTTTGTATACTAGTAAGCAAATAAATAGTTTTAAAAGCCTAGCTTAGATGGAATATCTTTATACCTGAATGACTTATTCATTGAAACATGTTTTATTTGGAAATTCAGTCTTAGCAAATGGGAAATCAAGACTAACGAGACTAGAAGGCATAATTTCTGCTTTTCTGAGGAGTGTCTCAGATGATGGATTTCTCGTGTCAACAAGAACAACATAACAATAAATTATTATTTGGGTTATATGTTATTTGGCTTAGCAAAATGTTTCTTAAAAGGGAATATCTGACATTAGTATGCCATTTACATTCTTAATTCAAGTCAGTAAAGTTGTGAATAGAATCATCTTTCTTGTTGAACATGTTCCTATCAAATATTATTACTTTCTCATCTCATTTTCCATTTTACTTTTGCTGAGACTGTGCTGGATCGGGGTTGGTACCAAATCCAATTTGATTCATGTGTTTATATAAATGAGAAATTTGAGGACTGGCCCACACCAAGATAGCATATGGAAAACCAGTTTTTCTTGGTTGTAAGTGAAGGAACTAGGAGGGAAATGTTGAGCACAGCTCTTTTAGGGGGACTGTAGCTCTACCAGCTTGAGTAGAGTTTTGACGTGGCTTCTACTACTGTGAGGCGATGACGTTTTTGTGCAAGTCGCCTGTTTAAAGACCTGTCCTCCAGCCCTAGCAATGAGTTCATAAATATTTAATTGTTATTTTAAAAATATATAAGGGAATTAAAAGTTTAATTTCACATGTCTAAACATCTCTATTTTCCTCTCACAGGATTGTTGTGATATAAATATGAATTCAACATTAATATAATGAAGTGTTGCACATCCAAAATCTATGTCAATATCTTCCTTATGTCTCTTTTTTTCCCATTTTTGTGATTCTTCTCCTGAAATTATTGGTTCATGTCTCTGACACTCTTGAGTTTTTCTCAGAATCTTCAGTTAGTCTGTTGATTCTTTGAGGATTCGTTGATGATTCTTGTCCTGCAATCTTTTCTTTTCTTTCATTCTAGAATTCTACTTTGATGTGTGTACTGCTTGAACAGCTTTTCTCTGGGTCTAGGTTTTCTCTCATGGCTTCTACAAACTTTCCTTTGTGCTCTACAGTCTATAAAGTCCAATGTGTTATCTCCTCCACTACCAATTTGGCTTACAAGGTCATCACCATTTTTTTTTATTAATTTCTAATTGTTTCAACAGATACTTATTGGTAGATACACATATCCACACAATTTCAAAGGATTCATCCTTTTCCCTTGTATACCCTGTATATATAGTTACTTGGCCAATATATAGATACATACAAACACATTTTTATTGATATAGATATGCACTCCTTGCATACTTTGATCCATAAACATTCATACTTTATTTATGTAACTATCTATTATACACACACACAGCATAAATAATATTATTTCAAATATGCCTGGGTATGAGATTTGACTTTATTATTTCATTTTGATTTTAATTATTTGTTTTCTTTATGAAAAATAACTTGTTGTTTATCCTGACCTTTTGCTTTTGTGTAGGACTTTCTCTGTAAAGTCTAAATTCCTTAAACCCAGAAGGCTCTTCCCTAATTGTGTGATTTTGCTGATTACTTTGGTTAAATAGTCAGTCTTTTTTAGACTTAGAGAATTTGCTCTGGTGTTATAGATGTAAGATGAGGTAGGCAGCTGGACTTAAACCAGCTGTCTAAGGCATATATAATAACAATAATTATATATATATATATATATATATATATATAAAATTGTTCCCACCTGATCAGGAATTTCATTTTTCTCAAGCTGGGCAATGTATTAATAGGGCAGATTAATTTTTGGCATCGATCTTCTGATGGGGAAAATAGTTCTGAACAAAGTCTAGTTGATCTAGAGTGAAGGATGAAACACTGAGTAGGGGACATATTGATGGGGCAGTTTCTCTCTCTCAACACTGCTGCTAATCTGGGCAATGGTTTAGAAGTTCTTTGAATAAGGAGACAATAAAAATACAGTGGAGCATTGCTTCTCCATTAAGCAACAGTGTGTTTCAAGTTGATTTCCTTCAAGACACTAAGCTACATGTATTTGTCCGCAACCTCTGGCCCTACAGCTCTGAGTGAGGAGACCTATTCAATGTCCTTCCATGGATGAGATAGCCCTCTACACTATGAAATAACTCAACAACAATCTCTGTGTTTCTAGACAAGAATACTATTTTAAACAAGAGTCTTCCAAGTCTTTGAACTAACATAACCTTGATAAAATAATATCCCGCCTGTGTCTTCCGCTTTCAATCATTTTCGGATTTTCCTGCATGTTCGGGTATTCTCTATACGCCTCTGCTTAAAGCTTTCCCCATCATTCCTGACAGCAGTCTCTTCCAAAAGGTAATTAAATTGGTCTATTTACACTGTGAAATAATATCTAAATGACAAGAATTAGTGGTTACTTGGGAGAGAAACTTGATCCAATGAGGAAGAGTAAGCTTTAGCATAAATATGCCACATAAACCACAATGGATATATAAGATAATTGCGCAGCTAACAAATCATTTTTATTTATTTCCATGCTACTTCATTTAGGTGTACACAGCTACTGTAAACAGTTTGCTTCTATATATCTCTTTTATAATTACAAACGAACATGAAGTAATTACATCTATGTTTTAAATATTTACTTAAACATCTTGCCATATTTGTAATCCACATTCAGCATTTTAATTTACTTCTTCAGTACAATCATTTGTTCTCCCAGTAAGTAGAAAATCTAAAGCCACAGATTTATGAGACTAGAGTGTATGAAGTTTGGTTTAAAATCTGTAACTCTGTTTTTCCCCAAGTCTTCCAGCTTATTGTTTGTTCCTGAATTATATTGTTTTCATGAAAAACACCCACTAGGGCATATCAAATTATCCGTGTGTTAATAGAGATGAAAACGCTATGCTTGGTTCAGTTGTACCAACTAATATCAAGTAGTTAGACCTTTTAGACAATCTTCCATTAATAGAGGTGCTATTTATTAACAAATACTTGAGAGAACATAGTGATTTCCATCATCAGACGCCATAACATTTTCGACTATCATGCTTCAATTTTGTGGGGCGGCGTTAAATTTTCTATACTGAAGATGCATGCATTTCTATGCAAAGGGAAGTAGAGAGAAAATTACTCCATAAAATTTGCCTCTTAGTTGAGCAACGAGGACACAATGTACCTCATGTTGACACAGTTAGTCATTTTGCTTTTCATATGGCACCTGGATCTTCATCTGTGTTATTCCATTTTTATTTTAGGGAACAAACTATAACTATGCGTACATTTCAGTACTAGTTTCCACAGAATGGTAGAATTTTAAAGCTGGAAGAATCCTCAGAGATTAGCTCATTTAGCACATTAGAAATTTCTAGCTGAGATTTTGGCAGGCATAAAGTAAAGAAGTGCCACAAAAGAAATATATGTAAGATACAAAGATTTGTTTTTTTTTTTTTTGAAAATATGTTAGAACAAAACTCATATTGCTAAAATCCATCCTCCTGACAAGAACAGGTTCCAGGGGACAGCCTTTTTCTTCTTGAAGTTCAAGCCACCACTCTTCTTTAATTCATGTCCATCACCATCACTGTTATTACTGAACCCTCCCAAACTCTTCTGTAAAAATCCATTAATGTTGGGCCTCTTCCTGTGACAGCATAAATTTAGAGCTAACACTCTCTTGGTACAGACCTTTTCTTTGCAGCCACAGTGATAGCTGCAAGAGTGATTAAAATGAAATTCACAAAGTGGCCATTCAGATATTCAATTTAGGTAGATATTAACAGAAAAAAAATACATTTGCAATGATGTTTTTTAATGTGTGAGTTCTCAGAAATGATAGCAATGAAATGATTAAAGCCTTGAATCTACAGTGCTAAGTCAATATTAGTATTGAAGAGTTGGTTAGAAGAGCAAGTAGGATAGATTACACAAAATAGTTTATAAAGGGGCTGAAAAGAACATTCATTCTGCTTGTCTCTTAATTCCACACTAAGCATTAAGGGCAGTTTCTTAGCATCTAAGGATTCTTATAGATAACTTTTTTTTTTTTCAGATCATATGGTTTTCTCTTACTCATAAAAGTCATGAATCATTTAATTAAGCCAATTAGATCTTAAAATCAAAATCTATCAATGAGTTTGATTTGGGAGTTGGGCCGTTTCCAGTAAGTGATGGTGTATTTCCCAATACTTATGGATCAATAACCATGCTTTTGTGAGAACCCTATCAAGATGACAGTGCAGTGATGGAAATTCCCACTTATGTCCCAAAATTGCATGACCTGCAGTTGCTTATACCTATAAAACCTCCAGAAATTCTCGGGGACTCTACGTAGGTTTCTACTCATACGTGGAATCATGAAGTGACAGTAGCTTATCTCCAGGAAGAGTTTTCAATTCCCCACACAACTAAATGGAGACTAATAGAAACTTCGTTCATAGTAGAGATTTTTCTCTTTCTACCTTCTATTTTGCCCTCAGATTACATGTTGGCAAATTTTGTTCTCCATTGAAATTACTGCATTGTATTTGAACAATTTGCATTTGAGGATGTTTAAACATATCAGCTGATTTCATTAAAACTATTTTGGAATGCCTATAACGAACAAATCAACCCTCTGAGAAAAAAGTAGGGGCAGGAAGAAGTAAAGTAACTATCAAGAGAAGGAACATTTAAAATGTTAGACTCCATGTTTAAATCAATGCTATCTCAAAAAAAATGCAATAAAAAGCAGGGAAATCCTCAACAACAATAAAAAAGAAATGAACTATGTTATATGCAACTCTGTGGATGATTCTAAATGGCATTATGCTGAGTGAAACAGGACAGTTTCAAGAGGCTACATTGTATATTCCTGTTTATGTGACATTTTTGAAAACTGGGAAGATAGATACGTTAAAGAACAGATAAGTAATTGTGAGTGGCTGTGGTGAGAAAGGGGAGCAGGGTTTTAACCACAGAGGGCAGAATTTAACTACATAGAACACTTCTTAATATGGTGGTACAGTTATTTCTTTCTTTATTTTTTTCTTTTATGTTAATTGTAGTGGTCTTACCGCAAAGCTGCACGTGTTAAGTAAATCTATAAACCAAGGACAAATGCCATAGTAGCAGAGACTTTCAGTTGAGTCTGCTTGAGCAGAAGCCAATCTAGTGATTGGGGAAAATAACACTGCAATGAGGTTGAGCCACAAAGTAGAAGAGGAAATGGATGTTGTAGAGGTGTAAGTCATGCAGGGAACAGAGGGTCAAGAGGTATCACTAAAATTTTTCTTACTGGATATTGTTAAGAACTTATTTATTTTATAAACATATTGTCTGATACAATCTTGGCAAAAGACATGTATTGGAAAGGAAGGAATCCAGACAAGCAGAAATAAGGTCTGTTACTAACTTGAACAGAAAATGAATGAAAGCAAGAAGCAGACAGATTCTGGATGTACTTTGAAAGTAGAATCATCAGACTTTTTAAAAAATATTTATTTATTTATGCATACCATAACTGAGGTACAGATCAGAGGTCTAGGTGTGATAGGATTCACCAGAGACAGAGCTGGGGGTTGGGGAGAGGGCGAACAGACAGATTGAGTGAAGTACACTGCTGAGGGGAGCAGCAGGGAGAAAGGGAAGGTCTGATGCTCCAGGTGGATTAGATCCCTGGCCAGGTGGAATTCCTGCTGTGGTGGCTACAGAGAGCCTCACAGCACTTCCCTTTTAACCATGTCCTTTTAACCCACCAGGGAGGACCTCCATCAGTGTTAATCACCAAATAACAGTTATTAAATGCAATGAGGCTAGATGCTATCCACATAGAGACTGTCCGGACAAATGTCTCCAAAATTGAACCCAACTGCCTCTTCTTTTATGAGACTGATATGAGGAAGAACCAGCAAAGATAGAGCAGATGCGAAGGGCAAGAAATAAGAAAACCTGGAAACTAGAAAATATATTTCACAGCAGTAAAACAATAACTGATCAAAGGAAGACTGAACTGTCCAGGAAGATGAATGTTGAATTTATCAACTGGCAGGGGAAGTTTTAATAACAGTGTGGACAAAAGACTGATCATAGGGGGCCCTCCATGGTGGTGCAATGGGCTAACTCTCAGCACTCTGAAGCTATCCTCTGCCAGCAGCAGGACTTCGATCCCTGGCCAGGGAGGTGACCCACATGGCACAGCATACCTCTCCTGTCTCGCCCAATGCTCCCCTCAGCAACCTGCATATCCACCTGTTGTGCTCTCCACTCTGACTGTGGTGAATCCTCTCACCCCCCATGCCTTGAACTGTACCTTAGTTTTTGTATGCAAAAATAAATCTTTTTAAAAAAGACTGATCAAAGACCAAACAAGGGTAAAAGGGTAAATGTATGGGTAACTCGACTGGAGATTTCTTTCCTACATCAGAAGGAACTAGATTATCAAATGCGAAGTGGAAACAAAATATTTTTTTTTCATTTTTGATTTCCAACAGTGATTTCAAAACAGTTTTTCATTTTTTATTTTGATTTTGAGTATGTCCTTGGGAATGAGAATTGAACAAGTAAAGAAAAAAAAAGTTGTTGATGCAAAAAGAGAATGGAGAAGTTGATAAAAGTTTGTTTTCTGTGATCCTCATGCAGGGACAAGAAGAGCTGATGCATTGCAGCGGGAGGACAATAAGAACATACAGTCTACTTTCACTACTTGAGCCCAAAAGGTGGGAAGGCCTAGAATCAGTCTTCCCAGTCACATAGAAAACTTGATCATTCACTGGGACTGAACAGGGCTTCTTGGGGATATAAGGAGCCAAGAAAATGCATGCCATAATTTTCTAGAGGAAATTTTCTAAAGGAAAGTAAAATTGTCAGGCAGCACTAGGAGTTCATGTAAAAGCAATGGTTAACATGGTCAAAATAAAGAGGAAAATTACTGGTAAGAAGGCTGTTTTCCTTTCATTATTTCAGCTGCAAGAATGTGAGCTTGGTTTAGATAAACAATGGCTATAGTTATAGCTTGGTTTTTAAAAATGTGTCAAAGTGAGAGGACAGCGAAAAGTGTGTATCTAGAACGTGACTAAAATGTCAGCTAAATCAGTAGGAGATTGAGCAGATGAAAGGGTGAGTGGACAACCATGGATGCAATAGGATTTAATGAATTTTTGAAGCTAGAGTAAGAGAGTAAAAGAGAAAGGCTAAAGATTCAAAGAGACACTAAGCAGTGTGCGTGGGGCTGGAAGCAGATTCTGGGGGTAGTGCATCAGCTTGGGGGAATTATGCAGACGTTATACAAGAATAAATGTAAAGGCAGCATAAAAAGAGCACTGGAGGAGAAAAAAACATCAGGAATTAGAACTTGGATACGGAAAACTGAACATTTTATCATGAAATCAAGCAGACTGAGTCAGGAACTATGATAGGGCATAATAATGAACAAGGCTAGAATCTTCAAAGACAGAGGGTCTTTATGAACCACCAGCAGGAGTCTGCAATGTGGAGAAATACCAGGCAGCACAGAATAAGGCATGTGATTCAGAAATGGGGGCTTTGTAAGTAGGAGGAGGCAAGGCATTGAGGAAGAGATAGGCACCTACATTGTAAATATAAATGTGTGATCACGGGTGTGAAAATGTACATGAGGATATTTTAAAATCATCGAAAGCAAATGGTGTTCAGCAGGATGTAAGAATGCCTGCTTTTCCTATCTCTCCTTTTCTAATCTTTTCATCTGAACTGCTTTCATCTCCTAGACCTCATTCCACCTGCAGTGTGAAATTGTTTGGGACTAGTATAAGCTCTCCCATTGCATACTTGATCGCGTGACCTTGGTCTCAGGCTACTTTCTGAAGTGCCTCTGTTGATTCTCTGTTAGATTTCTACCCCCTACCCAGAAGTTAACGGCACATTTGATAGGTCTTGATATGTATGTCTTTTGTGCCGCTTCATGGTGGGAAAGTCCATTGCTCTTAATAGTTTTACTTCCCAGGGTAGTTCTACTTTCCCCCCTTCAAATCCATTGACCCCCTAATCTTCTGAACATAAAGAGCAAAAGATAATATACCAGCTATAAATATATTCAGACAAACCAGGCTGCTTATTTTCAGACTGAACATGCTGTTCTGTTCCTACCATCTCTTATTAGGGGAAAAAAATGTGATGTAGGTCACTTTTCATTCACAACTAAATGGGAAGGATTAGACATTTCTCAAAGTGAACCATAGGGGGTTATTTTAAAAGTCCAAACTTTAAAAAAAATAGTCCGATAAACTTCAGATCTTTTAAATATTCCAGTTTTCTTATTAAATATAAACTAAGTGATAAAATTAATGTCAGATGCTCTGAAGAATATAATTAATTTGATGAAGATATATGATAAAAGCTATTATTTGGGTTACTAGAATGAATAGAAATAAAATATTAAGTTCCACTGAATAGCCTTAACTACTTTATATAATTCAATGTCTCATTTTTTAGAGAACTCTTTAACAGATCTATTGCATTACTTTGAACCTAGTCACCTTCATCTGTGCCAGCTTTAGAGAGGCCAGCTTTGAATGCATTCTGACCATTCTATTCCTGAGGGGTCAATTTCACACTAGCATCAACTCCTAGGCTCAGGCTCACAATATTGAAGGGTTACCTTCTTGTTGCTAAATCATGAGGCAACAAGACACACACTAGCAGCCACACATTTCAAGCCCAAAGTGTAAACAGGTAAATAGGAAGAAAGAAGAACTCGAAGATTAATTCTTTTTCTCTACTAGACAGCCCTGTCTTGAGATACATGGCTCTTTGAAGACAGGCCATGGAAGTGTCTCATTCAACTTTCCTGCTATCTGAAGCATAATTGACACATGGACCCAGTTTTCATGCTCTGAATCACCATCTGTCCAGGTCACAGCTTATTTAGGATGCTGTCAACCCAAGACACACTAAGATAGGCCCAGTCCCACAAGATACAAGTCTCCTTTGAGAGCTAACATTGACTCAGGTATACCTCTTTCATCTGGCTAAATACATTGTAATCTCATATCTAGTTCTTGATTAGATCTACACATCGGTCTTAATTTCCCATAGTCTTTCCTCCAGTGAATCCTCCTTATCTCTAATTTCATTTTGGTATGTGCCAGACAGAGGACCCAACTATCCATTTGTAGTAGGAATGCTCCAGAGATACAGCCAATAAAAAGGGAATTTCGGAGTGTCTTATTCCTCACCCAGCAGGTAAAGATAGCCCTACATGGAATGGTAGTTGAGACACAGATTATCACTAGCATGAAGGGGTGACCTGGATGCTAAGCCTTTCCTATGATGATCTAGTAAATTATCCACATGGAGAGGACTGTCTCAGGTGTAACAATCCAGGCATTTGGAACAGATTGAGGGCTGGTTACTGAAAAGTTGTTTTGATATCTTGCAGAGAGAGAATGAGAAAATGAATGTGATTACGAAGATGCTAATGATTATGTGAGCGAAATAGGGATACTGACAATACAAAGAGCCCCACACCTCCTGGGAGACAAATAGACATAACTCATACGAGGCTGAAACTGACATTTAGAAAAGCGCAGTTCTGAAATGACAAAATATTCAGTCACTCATGTTATGTCACACTGAGGTTGGGATTCTGGGTGGGAAGTCCCATACCCTGAAAGATGGGCTAGAACTATCTGGATGGATGCTCTTGTGGATATTGATTCTTGACACCTATAAAGTGTCAGAGCCTACATTATCTGTGCCTCCTTCTCTCTTAAGTGCTAACACACCCATGGTTTTGAAAGATGCTGCAGAGAGAACTTTCCTCCAGAAGGGGCATCTCAGAAGTTGTTCCAACCCCGCTTCTGTAACAACATATGTCATATTGACATGTTGGGACAGGTGAATTTGGAAGCAGGTCATATACTGAAGGCACTACCAGGGGTTTACTCTGTAGATACTGAAAAGAGCCAGAGGTTTATCTCTGAAATTAAATTTTGAGGATTCTTAATCAAGCAGATTGCTACATGTAAGGCTAGAAATGGAAGAATTTTCTGCAGACATAAGATTAAGCTCTCTGGAAAGGATCCCAGAGAATGGGCTAACTGACACTTAGGTTGGAACCTAGAAACCTGAAAAAAAAAAAAAGGGATGACCATTGTCCAGTGAAGTGAAAATACCTTAGTTTGTTCAACAGATGGTGAGGAAAGAGATAAAACAGTTAGAGGAGGTGGTCAGGATTGAACAGATGATTCTGGAAGGCCAGAAGAGCCACAAGTGGATCACGCTCCATAGGGCAGCCCACTGCACACCATTAGGGCTGTGTTGAGGGGAGAAACAACTGCATCATGACGGGGTTCGGTGGTGGCCGTCCTCAGCAGGGCATGACTGATGGCTGGAGAGACGATTAACAGGACCACAGATTGGGGCTCATTAATATCCATGGGAATGATGAACCCCCAAAGTATTACAGACCAGATGGCAGTGCTTAGCCAGAAGAAGCCAGAATGTTTTAATTAGCATAATAGAGAACAAGATTGAAGGCAGCTGAGGAGCTTTGATCCTCACTAGTTGGGTAATTGCTAAATGAGCATGGTGCCCCTAATCATAAAATAGGCAATCGACAAGGATACTTTCTGACATCATCACCCCAAAGAACAAAATAAATGGGAAGGAGGCAGAAGGTAGATTTTTATTTTTATTTTTTTAAGGGCTGTGTTCCCTCACTTGTTTCCCAGAACTGGCCCAACTTTTTAATCCTTTGCCTAAAACACTTTCTGTGCACCTGTTCTTAAGAAAGAGGGATCCTTTACCAGAGTGTAAATATATACTGTAATGAATACTCTAGTCTTCCATCAGAGAACGCTGTAAGCTACTTAATTAAGTGATTTTACATAGGCCCTGAGTTGAAATTGAGATTTGGAGCGCTTAGTCATCGAGATAGCCCTCTTTTCAGAGACCTTTTCATCAACAAGGTGATCGATACAGTCCTGGGAAACGTTCAGATCACAGTGAGCCCACTGAGTGAGAAAAAGAACCCATTTCTTTTTCACAATGGGTTGAGCTTCACCCCAGGTGGAAGCCATTTCACTGGGCAGTAAACAAAGCTGCCCTTTCATCTGGAGGTAGACACACTCTTTGTATACATTCCCCACATCCATGACTGCATGTTAATTGTTACTATTGGCAGATGGAAAAGATACTGACATCAGATCCTCTTCCTGTTGATGGTATGTGATTATAGTGAAGTCCAAATGCAAACCATTAGAACTGCCCACCCATTCTGACCAACATAATAAATCAAAACAATATTATATTGCAGAAAAATAGAAAAGCTTAGTACCAACAGAGTGGCTCCTAACATACTGACATTTAATTCACAAAATTGATCGGCACCAAAATTCAATCAGTCGTGGAGAATGACTATGGATTACTGCAGAATTCACAGGCAGCTCTCCACATTGCATCTGTGGTACCTATGGTACCAGCACTGCCGGTGCCTATTAATAAATCCTCAGGTACCTGGAGGCAGTCACTACTGTAGGAAAGCTATCATTTTGTTTTCCCATCAATGATCACGTTCTCATGGATGATAGTGACGTCTCTAGGGTCACAGTAAGTCTCTGTCAGAAAGCTTTTCTGTGGAGCTGTCATGTCTCTGTACCTCTTTCCAGGAGAGGAACTAGCAGCCTTGCTTCAGACTAATTGCACAAGAATTAATCTTTGAGGACCCTCCCTGGTGGCACAACAGGTTAAACTTTGCAGCACTGCACAGTTAGCCACAGCCACTTTGAGTTCAATCCCTGGCCGTGTAGGTGACCCACGTGGTACAGCAGACCTCTCCTGTGTCCCCTCAGTTGTTCCCCTTTATTGTACAAGTGTACTTCATTGATCTGCCTGTTCTGCTCCCCACTCTGTCTTTGGTGAGTCTTTTCACCACCCCTGCACCTCTGGCCTATACCACAGTTCTGTATGCATAAATAATTAAGTCTTAAAATAGAGTCTTAAAATGCAAAAAGAGTGTGTCTACCTCCAGATGAAAGGGCAACTTTGTTTACTGCCCAGTGAAATGGCTTCCACCTGGGATGAATCTCAAGCCTATTGTAAAATATGTGGGTCTTCAAGTGTGGTTCCTTAGCCTGGTGCAAACTCACTATACAAACAAATTCATCTGGAGGTCCCGTGTTATCTCTATGGACCTTGGCCTACTTTTTGTGCTACGGTTATTAAAATCCTAGAAATATGTCCAGGGGTCTTAAATCTTCTGGCAGCATCCACAGAGTTGTGGCAGTGTTCTCTTGTTAGTTTACAAATAGGATAATCTCTTAAACCTTTCATACATTCTTAATAGATTTTTGCAAGGACAGAGGATGATAGCATGTAAAATCACGATGGTAAATATGATTCTATGAGATATGAGAAGACAGCCTACATCTAATAGCAAAAGTTTTCACCCAAGAGGTGGTTGAAAAAGGGGAATAAGTCTCCCTCACTGCTTTGATTGTGAGTAAGTGCCAATAGGCTTGAGTGGCTAGAAGCAGTATTGAAAAGAAGGAGACTTTCAAATAATCTGACTTGCACTTTCCACTGGATGGGAAGAGGGTTTTTATGCAATGAAAAGATGAGGCCTGTAGACACAGTGAGAAGGCGATTAGGCAGAAGATGTTGAAATCACACATTCAGCTATAAAGATACAGAACCACCCCTTCATTTTTGTAGTTCCTGCAAATTTTTCTCATGGATTCACCCCTTAATTAGCTATTCCGATTAATCCCCCCAATGGGCTAAAAACAGCACAGCAATGCATTCAACCTGTCTCATAATGTATAACTGAGACTATCAACTTCACTTCAAATAGCAAACCAGCTCAGCCTATAGTAACCACCTTTCTCTGTGAATTTATTAGAATTAATAAATTTACTTAAATAGTTAAATGAATTCCGCCAATTGTTAAAGTCTTTTTGGAATACCCAGAAACATTCTATTAAATATCTGTACTGACTTGTCCACTTGTGTCCAGGTATAGAGCCAGGTAGACCAGAGTGTGCTATTGCTGTACAGGCTTCTTAGTGCATCAAGACAGCATATTTTGGGCAATTCCATTACCCATCAAAAACCTGGGTTGGGGCTGAAACAGAAACTTCTATAACCAAAGTTATTTTATTAATAATATTAGTTGAAACTAGATTATCTTTTCCAATTTGTTGCCTCCCAATGCCGAGAAAAAACTTTTACTGGACTTTTCATAAATTATGAGTCATGTATTCTTCCAGGTAATGTCATCACCAAGTATAGTGTTTTTGTAAAAACTCCCACAATCCATTCTGTAAATATGTAAGCTTCCTGAGGAGAGGGATTTATGTTTGCTTCTCTACTTATTTTTCCATCCAGAACACTATCTCATAAATACCAGGCTGCTGTGTATTTGTTGAATGAATGAATGTAATTATAACAAGTGTTTACTGCAATTTTCCAGGAGATGTTTCCTTTATTGTGAACAATAAGAAAACATGGAGCTGGCCCAAAAATTCACCCAGTTGTGTAGAAAGAATTCAATTCACATATCTTATTTGAATGGGTAGCAAAAAAAAAAAAGGCAAAAAAAAAAACAACAACCAGTAAACAGTTCCCTGCTGTGATTATGCTCCATAGGTCTGGATTATTCCATAGCTAGGTTCTGGCATATTCCATCAATAAGTTATGCTGGTCATCATAAATATTTACTGCTGCTCAATCACTTGACTAATTACTTGGGGAAAAAAAATGTGTCATAGGTGATAATGGCTACAATATTTCTGAGAGAAAAATAATACAAAGGGCTAGGTTGAAGAAGTAGTTTGAAGTAACATGATCTAAATGCAGCATCAAGGAGATAAAATGTGTTTCTCAAGAGAATATAAATGAGAAATTCTCACTTCAAGAATGACATTGTTAGGAGAATAATATTGCCATGTTTAACTGAAAAAAAAAAGCCAAAATGAAACAATTCAAGTCGGAAAGGAGTAAAAAAAAAATTAATTTTCCAGAATGCGGTCTACTCCAGAACTGTCTAGTTCAGCATCTACTGACCTGGGTCATTGGTCGGAACTCACACTTAACTCAGTGTTTTCTCACTCTTTGTAAATGGATAACCCTTTGTTTAAAGGAAAAAAAAAAAGTGAAGCATGATGTATGATGTAATAGTTTACTAGGACAATCATAACAACATCCCATAAACTGGATGCCTTATAAAATGGAAATATATTGTCTCACACATCGCGGAGGCTAGAAGTCTGAAATCACAGGCCTGGCTGCAAAGGTTTTTCACTCTGAGTCTATGTTGGAAGAAAGATGTTCTGTCTAACTCCATGTCCAAATACCCCCTTTATATAAAAAACCAGTTCTGCACTCTCCCTGGTGGCAGCACGATGAAGCTATCCACAACCACTGCAGCAAGAGTTTGATCCTTAGTCTGGGAGCAGAGATTGGAGACTCCTAAGTCATGAAGTGTTGAGACAAAGAGAATGTCAAGGTCATTGCTGGAAGACTAGGCAACAGCGGCTGGAAGACTGGCCTGTGTCCAGACCACGATGTCCTTCATATGTCTGCAGAGCTAACCCTGAGAAGCAGGCAAGATTAGGAAGGGAGTCGAATATACCTGATAATGCAGAAGCTTGGCAGTGAATGTGCCCAGACAAGGCTAAATGCTAAGAGAATGATTCATTGGCCAGTAACTAAACAGTGTGTGTATGGGGGAGGGGGCAGTTTCTATCAAGAAAAATTATTTGCACCAAGCACTTGGCACCCTTGAGCCCAAAATGAGAAACCTTGCGTCTTCCAGGTTCTGCTTCTCTTAAACTGTTTTATGTCTGTCAGTTCTTTATTTTCAAGTTCTTTTGGTCCCCTTTCCTAAATTATGTTTTCAGGAGCTGGTCTTTGACAAGTTGACCCACACAACATAGCAGAACTCTCCTATCCCCCCACTGCTCCCTCAGCAGTATATTTCAATCTGCCTGTTCTGCTCCCCACTCTGTCTCTGGTGAATCCTCTCACCACCCCTGCACCTCTGGCCTGTAGCCCAATTCTGTATGCATAAATAAATACTTAAAACAATAAAAATACATGTTCTACAATATATGCTGGTTTTATTCATCATGAAAGTACTGAAAAAATGATATGGGACCTATATAAGTAGAGAAGGAAAAACCCACATTTTATAAATAATGAGAATGACCAAAACTAATATATGATGAGGCAGTAAGTTGCTCTCTTTTTGACGAGAATTGTTAATGTATTAGTAATAGTTACCAAATTGAGTATGAGTCAATGGATGGAATCAAGCCCACTTTTTGTTATACATATATGGTGTGCTTATACAATGAAAAGCAATTTGGTAAAGGGATAAAGGAATCTATCTGAGAATAGGTTTGTGGACGTTATGTACTTCAGAATACCTGCCAAGAGAAAAGTGAAATCTGTTGCTCTGTGCCCTTCTCAATAGTGGGCAGGGACGGTTAGCTGTGGAATCCTTTAAATTGTAACAGTTTGTCAGTGAAGGCACTGGGTGGATTATGTCTGGACAACACAGGCTATATAAAGGTATCATCATGTCCATATTCTGTTTAATGAAGGGCTGTTTTACTCACCAAAACTTTATTTGCAAATATATTTTCACAAGCAAAAAAGAAAGAAAGACAAGGAGAGAGAAGCAGACTATTAACACAGCGAAGGCGAGAACATGAGAGTTGTATAGAAAAAATAAAGCAAGTAAAGAATGAGCAGATTGAGTGAAAATGCCAGAGGGTTTTAGAAAAACAGAAATAAGAATGGGGAATATTCCAAGATGAAATAAATAGAGCAATAGGGATTTTTCACCAGGAGCACATGACTGTTGAATCAAGTTGATAAACTTCTTTTTAAACATGGCCTGTGAGTAAATTCATAACCAGAAATGAGAAAAGGACCTATAAAAGAGAAATCACCGAACAGATTGGTATCACAAAACAATGTGAATCATACAGAAGAGGAGAAATCTAGATCAGAATATGAGAAAGATTATCTTTAAGATATTCAGAGCTATTTTCACTATTCCTTATTTTCTGTAACTGAGCTGAAGTACTTTCTACTTGTTCCTTGCAAAATAATGATATGATGTGAACTTTATCATAAAGGTTGCATCCATTATTGTTCACATTTTATATGTGAACAAATTATTTTTACTGTTTTCATAAGGGAAATGACTTGAAGTGTCCTTTATGCACTTGATATATTGTTTTGGGTTGATTATCTGTTTTTTGATTTCTAGTCATTGAAATGCTTTCAATATCTTGATGATCACAGCCGGTCAGGTCAGGGAAGCTATGTGCAGCCTGTGCATGGAAATTTCTGCTTATAGAGAGCATGCTACATGCGTATAGCACCTTCACAATACCAAAATGTTTACAATGAAAAGAAAGTAGTTAATGCTTGTTGAGCTGCATTTCATGCATTTTATTTTATTGTACATGTAATCAGCAATACTCTTGTGAAATAAATGTTGAAATAATCCATTTTAACGGTGAAGAAACTGAGACACGGAGAGTGGAATAAATTTGGTCAGTGTTACAAATTAAGATTTGGAAGTGTCAGATATAAAAATTAGCTCATCTGTCTCAGCTCTTATAACTCATATCCAGCATGTAATGAGAATCCATAATAAAATAGCTAATAAATGGAAACCATATTTAACATGACAAAAAATTCTATCCTAAATACACAATTAAATAATGAGAAGTTTGAATAGTACATTTATATGTAAAATTTTCTTCTTATACCAAAGCAGTATTGCTTATTACATGCAATATTTCATTGATAACTAAATTTAAAGTTCAGTGCCTTAGACAAGGACAGAATCCTGGGAATCCATGCCTGAGAGCCCTGTTATGTTATTTTGGCTTTACAGACCTTTCTCTGGAAAGGGATATTATCAAAAAATAAAATTTGAATTCAATGAGACACAATCAGTAAACAAAATAGGAAAATTTATTCAGTCTCTCCTTCTGCTTGCATTAATATCAGGAATTAAATTTTGAACTTGTACGTATAGCGGTGATTACAAATTCTTGGTGCTTACAACTTGTAAAATCAATTATCAAGCAGTATTCACTCATCTAACCTTTATTGAACAACCACACTTTGAAGAGAAAAAAATATGTTAAGTTTTAGGGATTGTTCAATGGAAAAGGAGAATCCCTGCATTTAGGCATGAAACGGGGCTAATCCCAACTGGACGTGCGAAGTGTGAACTCTGTGAAGGGGCTGGACATAAACCAGCTCTTGGAAGAAACAGTGAATTCTGCACAGACTATGGACATCTGATGGGAACATGGCATTTTTAGAAACAATTTTTTGAGGTGAATTACAAATAATAAAAAAAAAAAGTCGAACTAAATATTTCAATGGTCTTTTGTCTATTCCCAATGCTGTCTAACAACACCCACCACTACCTATTGCCAAAGTTTTTTCATCAATGAAAAGCACCTTATCCTTTAAGAAGTCTCTCTCCTTCCCTTCCTCCCTACTAAATACTAAAGATCAATAGCCTGTCTTCATGCTGATGATGTTTTTTTTGCACTTTGACCCTACAGATACATGATACTTTTCAACTTTTGATCAGAATCATAGAAAATAGTTTAGAACATTTGTCAGCATGACAGAATTGCCTACTTTGTAGACCAAAACTTTGGTTAAATAATATTGGTCCCTCCCTGGTGTTACAGCGGGTTAAAGCACAGCACTAAGAAGCTAACGCCACTTCAGCATGAGTTTGATTCCCACATGCCCATA
>NW_004567108.1:9606395-9616142 GCF_000260355.1 Condylura cristata | reverse complement strand
AAAAAAAAATATATCACTAGCTTTTTCCCATTCTTAGAGTACTGAAAACCTCTAGAAAACAGAGATCTTTCTGGTATCTAATGACTATCAGACAATTTCAATCATACATTTTTTTCTATTAAATCTGAGTACAAAAAAAAAGCTCTTTTTTATCTAACGATTGCCTACCATGTTACACATTTATAGCAGTAAAGCATGTCATTTATTTAGTGTAAAATATTTTTAAACCTATTGGAATAAAATAAGTTTAGTTGGTATACACACCTTTTGTTCTGTGTTTCTCCATATACACAAGGTTGATTAGTTTCCCATCAAAATAATTTGCAAGAGGTTCATTGTGTGATTTGAGTATATCATATGTAAAGTTTTATTTATAGGTTTGTTTTTCCTTTATATTTTGAGCCTTACAGTCACTTTTTAAATTGTTGTTTTATATGTCTCTTGTCAAAGCAGTTCGATTATTAATCACAAATGTTTCCTTCCAATATTTTGATAAATAATATAATCCTTATAGTAACACAAATATGAAATACATGCTAATCATAAATGTAATTAATTTCATAAGCTATTTCTATGGTCCTAAAATTAGCATATCCAGTGGACAAAACACGATTTAAATCCCAGGAGATTATTTTTCCAAGGATAATTCTGTACAAGTTTGTCATGGAAAAATGTGATTTGAATGTAGGTCAGTTTTTGTTAAATTCTTAAGAACAATATGTTTATAACTTTTGGGATTTTTTATAACTATTTGTAACTTTTGAGGATTGATATTCTATTTCAGACTTCATTTAATTTTTTTTGTTTCTTACATGATAAAAACTCTCACTATAAAGTATTGTAATTCTCTAGGCATAAGCTTAATTACAAAAAACATCTTGTGGTAGGAGACATTTAATTAACTAACCAACAAGAAGAATATTATAAACTGGGAGGTGAGAAAGAAGGATGCATGATTAGCAGCCACAGGATCAGTGGTGTGTCTTCTAGCCCTTGAACAAGTGATTATCAGACCTAAGATTAGGATGGGTTCATTCCTGCTGGAAAATATCAGACTCCTTGAGTTATTTTAGGAAGATATGTAGGCTTATGGAGAGAATTAATTTGCAGTCTATTTCAATAAGGGCACTTTGATCAATGGGCAGAACTATCCGGAGCCCAAAGAAAGACGGAAACAGCAAGATGAGCATTACTGGAATAACAGGAAAGCGTGAATAAAGGAGCATACGTTGACGCTAACAGATCCTACATACACACACCCGTTGTCCCCTGGAATTCCCCTCAGGAATTAACACCTTCTATGTACCTAGGATTTCAGTAAGATCTTGAATACTATCAAGAACTTCTTTTTTCAAGAAACATCCAGACCGCTAAATACAGTAAGTGTTATACTTGTTAACTGGACCATGTTACAGAGGTGCTGGAATGAAGGGTGATAATTAAAAGACAGGGACAAAGACAAGAGGAGAGTCATTTGGGAACTGGGGATAGGAAAGAGAGAGCTAAGAACGACCTGTCCTCATGCCTTTAACAGATCTTGTAAAGGAAACAAGACCTTATCTTTGTGGAAAGGAACTTTCTAGGTGTTCGGAGTTCATTAGTAGTAATAGTGAAACATGTATACTTTTCAAGTATGTTTTGTTCTTTCTTTTATTTTTCTATCTAGCTCACCTTCCCTGGAGCCTCAATGATGAAGAGAAAAACTTGTGCCCAGAAGTTTGTCTCAGTTTCGTGGAGCACTTAATTGTGTACAGTCTAGAAAAAATCATTAACGACATAGTCTCTGCCTAGGAATGCTATGGCCTATACATTTATATTCAACGTGAAAACGTAAAATATGGGGCCCTCCCTGGTGGCACAGCAGGTTAAAGCGCAGCACGGCAAGTGAGCCAGCTGCCTCAGTGTGAGTTCAATCCCTGCCTCGGGGATGACCCGAATGGCGCCGGCAGACCTCTCCTGACTCGCCCACTGCTCCCCTCAGCAGTGTACTTCCCTCCACCTGGCTGTTCTTCTCCCAACTCTGTCTCTGGTGAAGCCTCTCACCGCCTCTACACCTCTGACCTGTACCCCATTTCTGTGTGCATAAATAGATAAATCTTAAAATAAAAAGAAAATGTAAAACATAATGCCATTAATCATAACATAACTTTTGCATATATACATGAGACAGTTATATGAACATAAAATTATATTTTGATACACACATTTTTACGTTATTTTATCAAAGCTGCCAAATAGCATAGCAATAATGGTAAGGTAGGAACTAAATACTAAACAAGGTCAAGAGTTAAAAATATACCTGGGAAAACAACTGAGATGAAAAAATGCACAAAATGGTGTAAAAACATTAAAAAGTGTATATATATGTATGTATACACACACACACACAAACCTGGGATATAAAGATCTATTCATGAAAAGACCCTGACTGGGAATATATGGCAGAGATATCCAAGCTGGTAGAGAGAAATTTCCTTAAACTGAAATAAGATTTAACAATTGTCAAAGGTGGATTGTGTTTTTTGTTTGTTTGTTTGTTTGTTTTTTGTTCTTTTTTGTGTTTCTTTTTTAGACCTCTTTAAAAAAAAGATTATATCTTTGAAAACATAGAATTTATTTTTTTCAAGTAATTGCCTATTTAGAGTAAAACTCAGTTAATTATGAACTATTAGACCTAACAAATATCAAAAAAAAAAATTGCAATCCAGAGCAGTGGTATGATTTTATTAAGCTAGTATTAATATACCTCTACCCTGTAATACCCCATAGATGGGGCCAAGCAATCCTTATTTATTCAAGTAATATATTTTGAAATATTCTCTACAATTCTGAAAATGAAGTTTTCATCTTCAGCATTGCGTGTTATTCGATATTTTCAAAATCTATTAGTTTCTTAACTACTTATAATGTTGTCTAAAATATAATAACTATCTGACCATAATTATGGAGGGTTGCTCTAAGTATTTTTGTGCTGCAATCGCAGGTACAGGGAGCAGATTCACTAGAAATAGCATAGGGGGCAGAACAGGCAGATCTACTGAAATCCACTGCTGAGGGGAGCAGCGGGGAGACAGGAGAGGTCTGCTGTGCCTTGTGGGTCAGCTCACTGCCCTGGAATCTAACTCCTGCTGCAGTGGCAGCCTAAAGCATCATAGTGCTGAGCTTTAACTCTTTTTGCCACTAGGGAGGGCCTTACTCTAATCATTATGACTCCCAACTGAGAAAAAATTGAAAATGAAAGGTATGCGTTGTTTGTAATTGCAAATATTTCTCAACTGAGATATTACCTACAGGATAAATTACTTATAGTGACACTTAAAGGAAACTAGTTGTAGGTTTACAATTCTGTGTAACTAGTTTGAAAGATTATTTCACAACCTTGTTTCTGCTCTAACCCTGTTTAAACCTTCTTCAGCACCCAGCTGTTTTCAGTTATTTTAATGTCAAAATCACTTTTTCTGGTTTGGTATCACCATAACACGAAGCTAGGTGAACTGGAACTCTGTGGTCAGAGTATTCCTGAGGTGGAATGACTAACAATGATTTAATATGTATGAAATGATTGTATCTAGTACTTTTAATTGACTCCCTAAAAGTGGCATGATCTTCTGATATACAAACAAGGGCAAGTGTGATAGAAGAGAAGCCGTGTGGAAAGAGAATCTGGTAGAAACTATTGTGGATGCGTTTTGAAATTTCATTTAAAAGTTGTGACTATGCAGAGCCCTCCCTGGTGGCTTACTGGGTTAAAGCACAGCACTGTGAGGTTACAGCAGCCGCTGCAGCATGAGATTGACCCACCACTGGGGAGCTGGCCCACATGGCGCCTCAGACCTCTCCTGACCCGCCCGCTGCGCCCCTCAGCAGTTACTTCATCAGTCAGCCTGTTCTGCTCCCCACTTTGTTTCTGGTGAAGCCTCTCCCCACCAGCACTTCTGGCTGTACCCCAGTTCTGTATGCATGCATAAATAAGCCTTTTAAAAAATATGATTATGTAAATAGATGACAAGTGTGTTGCAGTTTTTGAACACATAGGACAGTTCATGGGCCACTCTCCTCTTCCTATCAGTCCTTGAGCTCAGCTGTGTCCTAATATCCATGGAAATCACAAACCTTTGATCTACAGATCAGCAGGAAACAATGGGCTTAATTTCCTTTTTTCCATATTCACTCTTTCTCTTTCTCTCTCTACCACCCTCTCTTCCCTATCTCTCCTTCTTCTCCAAATAAATATAGAAAAGAGTTGATTGACAAATGCATTTGAATGAAGTATAATCTCTACCTTTACATTTTATTTCCTAAACTATATCAACTTTTTGCAAGGGAGAAGGAAACCTTTATAAGTGATATCATTATCCAAAATAAAATGCATTATATATTGCACCTGCACACTATTCCATTTCTTATATAAAGTGAAACTGCTGGATGTCGATAGTACAAGTGAATTTTTTCAAAGCAGGTAACAAATGGATTAAAAACCTTGGATGAATTTGTTATAAATTTCATATGTATGTGATATAGTGTAGGATTTTTGCAAATGATCCCAGGGAAAGATTTAAAGTCTAATCCAAACATAGTATAAGAACAACTTGCATTTTTTCAAAAGAAGGATAGTGATAGCTACTACTTCCTATGACTACTGCTTATAGAAGTAAATTTGGGAGATTCATTCATTTATTGTTGCAATGATAAAAAGTAATGGGAATGCATCTTTATAAAATTTTCATGATTACAAAAAGAAGCTAAATCTGTACTTTCCAAAAACGCAAAGTGCCAAGCCCATTACTAGTAGACCTACTTTCTATCCTACAAACTTAACAGGAACTTTCTGATTGTTGCAATGGCTTAGCTGCAGCTCTTTGTGTTTTTTGTCCACTGAGATAACACAAGTTCTAATTATAATTAATTTCAAGTTTATATGCAAAATTGTTGGCAATTTGTACACATGAACAATGCTACTCATACTATTGCCATATCTGTATAAATGTACTCGACATGCAAGCATTGGTATTGAAGACTAGAGCTTTAGAAATAATCTCATTTCATTTTCAAGTCAATTAAACAGTCAGCACAAAAAAAAACTGATTTTCAACTGAAAAAGATAGTAATTCATCTCATTCTAATAAATGTAATGCTTTTTGGTTTAAAAAATAAAATCAAAAATATGTATTGCTATATTTATAGAATTTTCTAGATTTATTGCAACAATAAACTATTGTGGGAGTCAATGTTCAGTTTTAACTCTTTATCAGTTCAAAGTGTAATAAAATTAATAAATATATTCCACGACCAAGTAAATAGCCAATAAATGGCAGAACAGATGTCCAAAATTAGGTATAGTCATTGACTTTTACATTCTAATATGTAACGATGCAACTTCAAAAAATTATGTCTGGAATGCGTATATACTTCTCTCTCCATGGACCTGATATTTATGGATGAGCTTTGGGGTGTCCTTCCCTTTGGGGGACTAAGCATTCCAGCCACATTGACCCATTGACCCAGGCTTATGATTTGTTTTGACTAATTAAAAGTAGCCAAAGTAGTGTGTACCAATCACCAACAGAAGCTCTGAGACTCAGTTTTAGATTCTCAGGGAATCTCCTTTATCTCTACCGGAAGTCTGAATTGCTCATGCTAAGGCCACTAAGGCCACCTTGCAACCTGTGTCCTAGAAGAAAGTTGACATGAAACAGCCACCACTGACCCACTCAGACAGGTCCTTAATAAAGAAATAAACCTTCATTATTTCAAGCTAATGGTGTTACCGCATTGTTTCTGCACCCCATCTTGGCATAAACTCGCATAACATGGATTCTGTGATGTTAGAATAGATTATCATAACTTTAGGCATACATTAATTAGAAAAGTGACTAAAGTGGATAATGCCTTTCTTTAATTTCAGAGGGTTTAAAGCTCTACCTACTCTGATCAACCTAATCAAAACACCAACTTCTCTTATCAACCTTATCCATTGCTTCAACATGTGTGCATTTTCACCATAATAAATCCTGCATGCTTTTGAAAGAATGAAACTCAAATCATCACTGTTTCATAGCCTAAGATGCCCTTGCCATATGGTAAGTGCAAATGTTTCCAAAGCAGCAAATGTTCTGTCAGGGAGTCTCACTGATGTTTTGATTGGATTGCTCTATTATCTGAACACGTCTGCCAAAAGAAAGCACCTGCACAATAAAGCGTGTTCAGAAGCTGCCAGGCTGCAATAGCGGAAGGAAAGTAAAGTGTATGCTGACAAGTTACCTGTCATCCTCAGATCTAGCGAATGGCTAATGATGGATGCCTCTGCACCGGCCATGTCTCCTGCCTGCGCACGAGGAAGAAACCTGTGGCATTGGGGATGCAGGAGAGAACTGTCTTCTAGGTAAAGAACCATGGGCATTGAGGGCTTCTGTTCTGTTAATATCTTCTTCTTAGAAGATATTAAAATGTCTCATCTTAGCCAAAAATAAATAGAGAGAGAGAGAAAGAGAGAGAGAGAGAGCATTGTATGTTCTTTCCTTCAGTTTCTCTTTTCACTTCCAAGATTTCTCAGAGATTACAGAATTTTAATGGATTTGGGGGAAGAAATTTATTATCATATGTTTTTCTAAATGCAACAAAATAGGAAGTTGAATTTCAAGATAGGTATTTTTCAAGACATACTTGATCAGCATTACTTGGCCTTCTTAAACTATAGAAATAATTGTCAGTACATTACTTTCTAACACCGACTGAAAGTCAGGATGAAGTCACCTTATTTATATCAGTATTCCAGTTTTTTCTCTTTTAAGAACCAATGTAAAAGTAAATATAAGATTTCAAATATCCATTACTTATTAAAAATGTTGGATGTTGCTGATTTTTATCTCAAGTTACTATTCTCTTTCTCTATACAGCAGAAACTGGATAACAGATTGAAGGTTTGGTTCTATATGCTCATGAACAATTCAAGTAGTTTTACTATTTAATATATAAATACAAAAAGAAATTAAAATTCATCATACCAACTAAGAACAAATTCAAGGCCTGAAGATCTAACTGTTTCAGAAATATCAGGGCATCAGCCTTATAAAGTGTCTTAGCATCTTTTCAGAATTAAGCTAAAAAGAGCATTTTTAAAATGATATGTCTCATGTTGACTTAAGTCTATCTTTCATGCGTTATAGAACTAACTCCACTAATATTCTGATAATTCGTCTAAGGTAACTTTAAAATAACAGGAGGAAGTTATTTCCTCTGACTCTTTAATTCAATTATATCATAAAAGCTCATTGTGTAATTCAAAAATAAATTAACTCAAGATGTTACTCCACACCCCATCTGCTATATTGCCTTAAATGCATGCCATGGAACCTGGGTAACTTTAAGTGATTTTCCATCAAAAGCCAAGGGCTGTTTTTTAATGTTCGACTTTGTTTCAGAAACGACCTCATAAACTCTTTGATGATTTTCTTTACTTTTCCTTTTCTCTTTTTCTTCCTGTATGAAGGAAAAATATGCTGCAAAATGTTCTTACCTGCTGTCTTTTATGCAAATTACTTTAGATTGCATTTTGGAACTTTTAAAGACAATGAAGCATACACCACATTTTCACAATGCAAGAAGACACATTCAGAGGAAACAATGAAAATGCCCAAAATTTATTTTCACTATTACTTTCTTTTACTTTATACTACTCAGAGGTATACATTTACTTTTGGAAAAGAACTAATGTTCAAAGTACTTATTAAATGTTTCTTTTCAAAATGCTATAATTGAGATAATTGAAAAAGAAAAAAAAAATTAAGAACTTTCTTGAGAATATCTGTTAACAAAAAGTCAGTCCTATATCTATCATAATCCTGAACTCTTTGTTGTTACATATAGATTGGTCTAGGAAATCTCTCCAGCTACTCATTTTAAAATCAATACTTTAATGTCACTTTTCAGATTGCTAAACTAGACTATGCATTTACTGCTTTATGCAAACACAATGCAATGTATATAATAAAGGTACAAGTATAATAGTGAAGAAAATTGGAAGGAAGAAAGGATGAAAAGGAAGAAAGGAAAGAAGGGAGGAAGTTTACAAGGTTCACAAGACAAAATGTTAATGTATATATAATTAACAAGTAATTTTAAAAACATACTAAAATAAAGAAGCAGTGCTTATCAAATTTTATACTGAAAATCAGACACTCAAAAAGAGACATCAACTTAATGGAGAGTTGATAGTAATAATGAAAATTGTATCTGATGCTAGGAGGAAGAATAGGGAGTGATGAGAAGACAGTTCTAATACCATTTCAAGTTATCTATGATATGTAATAAATTAGATGTGATCAGACTACCTAAATAAAAATCAATAATTTTCTGTAAACATCTCTATTCAATAAATGTAATAAGTAATAGACAGCCTCCTGAAACTTAACCAATCAGCAACCACTTACAACAGTAAATATTATGCTTTTTCTAAGTGTATCCAATCCAAAATCTGCTTCTGAAAGACCTCTGGTGTCTGAAGCTTTTAAAAAGTTCTATGGAATCAAAGATGTGCTTTCTTCAAAAATACTGACTTATTACACCAGCTGCTGTCTTTTATCCCCTCCAAGACTTATTTATTGATGTATACAGAACTGGGGTACAGCCAGAGGTGCAGGTGGTGAGAGGATTCACCAGAGACAGAACAGGGAGAAAAACAGGCAGACTGACAAAAGTGCACTGCTGAGGGGAGCAGTGGCGGGACAGGAAATGTCTGCAGCACCATGTGGGTCAGCTCCCTGGCTAAGTATCAAACTGGTTTCAAAGCAGCTGCTTTAGCCTCAGTGCTGCACTTCAATCCCTTGTATCGCCACAGAGGGCCTTAGGCTTCTTGTTTAGTAGAAGTCATTTCACATTGCTGACTTCTTCCAATGGCCTTCAATTGTCAGTAACTAGTTAAGAACTCTGTCATTTTCCAAGTAGTCTTTCAGAGTTGCCATACTACTGGTAACAAAAGTATTGTGAAAGATAAATGAAATAATGGGGATTCTGTGTCAATGTTCTTATTCCAGAATAAGTCTATTTTAATGCCATATAACTATTAAAGTATAAATAGATAATTCAAAAATCACATTGAAAGCTAATAAACTCTACATTTCTGGATAGCTTGGACTTTTATATACTCAGTTTGACATGACCAGTGTGCAAAAGTATGTTATATACTCACAGTTAGAAAATAGGTTCTACCCTCAGTTGATTAACTGAGCTTTGAGCCTACGGTATGTGTGGTTGAACAACCAGCTGTTAACAAGATAATATATCATGGGACTCAACAGAATCAGGCTAAGAAAGTCTTAGGGATCTTATAGCTACAAAGGGAAGTTTAAAGCAGACATATATTGTTGATTCAATAAATAGTCATCAAATCTTGATTTTATATCAGGGGTCATATTGTGATATGGGTTTATGGGTTTTATATTTCATTATCTCTTTATTGGGATACATTTCACAAGTGTGTTATATGTCAGAGCTTACATGAAATCAGAGACTGGATGAGCAAAGGGCAAACAAATGGAATTCTTTATAGCTGCACCAATCGTCATTGTACCAGTTCTAAGTTACTTGTGATGCTTATGATGTAACTATACCAAGTATATATAAGTATGTAGAATATATTCTGGGACCATGTCACCTGGCCCTCTTGGAAGAAGACAGACAAGCAAATCTCATGCTCTTCTACATATGCTTCTGACACAAGCTATGCGACGGCTATCGTCTGACAGATTC
>NW_004567108.1:9603898-9605516 GCF_000260355.1 Condylura cristata | reverse complement strand
GCCTTCCCATCTTAGGGTCCTGCCTGTGTTGCCTCCAGACACCTCAAAAGTTGGAGCTGGTCTCCGACATGCTTCAACAGGATCTGGGAATCTAGGGCCCTTAGTTTCCTTACAAGGTTGTAACAAACAAAAGCTGGAAAGAGAAAAGTGCTGAGGATTATGAAGACAGGAAAAATGGAATCTGAGGAGCTCTGCTAAAGGTAGACAATACATTTGCTAGAGCAACAATTTCTAGCAGAGAAATAACAACTTGCAGTTCCAATATTTAAAAGTCAAGTGCTGAAATATATAATTTAGTGGAAAATTTGTTTTTTTTTTTTGAACTGGATGAGCAGTAATTTGATGCTACTAGTCAGCATATTTCTTAACTTTGCAACTTCCAACATTCAAAAGAGGAAAACAAAACAAAATATATATATATATATATATACATATTTGAATGAATGAGTTCCAGCATATAATTTTATCTTCTGATATGTAAATATTCAGAACATTTTCAGTGACACTAAAAGTCTATTTATACTTTACCTGTGTCTATGCATTATTTCTCATGAATGCTTCCCTTTTTTAATCCTTCACTATAGCATAATGATAAAGATTTACGCTTCCAGTATAGACTAGCAGAAAGTTTATCACCTTGTTTATTAACTTAAAGAATGTATTTCCTTTTCTAGAATATGAAGTGATTTAAAATAATTACAGTTGATTTTTGCTAAATAATATGAATATTTATTTGAAACATTTTATAGAGTTTAGTTTAAGGCATGGTATTAAAGTCCTCCAGAGAAATTTATTCTTCATATAATTTATTTATTTACCAGTGAGAGTGAGAAAAACAATGTGTTCAAGTGATATTATGAAGACAAAAGTTCCATGATCCAATTCATGCAAGCCAGGCACTCAGAAAGCTGTGGCCTGAGAACTTGTCCTGAAATGTAAGAATTCTGATGGTACAGTACCAGTTTGAAGGCAGAAGATAAAAAAGATACCTTAACTAGGAAGGCAGGAAAAAAAGGCTTGAAACTCTCTTTCTTCTCCTTTTTGTTCTATTCTGGTTTTCAGGAATTTGGATGAAGCCCAAACCCCACCCCCTCCAACCCAGACAGCTCTACATTGAAGAGGGCAATCACTGACTCCATTGATTCAAACTCAAATCACATCCACATAAAATAATGTGAAATGTGGGCAAGTAGACACATAAAAGCAAGTACATATTAAAGGAATTGATGTTTAAGTCAGTTTTACACTTTATGATAGCACAATCACCTATGTCATTACTATGAACTCTTGGTTGTTATACAGAGTATTCTGTAATAACTTATAAAGCGATGGACTATGTGGATTTAAATGATAAATGAGCCAGGTTCCTTTGCTTTAAAAAGTGAGGTTTGGGGCCCTCCCTGGTGGCCCGATGGGTTCAAGCACAGCACTATGAAGTGATTGGCAACCACTGCAGCATGAGTTTGAGTCCTAGCCAGGGAAGTGATCCACATGGCATGGCATGGGAGCAGTGGATTTCAGTAGATCTGCCTGTTTTGTTCTCCACCGTCTCTGGTGAATCCTCTCACCATCACCCCCCCACACCCCTGCACCTCTGGCCTATACACAAGTTCTTGTA
>NW_004567108.1:9575238-9603628 GCF_000260355.1 Condylura cristata | reverse complement strand
AAAAAAAAAAGAGAGAGAGAGAGATTTGATACTTTGGAGGAAAAGGGAGTAGAAAGGCTAGAAGTATGACATTTTTAATGGAGGGGGTTTTATACATTCTTGTGTTTATCATGTGGACTATAGGAAACAATTTTCAGTTGATAAAAAGAAGATACTGCCTGCTTCCAATTTACATAACATACATAACCTAGAGGTCTGTTTAGAAAATAAACCTAGGCCAAAGTCATCATTGAAATAATACTTCTGAAATTCTCATGAGTCCTGACTGAGTTTTGAATCACAGATAAAATGTGCGGATGAGTTAGGCTTTCCGTAATTTTAGTTGACCAGTCAAAACTCACATTCTGTATTTATTGTCTCAAAAGAAAAGGCTAGTGTTTCTGGTCTCTTGACTTTTCAGTAAACTGAAAATACAGATCGGCATCTTGCAAATAAACACAGATCAAGGCTCCACTGAACAATATCAAATGTAAATCGATTTTTATCTTTGCAAGACAATATAATTCAGAACTGTATGATGTTGGGTTTTGTATTTTAGGATGTGTTTCCTAGGATCTCTGATTAAATGGGGAATTAGGGACTCCTTTTATGTACAGGTCATGCAACAGTGAATAAACTGTGATGGAAGTGAAAAGAGAATATTTCTATTTTCTTTCTCTTTTCCTTAAATAACTGCATATTTGACTCTTAATGTACATTGTTCAATGCACATTTTACTAATAAACTATTTAGTTTCTGATTTTAAAGTACCATAGTCAAGGGTAATCATATGGAAAAGATGTTCTGGAGTACGGTATGTTTTATGTAAATAAGTCATTAAAAGAGCTGTTATTAGAAATTAACAAGGAACATGTAAAATTATACAAAATTTGACTTATACTCCTGGGTAACTTTGGCAACTACAAATGAATATAATCATGAATAGAGAAATTTTAATATATTGTATGGGTTTCTATAATATAGATGAAATGTCTTATCCTAAAGTAATTTTTATGGAATACAACTTAAATTTTTGTCACTATAAATAACTCATTACCATTCTATTGTTTTCCCCTATATTTTAAAATCACATTTTTTTTTAAAGATTTATTTATTTATTCGTACAGAACGGGGGTACAGGCCAGAGATGTGGAGGGTGAGAGGATTCACCAGGGACAGAGTAGGGAGCAGAACAGGCAGATTGACGAAGTACACTGCTGAGGGGAGCAGGGGGCAGGCTAGGAGAGGTCTGCCACGCCATGTGGTCACCTCCGGGGCAGGCGGGGATCGAACTCATGCGGAATGGCTTAAGCTTCTTTGTGCAGTGCTTTAACCCGCTGCGCCACCAGGAAGGGCCTAAAATCACATTTTTATATTAATCTGTTGCAATGCTATGCATGCAACGCTATTGACTTATTTATTATGTAGTTTTGTTTGTTTTCTCTGCATTTCATAAATTTGATGCTATTTAAAAGTAGTAGATTTCTCTATCAGTCAACTTTATATATTTTCTTGTAGTATTTCCAGTCACATCAAAGACGTATAAATATATGAACTGATATTGTCAAAAATTTAAACATAAAAGGTACAATAATGCTTTACAATTATAAAAAGGACCACCTGTCAAGAGTTTTTCTTAAGTCACTTATTAATGAGAATCAAGTAAGGTGCTAAAAAATTCAGTCTTTAAAGAATATGGTGTTTTTCCTTTGACAGACAATTTTTGTGAAAAGAGACAATACTTCATCATTCTGACTAAAGCAGCTGAAACATAGATTAATGGGCAATCGTTATAATTTCATATGCTAAGTATTAGATATGTGTAATAATTTTTTAAATAGTTTTTTGTTGGTCTTTTTTATGTCAATTACTTAATTTTATCTCATCTTTTTTTCTGAGTTAAATAATGACTGAGGGGACAGAATAATCTAATTCATAATTGCTATCATTCAACCTAATATGTAATTTTAGCTGTGTGTATCAGGTACTTTATTATGTAACTAATAAAGATCAACAAGTAAGATTAAGTAGTATCGACTTTTAAAATATTATGTTTGTTTCTGCATTTTGGGATTAAAGCAAAAAAAGCATGTTATTCAATTAAAACCCTTTCAATAGCTATCATCTGTCTATACCTATCTACCTATCTATAAAAGCAGAAAAATGAGGTCATATCCCAAGCACTTATTATAACTTAAATTATATGCTAGTCTTTATAACCAAACAGGCCATGATCAAAATATCTCAAGCACAGAAATGTTCTTTTTTCATAGTGATAAAAGTTTAAAAAAATACTTTGGGCATTTAGAAATCTTAACAAAATGTGTTTATTTGGAAAAGCACAAAAAAAATCTGGCCATGTGGGCTGAGTTACATAAGCAAGACTGGATTGAAATGTGCATGCTGACTATTGTATCTATCACAGTCAGTTCAATGGTAATTCATGGCATTCCATCAGTAATTGTCATTTTCTGGTACCCAGGAACTATATTTTTAGTCATTCAGATATAAAATACAAATATTAAAGTGTCACAATTCCCTAGGAGTAGTATTCTGGGCAATATATATTTTCAACATTTTACAGACTCATGAGAAAAACACATTTTCTGATCAAACTAGACCAATGTGTACTAACTAATTTGAAAGGATTTCCTCTTAGGGCAGAATCCATATATTCTCTCTCTATAAAAATCCATAAATAATCTTAATACTTAAGCCAAATTTCTGACATCCACAAACTAAAAAAGAAAAAAAAAAGTGTATTTCTTGACTGGCTTCCAATTTACTCATTTAATCGAATCTGGAAGACATGGATGAATTGGTATTCATGACATAAGCATTTGATCCAGAATTCTGAATGCCTGGTGAAATATTGCACAATCAGACACTTGAAATAATAATCATCAGGTCCATGATAAAGACATATTAAATGTGAGTGAGCAGCAGAGCTATGACGCTATTTTTTGTGGACTATTACATCTAGACTGCCACAGATATTTAAACTAATTAGTATACAATTTGGGAGCTCCATAGGTACAATCCCTGGCTTTTGGTAGGAGATGCCATACAGAAGGCTCACAGTTGCATAGATTGTGATAATAACACAGGCAGTTCTGTTAAATACTGTACACAAAATGTCACCCTTTTCCAGAAAATTATGAATTTTAAAATATACAGCCATTTTTTGCCAAAATTTCACATGCTTATAAATATAAACAAAGTCTATAAAAGTCTTAAATTTTGATTCGCATAATCAAAATTTGTTATATTCTAACATATAATTTGATAGCGTCAGATAGAGGCATATGGGTCTGAAAGTTTCCTGTAATTTTGCTTTCTATTCTGACCTCTACAAAGAATGAGAGACTGGGTGGTGGTTGTGCTGTGTGTGGTAACACATATCTGAAGGGTGTGATCATATAGCTTTAAATCATATATTGTTGTAAACAAACATTACTTCAATACATAAAAAAGCAGCACTTATGTGTACTGTGAAAATAAAATTGCAAACATTTTTAAGTTAAAAAAAGTTAAAAAATGTTAAATGTATTTCATATTCAAAATGCTCCTTCTTAGATAAATTCAACATTAATTATAATTGGAAATAGTAGAACTATGTTACTCAAAGTATTCCCATTCATAACTTTTAATACAAAGATAATATACTACTTATTTAAATTTTAATAAAGGCATACATGTGAAGATGTCAAAAAAAATCTAGAAGCCATTCTTTACTCTGAAACTTGGATTTTGCAAAAATCACTGATATTTACTTTAATACATATTTTCTACCTTAAAATTGATAGACATTTTATTAGGGCATTCAGGTATTTTAGTAATATTATAAATATATAAATATCTAGAACTGCTAGAAAGATGAATTATATTATTTCATAGTAGTACTTACATAGTAGTTAGCACAACTTAAAAATTAACTCTCAGTACATTTTGCCCATTTCCAAATTTATCAAAAAAATGACTCTTTGTAGAATTCACTATAATTGTGGGAAAAAATCAATCAGGGTTAAGAAATTAGTAGATGTGATTCCCCCAAATTAAGAACTATTTTATAGACATAAGTAGAGTTACAGATTTACAACAGAAAGAAAAGAAACACAATTCATCATGATAGACCATATACTCAGGCTGAACAGGGGTTCTCGATTTCTTTCTCTAAATGTGTTCTATAAAGCTTTGTATGGAAGATTGAATGGCCATGAATTACCACCATTTGTTTGCATATTGGCTGAGAAACAACTTTAAATGCTTGATCATTTTGAGAAACTGTGTGAGTTCTCTCTATATTCATAAGAGAGCCAGCTACTTTGGAAATCTCCCAAACCTCTTAATTATCTGGCTCAATTTACAAAAAGTACATGCTGTGATGGTATCAAAGATATTGAAGACATTCAACTTCAACAAGAACTTAGTGGGAGGACAGATATATGAATAAGTAAGTTACATTATTTTCTTTGATATGTAGAAAGAAAAAAGGATAGCTGATTGACAGAGGATACACAGACAAGTAGCTAAGAATATATTTTGTGAAAAAATATATATTATATATTATTCATGATTTCCTGAAAAAGGTAACTTACTGTCAATTCCTCAAAGTATACATTATATAAATGGGTATTGCAATTCATAAAATAAACAACTGAAATAGTGTTAGGAAGAATGAAATTAATTTAACTGCCTAGCTAATATCCAGTCTCGTCATCTTCTTTATGAAAATAAATATAATTTATTTGTATTTACTAGGTGTCATTCTTTAATTACTTCTTCAAATTTCCTTACAGTACAGGGGATAATGACATGAGATTTAATTCTTTTAAAAAAAGGTGAGTGTGCATTTTTATACTTGCATTTCTCTATGTTTTCTATGAGTTGCTACAACATTGCACAGACATAGAAATGTTCTCTTGAACTCAAAAGGTTAATGACCCAAGCCAAGGCTGATAGAATAGCAAACTAAAAATAGATTATGGGATTAGAACGTGTCCTTAAAGGGTGATCTGGAGCAATATGCCTATAAGCAATGCAATGCAACACCACCTAGATTCATAGGAACCCAATGACTGAGGAACCCCTTCTTCTAGCTGCTGGAATTGATGGCACTGATAGTATTTAATTGAGTCCTACTCTTGACATTTCCCTCATCTGAATACTTACAAGCCATGTGTCTCTAGGCAGCCGGGACCCAACTTCCTGATGATGCAAGATATAACCCCCTATCCTATTGTCCCAAGTTTAAAGGATATGTAAGAGCTGTTCCGAGCTCTACTCCTACCATGGAACGAACAGAAACCTTGCATGCAATTACATCATAGCGTAATTTTCCTTATGTCCAATCTTGTTCCCGTATACCAGCTCCAAATGTTGATCATTAGAAGATTCTGAAATAACTTTTCTGCCTGCAAATCCCGACACATCTAAAAGTGTCCATCAGCTTAGGGTTTAGAAATAGGATTGGGGTAGTAACAGGGAGAAAATACATTTAGTAAGTATTGCTATGCTCATATCTTTCTACATAAGCAAAATAAGTAGTGTAATTTTTCTTACCTATAGCGAAAGTACTGCATTCATAAATATTTCTGTTATTTTAGTAACCTTAGAGACATTACTTTTAATTTTAATTATTTTAAGATTATCTCATAAAATGTAATTTTGTCTTTAAGAATAAATAAAAGAGTAGCAGATACAAAAGCAATTATGACAATTTTTGTGAAAGATTGAAAATATAGTGCTACTAATATTGCTATATTTTATATATTTACATACATTTATATATAATAAATATAGCTACTTATAGGCGATTACATATCATTTAAAATTTTTCATACATTCTTTAATATGTATGTTGAAAGTTTATTTTTGTGTGTGTGTGTGTGAATATTCGAGTCAGAGGAGAAAAGTCTAAGAAGTATTATCTGATTAAAACAAAGTCCATGAGGAAGGAATTCTGTGAGGAGTAAAATCTATGAAGAGAAAAGTCTCTGTGTAGAATAGCCTGTGAAGAGAAAAGTCTTAAGACAAATTTGCTAGGAGTCAAATCTGTGATGACAAAACCCATGAGAGGAGTATAGATGAAAACTCCAAGAGAAAATTTAAGGAAAAACAAACAATGAGGAGAAACATCTATAGGGAGAGAAACAGGTGAGAGAAAAAAAGTCACCAAGGAGACAAGTGGAAGCCAAAACTATACAAGAAAGTCTCAGAAAAGTCTACTTGAAGAGAATTCCCTGAGGAGAACATTCTGTAAGGAAAAGTTATGTGGAGAAAATTTTGTAGAAGAGAATAAGTCTCAGAGAATTCTGTGAGTAATAATTTCCACGAGAAGAAAAGTCAATGAACAGTCTTTTCTGAGGAAACATCTTATGCAGAGGCCAATCTAAGGAGGGAAAATGTGAGGAAAAATAGCTTTGAGGAGGAAAACTATGAGGAGGGTTTACAAAGACGTAAACCTACTTTACTGCAATAAAAATAATTTGGGGCAAAAATGCAAAAAGTAATTAAGGCGAACTTTAAAACTGTTTATAATGCATATTACATATAAATAATTAATAAGGAGTGGGAGGTAAAAGAAAACATATAAAAATAATATTAAATGTATATGGATTTGTCTAAAATTAAAAGGAACTATAGATTAGAAACATGTACAATGCTTTTAAACTTTCTTCTAAAACAGGCAAATTCCTATCAAATAGAAAATAAGTTTATATTTTATATACAAATATAGAGATTGAGGGTATTGATCCAAAGACTTCTCAGTAAATTATTTCTATGAAGTCTATTTTATAACAGAATTCAAATAGATTGTATGATTTCTCTGGTTTTCCATAGAAAAAATAAACCCTCAGTAATAGTTTCATTAATGCTTCAGAATAAATAGTTGGATATAGATATGTTAAGCAAAATACTTTGATAAAACCCTATACACAGGATCTGAAGTATTAAAGTCTTGCAAATGACAGTGTGACTTTCACTTATAATCCAATAAAAATCTAAATTGAAATAGGAAAAAAATTTTATTACATTTTCAGGAATATGATTAGCATTAGTGACTTCTTTTGTTCTTCTGTTCACCTCAAAAAGATAACTACAATCTAAATGGGCGAAAGCAGACAATTACTGATGAATAGAAAAGCACATTGTTAAAAGAAAAACAACCTCTCTTTCTCACCAAAAAATTAGGAAGAATGGCATTGAAGCAAATGCTGTCTTCATTGCAATAAGCAAGTAAAGCAATACTGGTCAAGTAAATATTTGTGTTGTAATTTATTGTACCAATGGCTATTTATTAAATTACACCCAGGGATAATTTATCTCACAGTCAATTTTAATTAAAACATCTGTTCACACTCCAAGGTAGGCTATGAATGATTAACTTCTTGCAAGGCTCTTGCTTCTGTGTATTTTTCTTTCAAATAAAATCAAAGCTATTCATCAGGTATGACGGCACCTTAATTTGTTCAAATTAGTTGATCATTATTATCAAGTAATCAAAGAAGGGCCAAATATGAGCATTACTACATAGAGAACAAAGGACTTTGGATTCCAAGAACACCTACTCCTTAACGATTTCAGGACGGTCAGTCATCAGAGCTACATCTCGCGCTGCAGGATTGAAGCCACATCTATTCGTATTTATTTCTCATAAGGGAGCCCAGCAGAAATGAGTCAACAACAATAAGATTAAAATATTCTGAAGTGTATTTTGAGAGTCATAAATGAATAAGTGCATCTATAAGTGTATTTTTATTTCCTCATTACTTCAATTATGACATTAGAATATTTTTTGAAGCAGGGTTATATTAGACTGAAGATTCTGAACCTGTTCTGCAAATGATGTTAAAATGATTTGAATTGACAGTTCTAATAATTATTGTGAGATTACTTATTCTAAAATGGGAAACCAATGCAAATAATCGTTATATTAATTTATGATTTAAATATATTTATATGGGTTATACTGGAAATGGTAACGAATCGAATAAATACATAATTTGGAATAAAACTAAATGATGGAGTAATTGTACTATGAACTAAAATTTATGAATATACCAAAAATGACAATCGGTGTAATTCCTTTTAACAATGCCATGCTATGCAATTCATATTTTCTTTCTAATAGTTTTTCAAATCTATTTAACCATTTTTAAATTTTGTAAGATTCTTTCTTACTTCTTGCAATACACCCACTTAATACTTATTCCATTGATTAAATGCTATAACTGAAAGTTAGTGTGATAAAATATACAATTCAGCTGTAATTATTTTACTTCTAAATTTTGTAATCCTTTGGAACTAACAAAACAGATTCTATCTTGGTATCAAAAACTTGGTATAAATAGTTTTATTATATTTGGTGTCATTGTCTCAAATTTGCTCAGCTATACATACTTTTTAAACCAGTTTTTCCCCTAATAGCGCTAAATATATGTGGATTTAATTATTTTATCCATCGGTCTTTTTGCTACTATCATTTATAATTAGAACAAAGACAGACAATGAAGGCAGCAAAAATGAGAAGAAAATACAATAATCTTCATTATATGTTCAACTACATTATATGAACTTGACCATGAGAAGCTCACTGAACTAGAAGCCTCCAAAACTGAATGAGTCACTCCAACTATTTGGAATTTGAATTAGCATTAGGATAAAGACAATAATTGCCAAATATTTTTCATTGTATCAACACAATTTCCCAGTGAAGGCCCATTAGAAGGTCTTGTCTCTCTGTACAATGCAAAGCAAACGTTGCCAGGAGTTTAGGATTTAGTCAATACTTCTCAGTACTTATTAGCATAGACAGTTTTTGTGTTAGTAGAGAAGTCAACAGATTGAATAGTAGATATTACCTTCTGCTTTTTCTCTATTCCAAATAACATGGAGCTGGGGTTTGAGAAGAAACATTAAAATGGACTCTCCGGAAGGAAAGAAAACCATCTTAGACATTCAACAAAATCCATGTTTATCTGCACTAACTGCATATTTTCGTGTTATTTGGTAGTGTTTCAATAGAACCTAACTTTATTGTTATTGTTTCTGAGTATTATTATCATATTCATGTTATTTCAATTTTCAGTTGGTATCTCAGATAAAACTCCCTATAGATATAATAGCTTTTACAAAAGGAGGGAGCTTTGAACTGAGAATAAAACATACAGTTGCACTATTAATGTATGGCAGTGTTAAGAAGGTCTATCTAAGGAGGATTTAAGAATGTGTTAATAAGCTAGATTGTCATTGCCAAACTCAAGTAACTTTTACAGTCTGGAACAGATGGAAATGTTATTTAAGTATATGGCTATAGCCCAGATATAAAATTAGTCCTAAGATTCAGATTTGTTTTTATTGTGTGATTTTTAAGTTGTGTGAGCACAAGAAGCTTCACTGCAGTAAGTTCTAATTTATTACATGACGTATTCCACTAGAATGCATTTTTAAACCATGGGATGGTTCACTTGAATTCAATGAATGTTAAAAATCTTAATGCTGATATAAAGAACTCTGAGTTAAAGGGCAGGTGGCAGAAATATAAAGCAATGTTCAATTATTTTTCTGTACTGTTTTCCTTTCTTTTTGAGACTCATAGTTTCACAGTGGATGGCTTACATTAGCGTTGAAGATTTCTTTTTTCTCAAAATAGTCATTCTTATGTAACCTAATCTGTGAATTTGGTCATGACTATTAAAAACATTTTATTTTAAAATAAGCACTTGAATCCACTTTGTAGAATTAGAAGGAGACTCTCTGGTTCTTAAGATCATATGAGAACCCTCCATTTAAGAATAGAAGGGATAGTTGAACCCTGAAGTGCTATTGCAGTGTGTGTGTGTGTTCTATTTATACTGCTACTGTGAAGGATCCCACTAGCCCACTAGCGGGGTATCATACTTACTACATATAGAAATAAGAGAGGAAATAAGGAAATAAAGGAGAGGAACGACGGAAGGACTGTAGAACTTCTTATGTATCTAACACATATTGAATAACATTTGTAGAAAAATATACATATGTTCTGCAGGGCCCATTAAAATACATACATTTAATATAAGAAGTTTCAATCTATGGTTCTGGAAAATAAATGATAACGGCGGTTTAGAGCAATCTTTCACCAAAGATTTTGTATAAAATTATGTATTTTTGATTTTCATTTTGAAGACATCGTCTCCCATATTTCAAAGAAATGCCTTCAAATTTTGGCTCAACACCTGAATCCAACATAATACATTTCTGCAAGTGAGTTTGTTCACGTCAGTGTCAGTAAAACACATGTAACTAACATCTGAGAAAGTGTAGCCCATCATTTAATACAATTCGACTTTTCAGACTGGCCTGAAAAAGAAGGTGAAAACTTTTATCTCTCGAGCAGAATTCCAGTTTGGATTTAAGGTCAATAAAATGCATATCATGCTTTCTATACTCTTAATGTTAGATTTTTATATAAAATATTTCAATTAATTACATCATAAATAAAATAGCCACTCAAACACATGCTACTAAATATATATGCCTCTAGCTTCACTGAGGATTATTTGAAATTTTTTTCATAATTTTATACATACATACATACATACATACATATATACACACACATGCATATCTATTTATAGATATGCATATCTATTTATAGATATGCATATCTATTTATAGATATGCATATCTATTTATAGATATGCATGTGTGTACATGTGTGTATCAGGGTTTATATACTGGTTTAAAATATCATCTTACGAGTAGTTAAGTCAATAATAATGGAATCTGCGCTAAATCTGTTACTGATTAGTCTTTACTCTTACGTATAGATCATGAAGGAATTCTACGGACCGTTTCTTCCTTCTGTTTCCCGAATCTCATAATGAGATTTTGGTGGTAATATATTGTCTGGTATTGCAAAAACTGGGCACTAGCTACATATTCAGAGGGAAAAATACACATTACTGTCAGAAACTGAAATTCACTAGCAAGGCGGCCTGTTTTTCTTGCAAATGCTTCTGCTTTCGCTATATCTGCTTTATTAAAAATTCAATTAATAAACTGTTTTAACATAGCTGGCTTGAACTTATGTCCCTTAATTATATATATATATACATATATATATATAACTATATATATAATTATATATATCTTAACTTGAAAGTCAAGTTTTATCAGTATTTACTAATTCACATTAATCAAATAAACTAAAATGTTCTGTATTCTGAATATTACGCTTAATGTCCTAGGGCAAATGGAGATTCCCATTAATGTCAAGAGTTCTTTTTTTAATACTTATTTATTTATGCATACAAGAACTGGGGTACAGGCAGACGTGTGTGGGGGTCACAGGAGCCACTAGAGACACAGAGGGGAGCAAAACAGGCAGATCTATTGAAATTCACTGCTGAAGGGAGCCCCAGTTGAGACAGGAGAGGTCTGCTGTGCCATGTGGGTCAGCTCCGTGGCGGGGATTCAACTCATGCTGCAGATACCATCACAGTGCTATCCTTCAACTGGTTGTGCTGCCAGGGAGAGCCCAAAGTCAAGAGTTCTTTAGATTAACATTGCAAGGGAAGCAGACAGACTCTGGGTGGTCAGCTAGGGAAGAAAGCAACCTGAAAGTCCTGCCTTTGTCTCTGTAACAATGAAAGTATGAGACAGACTAAAGGGAAATAGGATGAGGAAACAGGAAGAAGGAAATGATTCTCTACTCCACTCAGGAGTAAGGAGGAAATGATTCCTTAATTATGCACACATAGAGAGATTTAAAGGCTGAATTTACAGAACGGTCACAAGAATAAATTGTACAAAAGTCAAAGAATGATTGTTTAATGACTGACAATTGTAAGATTCTTTAGATCCCCACAAAAGCAACATATCTAAACACAAAGAAAGTAGTTCTCAGAATGAAGACGTTTCTCCAGAAACCAACCCTTGTGGGACCTTGACCTTGGCATCTAGTCTCAAAAACTGCAAAAAATAAATTTTGCTTTTGAATCATAGGGTAAGCAGGAGGCTTTTGGGTGAGAGTTGAATAGAAAAGGCCTAAAAGGAATAAGGGAGGCTCCGGAGATTAGAGCAACAAATTCCAAAGGGGATTAACCAAACACCTCTGGCCTTTGGGCAAAATGACTTTCCTGCACAAGGGCAGGAGAGGCTGAGATGGATGTTATTCTGGGCACAGAGACTTTAAGAGAGTGAGCCTGAGAGGGACCACTGAGAACTAACCAGTCACAAAGAGATTGATGGGACCTTCGCATAATTAGGGGAAAGAAGGTCTATATTCCCTGGGCAAATTTCTGGCCCCTCCCTGGTCTGGTTCCAGGGTTCCAGGGGACCTATTTTGCTTCTGTTCATTTTCTCCTTAATGAAATTGTCCTTATATCCCTTTCTGTAAACAAATTTGCCTCTTTTTGTTTGTTTGCTTCCCCACAGCCTGGGATCTGTTCCTGGCTGGGTAACTAGACCTGAAAACCTGAAATTATTGGAACACTTTCTAAGGGACTCTGTGGTATTTTGCTATGGCAATTTGGTGTTTAGATACTTAGTCTTCATTCCCAGTTTCTAGCACAATGCTCCTAAAACCCTCCTGAGAGGGAAATAAGAACATCTTTTGATATAATATTTGGGTTTTCTCATTTCCTGACATAGGATTTCTAAAATCCTTGGGAATCCCTAAGGATTCCCTAAGTAACAGGAGTCTCTTTTGTTATTCATAGCAAGCTCCTTTGATGGCCTCTGCGTTTATGCTAATTAGGCAATTTGGGAGAGAGGGTTGAAGCACCTACTTAAGCACAGATATAATATTTAGGTTTTCAACTCTATATTGTCATTTAAAATACACAAGCATTTCTTGAACGCTTATTTTAGAAAAAGACAGAAGCTGAAATGGTGGTAACTCTTCTTTTCTAGCTATGTGGCACAATACTCCAAAATTCCCTTTCTGAAGAAACCGTGAGATGACAGACACGGTCTAACCAATCTTTCTCCTTTGAAAAATTTAGGAACATAACAATAGCATCATGCAATTATGCTGGCATTATTATTATTATTATTATTATTATTAATGAATGATATGATTTTACTAAACAGAGAAAGAGACCTGAGAGGCACAGTGAAAAGAGAGCCATGAAAAAACTCTGCTTGCTTCTTTTTGACCCTGGACTGGGTGACCCAGATGTGGGTGAGACCCATGGGGAGGTTGACTATGGCGGCGTTTATCTTGATTGTTCTTTTCCTCCCAGTCTTGTCTGGCTATTTCTATGGGTCCTCGCCAGAAGGTGCTGTAGACTTGTGGCAGTTTTCAGGCTTTGTTAAGGGCAATCCCTTTTGGGTGGACTTTGACCCACAAAGGGATGAATAAATTTGGGTGTTTGATTTCAAAACTATATTCTTTGTCTTTTCTGTATTGTACATTAATTATATTAAAGTTCCTTTCCATTAAAGATCTTATGTATTTGTCTTGATGTGGAAGATGGCAGGACCTATGTGGATCGGCAGGTTCAGGGGTGACCCACTCCCTGCATTGTAGCAGAATTATTCAAAGTACAATCTCTGGAATGAAGATTGCAATTAAGTACATATTTCTAGAGCACTTTTGATTTGGGAGATTTCAAATTCAGTGAGTATTTAATTATGTAAAAAATTAAATTGACATTAAACATAGTTTAAGTTCATATGTATTATTTATATATTGTGCTCGTTGACTGTTTTCTCAGATTTCTCTGGACATCAAATTTTCCATCTTGGTTAGTCAAGGTTCATTATGCTTGGGAAATATATATTGCTGAGATAGTTTTATTCAAAGATTTAATATTCTAAACTGAAAAGTACTGAGTCAAAGAAAATGCCACATATCCTAATGCACAGAAAGATCAATGTATACTGATAAATCATCTAAGTAGAATAACAAAATGCCATGTAATTCTAACTTATAACAATGATTTAGAATGAAGTATCTACTTACATAGAGTTTCATGTCAAGAATTTAAATAATGAACTGGTTTCTAGATCATCTGTTAGAGTCAAGAGAAGCCATAGAAACCAAGTTTCATAATATTATCCATTCCTAGCTATCAATAGTAGACCTAAATTATCCAGTATTAGCAATTTTTCTTTACTAAAGGATATAATAATAAGTTTCCATTAATGAAACACATGCAGCTTTATTCTCTCCTACAATCAATTTTGCCATCTCAGATGCTATCACTTTTACATTCTTTCTATACTTTACTCAAATCTTTATGAATTTTCCTAACTATACATCTGTCTTCTAATTTAAAAAATCTGCAAACTTAATTCTCTAAAATTCAAGCCCCTGCAAAACATTTACCTTATACTTTTGTGCTTATTACATTTTTAAAAAATATACTTGTTTATTTATTCATACAGAAATGGGGTACAGGCAAGAGGTGCAGGGGCCGTGAGAGGATTCACTAGAGACAGAGCAGGGAGCAGAATAGGCTGATCCACAAAGTACACTGCTGAGAGGAGCAACGGGTATGTCAAGAGAGGTCTGCTGTGCCATGTGGGTCACCTCTGGGGTTGGGAATCGAACTAGTGCTTAAGTGACTTTAGCTTCTTAGTGCTGTGCTTTTTTTACCTGCTGCACCGCCAAGGAGGCCCTGCTTATTACATTTTATTTGGAGTTACATTTTCCTTTAATACCTGAAATATCTGTACAATTGCTTAGGTATAACAAATATGATTTTTATTACGGCAGGTGAAAACTATGCCAACTATTTCTTTTCTTCTGAACGTGTACATATAATAGTGAATGAATAAAATCTCAGGAGTTTTTACTCTGTTTCTTCATCTTATTTTTCCATTATTTTATCCACATGGCCTAAGGCATGTGAAGATTTAGCAACAGAGTACCAGAGAACCCTACTAAACTGTTTGCCATTTAGTTAAACAAAACCCTTCCCAGTGCTTTGTTTGGTTCAAGTTATTAATGTCTGAATGTTTCAGTTTACTGTGGGTTAAATTATTTTGTATTTCAGATTATGAGTACCATTGAAATCTGCTCTGCAGCTGTGGAGGAATTTAATTAATCTATTTGTAGAAAATATGACTGTAAACTTTAATACTAAAATATTTTTAGGTACAGAGAACTGTTGATAATGGGGTGAAATATGAGGATACTTTACAGTTTGTTAAACAGCAGATTTATATAGATAGATGACTCACAAACTCACATGTGGAAAGATGGGTAAAGAAAAGGAAAATCAATTAAAATTAGTAAAAGGGAAAAACAGAGTAATTTGTGATGATCTTATTAAAAATTGGAAACAAAATTAAACCAATCTGTAATTAGATAAAAAAGAATGCAATAGCCTGTAGGATTAAGCTAAACATATTTAGATGTCTCCAAAATAGCATAATAGAATCTAATTGATTCTTAGCCACTATGAGAGCACTCTAAAATTCCAAAATAGTTTTAATTCCCCATGCAATTATTTTTCTGCATGCCTTTGCTGTTCTCTCTGCCTGGGATTTCTTTCACTCCCCATTATTGGGTTGAATTATTTCCATGACTTAAGTTAGCTCTAACCAGATGTTCTTAATGACCCTTTAGTTTGGCTAATCTTTGAACAAGTTATTCCTGACTACTGCCCCTGGCTCCCCTTTGCTTAGATCATTTACTTTGGAAAACTTATAAAGGTGAATTATCTCTCTACTCTCTTAGATGCCTTTTTCATTAAATAGAATGCCATCCATTTGAAATGTAATAATGAGAGAAAACACTGCTCCTATCCCTATCTATGTAGGAGGGCTGGAACCTGAATTCATTAGCACTAATTAGCAACCACAGCTGTTCCTGCTCACATTGACCCACCTGCCCTAGAAAGGCCTTTAATATATTTTTCACTCTAGGCTTAAAAACCCACTTGCCAACCATTATTCAATGCACGTTCATTTTGTTTCAGTGGGGTTGAGGTAATTACCTCTCCCTTATTGCGATAGACTTGAATAGTGTCTTCCTTGACATGTTTAACACAGAACTGTCGCATCCTGTATGATTTCTCTATGACATTTCATCCTATTGGCTTTCAGCTACATAAATAAAATGGGATGAACACTTTGATGTAAACTAGCAAGCTTTAAAATAGAAAACCCAAATGAAGTTAAAAGAGAATAGGTAAATAATTTATCACTTGAAATCTCATCAATATACTTGATTATGAATTATTATTTCAATATCTTTAAAGCCAGTTTATTAGTCTGCATAGTGATGAATATTGTTCTGGTCTTGATAAACTGAATTCCATCATGGGATATATATTATATCCTGCCAATGCTCATATTAACTGTGATTGTCACAAATTCCTGTACAACATGATATTAGAAGGTACAATTATATTATTATAGATTTTGTTACAACTGAAATGTTATTTTACTACTCTAATGTAAAGTTAAAAGTGTAGAGATTCAAGATAAAAGATAGTATTGTATTACAAGAAAACAGTGTAATTAATTTTTGTAATGTTTATTCAAGTTTTAGGATGAAATATCTAAGCAAAAATGTTGAAAAATTATGTCCCACTGGCAAAACAACTGGAAATAATACATTATCAAAATGAAATTAGATGCCAATTCCATGAATTAATATTCACTATTATTTCTTTCTATACTTCCACTTGGAATTCTTCAAGGTTTATAATAGACATGTAGAATTAGTCACTGTATAACAAAACAAGCTCATATTTCTCAACACGGCTGTAATCAAATACAGCAAAAGACAAATTTGTTGACAAATGTGTTGGAAATGGGGGATATTGTGGGTAGGAATGCAAAATGATGCAATAGCTATGGAAAACATTATGGAGTTTCTTTAAAATTTAAAAAAGCATATAACCACATTTTATTACTGAACATTTATTTAAGATAATTGAAATTAGGATCTTGAAGAGATACTAGCACCCCCATATTCGGTCTAGTACTATTCATAATTATCAGTCTACCATTAATAATCATAAGCAGGAAGCCACATCTACAAGTGAGAGTCTATCTTTGCTCATGATCATTGGGCATTGTACATATATATCAAGTGGTTTCCATTTTATAAGAATTTTATAAAAGATATTTTATTCTTATGTCTATTTTACAATGACTTTCTTCTATACAGTTGAGCAGTAAAACAGATGAACTTCATTCTTAGTGGCATGTAAAAGTCTTTTCTTATACATCTGTCAAGAAACAGCCATCTCTGATTTCCACTGAGGCCAATGGTTACTTCAGATTCGCATGCTATCATGAAGAAATTGATTTATAGTCAAATTTTAATAACCTCATTCTATCACCAAATAATTTGATCTTAATATTAATAAAAATTTTACACTGTCTCTTGAGATGTTACATTCATTAATCTTGTGTCTTATTTTATCTCTTTTAACAATACCTTATAATATAATATTAATTACTAATTATAAACCAAGACTCTACAAGAGTTTGCCTGAATTGTGATTGGGAATTATATAGATGTTGAATATATTTTGATTAAATTAAACAATTACAAATCTTTAGAAAGTATAAATATATGTGTTTGTCAAGTAACAGACAAAAAATACTTTGCACCCATATAACTGATAGCTCTTCACATTTTTTGGGGTGATCTTTATCCAGTCATTCTGTGCTAACTTGTCTTATAACAAAAATAGTGACTTCCTTTTGCCATATGTGTGTGTGTGTGTGTGTATGTAGGTAGGTATAAAGGGATGATCATTATTTACATATATATGTCATATAATATATAGTATTCATATATTTAGCCTGTACATAGCAGTTCCATTAATTATCTGTAAGCTTATGAGAAACTGATTCTACTCCCACTTGATTCAACTGACTCTACTTTTCCATGTGATCTAGAACGAAGTTTTTCTCTCCTTGTCCAGGACTTGTTGTCAATTATTTGTGTTCAATGTCTTTCACACCTTCTTGCCAGATCAGCAGAAATCATATATTTTGCAGAAATTTTCTACAATGTTGTAGTTACAAAGAAACAAATATATGGTCTTATTTGAACAAAGTAAGAGGTTCTGGTAGATAAACTAAGTAATCTTTGAAATAAACAATGCTTATTGAATTATATATCCCCAGGTGAAACAAAGAAATAATTCATGACTGAATCTTGATCTATACTTAAAGCAAAATGTTCACATAGATTTTTAAGACCAACATGTAAAAGCTATCCGTGAGTCTTCTAGAATGTAACAGACTACATTTGTAGATTGGAAGCGGGGAAGTTTTATCAAAAAGGCACACACACATCTTAAAGGATTGAAGAAACATTTAGTAAGGTAAGGAGAAATCTACATTCTCACACTCTCCTAATAGAGGTAAATATTCATACAGCCACATTGTAAAATGTGTTGGCATTATTTGTGCACCTCATATTAAAACTTCATGTTTTGACAGTGCAAAATATACTTTGAGAAATGGAAGAGGTAACATTCCCAAGCTCTAGTCTTGCCACGAACAAAGATTTCTAAAATCTCTGGGAATTTTTAATTTTCTCCATTTTAATGTGATTTGTTCCCAGTTTTTAGATATTGGATTTAATCAAACTAGACTCTGAAATCTGTTTACTTCTCTGAGACATTTCTTTTTAACTAATCTGATTTTTCATCAGCTATCCAGTAAGTGTACATTTCTGGCTGAACAAAGTTAGACACTGATGTTCTCAGTCTTTGAAGTCTTATTGCTTTATATCATATAACACATCTATTATGCTCTGGATATTATACAATGATGTATCCAAATTTTAAAAAATATATATTTATTTTTATTTATTTATGCAAACAAGAATGAGGGTGTAGGCTGGAGGTGCAGGGGGTGTGTGTGTGCAATGATTCACCAGAGACACAGTGGGGAGCAGAACAGCCAGATTAACAGAAATCCACTTCTGAGGGGAGCAGCAGGGAGACAGAAGAGGTCTGCTGTGCCATGTGGGTCAGCTCCCTGGTTGGGGATCTGACCTCATGCCATAGTGGCCTCCAATAGCTTGACAGCACTGAAACTTAACCCCTTGTGCCACCAAGGAGGACCTGGACATATCCTCTGTATCCTAGTCAAAGACAGTCTTCTGCCTTTTATTGTGGGATTCTGGGGTTTCTATTTATACTTTCCTAAAGTGATAAAATGGCATTTAGAAGCAATATCAATAGACTAGGGAATGGAACAGATGTTCTGCTACATAAAATTGGATATATTTACAAAGACAAATGTAAATGGTAAACAAAAGAATGTTTTCATTTATAGAAAATCTGTAGTGTGTGTTAATCTGAAGTCCCCCTGGATAGTCTATTTGTCTGTGTGCAATATGAGAGAAGCTGACTGGAATTGTGACTTAAGAAATTAATCTGTATTAGCTGTCATTAACATCCTATTTTGATACTATGACTATCATTGATAATAATGGCAGAGGTAACTGGCAGACTGTAGAGTGTGTTTAATGCTTACAGCTTTATAGGAAGATAGCTTAATCTTGTCTTCATCCAAGTGGAAAGAAGTATCCCAAGGGATAATAACTTGTTTTTTCTCTCAGCCTGATGATATGTGTGGAAGGCAGGCTCTATTTCAGTCTCATTATTATTACTAGAATTAATTTATATATTTATAGAAAGGTTTTCTATTAGCAAAAAGGAAAGGAAGGAACACATGATATCATACTATGAAAAGAGGGATTATTATTATTATTATTATTATTTTTACCACCAAAGTTTGAAACTTTTTGGATTAGTAATATTTTTCCTTAAGAAAGGTCTTCCAAATCTCAAAATTTCTTGATGGTTTGATTCTTTCTTTCCATATATTCTGATAACTAAGTATTTTAAATTTAACATTGTTTGGGAAACTAATACTTTAAAGCAGTTCCTGATACAATGTTGGATCCAGGGATATCCCTGATTGTCCACGTAACTGTAACATACCACACTGGGGTGGAAAACTCTATTTGAAGAATGAAGCATTTTTGAAAATGTTACTCAATATTTTGGGGTGCACACGTAGGTAGAAAAATGGCAAAATGCTAGAGAATTATTAAGCAATAGATGTAGCAAAAAGTAGCTTAATCCAGACATGTCCCTTGAATAGGTCTGGGTACATGAGCAGTGTTTTACACTTATTTGTTCATAATGCATTTTCTAAAAGTAAAATCAAAATAGTAAACTTAGATTCCCAATCGTCATTAAGTAAAATAAAAAAACAAACACTTCTAAAATGAAGAAAAGGAAGAACCTATGTTTGCTCAAACTAGTTGACAGACCCTAGAGCAATCAGATTGACAGAGCCAATGCAAATAAAAATAGAGAGAAATAGATCATTTCTTGTTCTCACAATATGCACATCCTCTGTCTAGAAGGAAAGAATACATTCTGGAGCAGTGTCTAATGCATAAAACACCCCTTCTCCCTGCTCCAAAGGAGAAATGCCATTGTTACTTTTATATATGAGAAAGGTCAGTATAACTTCCCCTGGGTCTTTTGTTTGTTTGTTTGTTTTTGTTTTTAGCAACAATGGAAGACTTATTTAGTCTATATTATTTTCAACTTACAAACTTTCTTTTACTTTCTCATTACTCCTTTTCACTTTCTTGTGTGTAATATTATTCTGTTTCTCTATGCGAATAAATTATATTTTAATACTTTTAAATTATCTACTTTGTTGAATTTTCTTTGTATCCTCTGAGTAACTTTTTAAAATTAATTTATTTATATATAAGTACTGAAGTACTGGCAGTGAGAGGATTCACCAAAGACAGAGCAGGGAGCAGAACAGGCATATCGACAAAGTACACTGCTGAGGGGTGAAGGGGGTGGGTCAGGAGAGGTCTGCTGCACCATGTGGTCACCTCCCTGGCAAGGGAACTAACTTGAACTGAAGTGGCTAGCTTTGCAGTGCTGTGCTTTAACCCATTGCACCACCAAGGAGGACTCCTGAGTAATTTTCTCCTGTGAATTAATGAAATGATTTTCTAACTAGTCTCTTTACATTCACTTCAGTCCTATAGTTTATTGTTGCTAAAGCAACTTAATAAACTTTGATAATATACAAAATATAAGATGATGCTTTGTAGCCTAGATCTTGTAAAAATGTTTCCTTATACTTGAAATAAAAAGCAAACCCTTTATCTTGGCTAACACATTCCTACTTGATGCTTTCTTGGCCACAAAGCCAAGGTCAACTCTACCACTTTCTGTCTCCATTTCAAACACTTTGGCTTCACTCCGTTTCCTTCCACAGCTAAATTTATTCTTTATAATATTTTTAGATTTTCTTTATTTTGGTAGCATTAGTTCACAGCCCTGTATATGCCATGGGGAATACAGTCACACTCTTCCAGTTCATGTATCACACCCACAAGGAGCTCAGAGCCCTCTTCCATAACCTGTCGCGGTCCTCCACTTTGCTTCCCTCCCACCCCACCCCTTCCTTCTCCAGTAGCTTCATTTCTACAGTCAGGTTTTTAACACTTATAATCAGTATGGTTTAACCTCTACCTTGTTTTGTTTCTTTATATTTCATAAATAAGTGATACTGTGTGGTATTTGTCCTCTTCTGACTTACCTTGCTTAACATAATCCTTTCCTGTTTCCTCCATATTGTTGCAAATGGTAAGTTAATCTTTTTCATAGATGAGAAGCTATTCCATTGAGTATATATATATGTACATGTGTATGTATATACATACAAACATACTTGTGTATATGCACATGAATACACACAACTATGTGGATATACAACGCACAATTCAATCCTCTGTCTTTGAAAACTTACATTGTTTTTACAACTTGATTATAATAAACAGTGTTTCAAGAACATAAGGATCTCTGATTTTTGCCTTCATGCCCAAGTAGCTGCTCATATTATCCACACTGTCATTTGCCCTCAGACTATCAGGTGAGTCCTTCCCACAAGCAGCTGGCCACTTCTTTAATCTATGTGACTTCCCATCCTGATATAAATGGCTGTTTCCCAAGGGAAACTAGGGCTGAGTTGCTGATCGCCATCTTACCAACAGCTGACCACCATCTTACCAGCTAATGTTAGACTTTGGACTCTGAGGCAGGATGTTATCTAGGTTAGGACAGACTGCATTAACCACAAGCAAGCTATAAATCTTTCTCTCACTGACATTCTCTTTGCTCATGCCATTTTGATAACCTCTACTATTGTATCTTCTCCCTGTTTGCCTGTTTGGTTTCATGCCATGTAGGCATCAGCACATGAGTGAGGACCCACCAACTGGGCCATTCTTGTTATCCACTGGGTTTGTCCATTTCATTATCTTCTCAAATATCTCTGAAGCTACTAAAGAGAATCCTTTAACATCCATTTCCTTATTTGGCTTTGTATACTGAAAATTATTCTTTGTGTTTCAATAGATCTTTTTGTTTCTATGTGTGTGCTTCTATTACCCTGAGATGTCTCATAATTTTTGTTTGTCTATTGAGATTTAAGAATGAAACCTGTTTTATTATACTTAATATGGGTATTATATGGATATTTTAGGTATCTGTGTGATGCATTTGCTCACCAAATCACTAGTCAGTCTTGGAGAGGTTGACAAGATTTTTCCATGTTTGCATGTATAACATGGTGATTAACAAGTCTTATCTATATACAGGGGCTGGCAAAAACACTGGGTTCTTTACAACAAAACATTTCTTTCCCTATTCCTTTCTGAATGCTCTCAACTGTTGCTTTCTTTGACTAATCTCTGCTTTGAATGCAAGTCAATTGTTCCAACTCTTATATTCTCAAAATGCACCAAACAAGGTGGTCTGATAATGCACCCCCATCCCATCATCATGAACTAGTAAGGAACACATTTAATGGCATTTCGGTGGGAACAGTCTCTTTCCATCCTATTGATGAATGGTTTACTCCTCCTGAAAGACTGATGTCTACTGTTTGCCATATGAACAACTGTGTTTCTCTTTTTGAAAACACTTGTTGAATCCTGAACTCAAATTTATGTAGAAACTTATCTTCAATAAAATGATGCACATTTTCCCTGACTCAACTTCTTCTAATTGAGCAACTTAACTAAATCCAAAACACTTATGCTGTTTGTTTTGGTGACCCCAAATATGATTCTCTCTTATAATAATTCATCAATGAAAGGGTAAATATTAAAGAAGTCATGAGAATAATATATATAGAAAATTACTATTTTCCTTTTCTAGCTTAGGTAATATGTTAGATTAGAGGCTGAACATTTTGACTCTGACTAACCACAGTCACAGACAAATTAAAAAAAAAAAAAAGAGTCTTCTTCCTGCTCTACCAAATTGACTTGAGTACATTTTTGGAGACTTTTTGTTGAAAAGACAAATAATAATATTACCTACTTCAAAAGGGTGATGTGAGGATTAAAGTACTGTTTATAAAGTGCTTTAGCTAATCCCTGATGAAAAGATATTATCTATTATTTTTCTAAGTCATCAGTTGTAATACTGCTAGACACAGGACAGCTCTGTCACATAGGCCAATTGAATAAGGAAAAAACACCCTGCTATTAGATTCTCTGTATCTAATTAGGCCCTGGATCAAAATCACTGATGAGTGAAGCAAAGGATTGTAACGCCATGTTTAATTGATGGCAATGCCAATGTGGCAGTTGTAGTAAACAATTAAAGACTTAAGCAGTAACAGAGTCTGTAATAATTCATTGAAAACTGAGAGAGGCCCTCCATGGTGGCACAACAGGGTAGCTAGATGCAGCCACTTCAGTGCGAGTTCAATCCCCGCCCCATAGGTGATCCACATGGTGCAGCAGACCTCTCCTGACCGGCTCGCTGCTCCCCTCAGCAGTGTAGTTCATCAGTCAGCCTGTTTTGTTCCCCACTCTGTCTCTGGTAAAGCCTCTCACTGTCTCACTGCCCATGCACCTCTGGCTTGTACCCTTGTACCCCAGTTCTGTATGAATTAAAAAAAAAAAAAGGAAAATTGAGTGATTATATTATATTGATTTTAACTTCTATACAGTCAATGTTCATTTTCAGTTTTCTCTTATTTCTTAGATTATACATAAATGAAACAAATAATATATATACATACACACACACACACACACACATATATATATGTATATGTACAAGTTACTATCACTAGAAGATGAAAGTAGGCGAAAGCTACTATCAAAATTCTGGGCGGTGACTGGAAAATCAAAGAATGCTGCCAACTGAGGATGAGTAAATGAATTCTGGGTCCCGAGTAAGAAAAGTCAGGAGGAAAAAAATCTCATTTTCCAAAGAAAACCCTAAAAAATATTTGAACATAATGAGTAGTGTGGGTGGAGGCAAAGAGAGGCCTACTTTTGCAATGACTGTGCCAACTCTGAATCCAAAAACCCATGTTCAACTTGCGTTTGAGGCTAGAATAAATGCCTGAACATTGTTTTCACTAGGTTGAGACAGGAGTCAGACCTTAGGTAAACCTTACCTAGGAGTCTCTCTCTCATTTACCATTTACCACTTGATATCATTGGAATGTGTTAGCTGACATGTTTGATGTCCAGCAGAGAGTCTAAGTAGTGCATATTCTTATTGATATGTGGATGTCACAATGATGGGAGAAAGGATAAGCATACACATAAGCCAAAGAAAATCCAATCATCTATTTGAAAAAAAAAACAAAAACATTCTTAATTTTAAAGATACATGGGAATCAAGGATTATTCTATTTGGAGAAAGAAAATACAATTTAGTGTAAAATAAAAATAAATATTAAAATATATTTAACAGAGATAAGTCAGAGCAAAAAAAATTTAATCAAGTTCCATAAACATTACAGTGTCCTCTATTTCAATTATATTCAAGAATGTTTTAATAACAGTCCATAAAGAAGAGACGTCTACTAAAAAAAAATTGGAAACAGAGCTATAGAAAGAGCTCTTGAAAATAATGAAAAAAATACAGCAACTAAGTAGATGGAAGAATATCAAAAATCGTTTTAGGCACAGGATAAAAAGGTAAATGTATTTAAAATGTGGAGAGGAAATTATTGCAGAGGGAAAAACTGAAGGGGAACAATATTGGACGAAGAGGGAGAACTGTATCTAAATAAATAAGTATATATTTATTACATTGATAATCTTGATACACACACATATATATATATATATATATATATATATATATATATATATATCAAGATTATCAATATAAAAAGCCAAAACAAATGAATAAACAAACTTTAAAAAATTAAAAGATGGGCTGGTCGCACTCCCTGATGGCACAGTGCATTAAAGCAAAGCACAGCAAGCTTGCTGTAGTCCTTCAGTGTGAGTTTGATCCCCCACACCCCGGAGGTGACCCACATGGTGCGGCAGACCTCTCCTGACCCGCCCACTGCTCCCTTCAGCAGGGGACTTCCTCAGTCTGCCTGTTCTGCACCCCACTCTGTTTATGGTGAACACTCTCACCAACAACCCCCCGCCCCGCACACACACACCTCTGGCCTATACCCCAGTTCTGTATGAATACCTAGATAAATAAAATAAAACATGCATTAATGCATCTTGGCAATATTTAATGACTCCAAGTTTCAGAAAAAACTGCAAGGACATCAAGAGGGAAAAAAAAGGCTGAAAAATAGCGAATCTATACTAAGATACTGGTAGCATTATATCTGTCATTAGGAACTTGAAGGGAGATGGGATTAACACTTGAGCAAAGAAAACTCCCATTTATATTTTTAAAGACAACTCTAGTGTTTAAACTAAAGAATGGCACTAAAAACAAAAGAGAGAAAGAATATAATAGTGGACATTTTGAGGATGGCCCATGATTGCATTGCTGACAACTCATGCTGGAATGCATGTTTTCAAATCACATGAGGTAGACTGGGCTCCAAAGTGAGTGTGACCAGGAATAATAACCTGGACTTCTTCTGGGACTGGGGCCTGGGTTACCCCTTAGATCCCAGGTAAGTCCTCTCTGGGCTAAGTGGAATTCAGCTTCATATAGAAAGGAAATAGTTCACAATAATAAGGTCAAGAATGCTTGCCAGTCAAAATATAAGTTAAAACAGTCATAGGGTAAGTCAGATGCAAATATATATAGATATATGGAAAATTTATGTATGTCTAGAATATAAAAGGAGCTGGATAACAGAACAAAATAAACATATTTAAAAACTCAAAAATTTAAATGGACAAACTATTTGCATACGTCCTGAATAAGAGGATATCTGAATGGCCAGTGAACACTGAAATGTACTCAACTTCAGCAGTTATATGGCACATGACTGCTATAAAAAACACTGTGAAATATGGTGACACTCCATGCAAAAGCATGAAACCAAATTTAAAGACGATGGAAAATGCAGTGTGACACTGTTGATGGTGCAGGACAAAGTATTTGATAAAATGCTTTCAAAAACTTTTTAAGATCCTACTTCAATAATGCATACAATAACTACTCAGAAGATTGATGAAAAAATAAAGGAGTTGGACATCACTATTAATCAATTAGACCCATCAGACACAGAGCACTGCTGTCTGTGGAATATCTAAAAACCTATCAGACATACACAGAATAATAGTATGCTGATTACGTAAAGAATTTTTATAACTCAATAATATAAAGAAAGTGTGACTGTCCTTAACACTACCAAAAAATGCCCTTATGAGTTAAAATGGTGATTTCAAATATCTTTCTGTCTTTATTTTAAAGGTTTATTTATGCATACAGAACTGGGATATAGGCCAGAGGTTCAGGGGTGGTGAGAGGATTCACCAGAAACAGAGTGGGGAGCAGAACAAGAAGATTGAAAAGTACACTGCTGAGGGGAGCAGCAAGAGAATCAGGAGAGGTCTGTCACACCATGTGGGTCACCTCCGGGTCAAGGATCGAACTCACACTGAAGCCGTTTTTGCCAGGGAGGGCCCTGATAAACACCTTAAATATGAGAAAAATCTATCAGCTCATAACATTTCTCCTGAACCTGCAGAGAGGAACACCTGATGCCATAGAAAATAGCCCTGGAATTCAACAGGAGATCTGCATGATGGGTTATGGATTTTGTCAATTGAAGCGACATGGATGGAATTTAAAGACAGTAATACATCTTGTGGAATTTAAAGAGAGTAATATGCCTTGTTTCTGTCCCAGGAAGTTGGTTGCATAACATACTTTGCATAGACAGTGGGGTAGATTAAAAATAGATGATCTAAAAGGATGATGACAAATGAAGATCTAATATAACATTTATGCAGTATACAGAATAGTAACTGATTTATATTGAACACTGAAGTTTTACTAAAAATTAAATCAAAGTTAAGCTAGTTGACATGATATAGAAAATATTGGTGAAAGAATAATTTCCTTTTATTTTGAAATTATTTATAGTTCTATTTTAAAGATAAGTATTTTCTAAAAGTTCAGCACAAGCAATGTAATTACCTCACTCCCGTTTTGAAAATTAATTTCATCTTGTAAGAATAACATTAGAAATGTAAATGAAGGACACATTTAAATGATGCTGTCAAAGGAAAACAGTTTCCTGCTGTTAATGAATTGCTTTGACAAAATTCAAAATTTATAAATGTGTGAAATATTGATCTTCAATTATGATAACTCCAGTTTTATTATTAAAACTGTAATATTGATTTAACAAATTTAAGTTGATGAGTGTTTATAAAAATGAGGCGCATTTATTTTCACTACAAATATTGACCTGTAAAAAATAAATGGCTGGAAAAATTCTTTTTTTTTTCTTGCTTTCAGTAAATCACTCTTCCCATTTGTATGAGAGATTGTGTGAGTGCACGCACACACATGTGAATATGTGTATGATTTGTGCATCAGTTTGCTATAAAGGAAAACATGCTCTTTTGAAACATTCCTTCCCAGAGTCCTTTACACAACATTTAAGACAGAAGGTGCTTCACTGAAAAGTAAAAACTAACAGAATGTATCAACACCAACTGCACATGAAAGAGATTTAAAAGAGGTTATTATAAAGCAAAGAATAACAAATATGGAGTGAGCAGACCCCTAAGTCACTTACCAGGGAGAGAAGGAGAAAAGGATCTATGTCAGAACCAGTCTGAGATCAGACTTTCCACCAGGTTATACAAATGACCCATTACAAACTGACCAGTGGAGAGCCCCAGACAAAAAGTCATAGAAGTAACAAATAACAATACAATTGGAAAGTAAACCAAAAAAAAAAAAAAAAAACCAGGAAGTCCTTGAGAAAAGACTGGTTAAAGCACAGCCCCAAGAAGCTGGGTGCAGCTGCCTCAGGGTAAGTTCAATCCCTGGCCAGGGAGCTGACCACATGGCCCAGCAGACCTCTCCTGTCTCCCAGCTGCTCCCCTCAGCAGTGGATTTCAGATCTGCCTGTTCTGCTCCCCACTTGATCTCTGGTGAGTTCTCTCAACTCCCCAACTTTTGGCTTTGACCCCAATTCT
>NW_004567108.1:9567644-9574738 GCF_000260355.1 Condylura cristata | reverse complement strand
AGACTGAGAGGGAAGGGATGAGAGAACACAGGAATAGGGGTGGAGTAAAAATAAGAATAAAAACAAAGACAAACTAAGTGTTTGGCATTTAAATCTTGAAATGAATTTAACATTTTTTCAAACATAAATCGTTAATCATAAAAACTACTGTAAATCACTGCACTTTTGTATTAATCTAACATTCCATTGTTCTAGAAAAAAATAATTGCTTTATTAATAAGAATAATGTGTATATTTACAATAATATTATAGATATTTCCTATTAAATGCTCTTCTATAAAATATCTAATGATTTTGGTGTTATAATGCATGCTAATTAATTTTAGTGCTTCTTTAATGACTTGTATTTCTGATGGATATTAACTATCTATAAGATGTATTATTCATTATAATAGAAAAAACCTAATAGAAGAGCATCCTTTCAATAGAGACCAACAAATGAATACTAAAAATTCTTTTTATAAACCTGAGATCTAATTTACAAAAATAGGATTGAATTTCTTTTTAAAATAATGGAAAAATACTAACAATCTGACACTATGTTCACAGTTAAGTTAAAAAAAATTGTTTTCTGCATTTTAACATTTCAAATAGGAAATGAATCAAAAGTATTATTTTTAACACCTAATGCATGAAATACAATTCTGAAATTGCTGTTCTACTTGACAGTTAGATGATCCTTTTCAATTGTTGGCACATATCATTTAACTCTGACTCTTTCATTTCTCTAATTCAATTTTCTCTGATTTTATACATCAGTCTATGACTCCCTGTTATAAAATAACTGTAGGTATGGGAGATTTGTTTCCCAATTTGCAGAGTAGCACCTACTTTATATGAAAATAAGTTTTAAAAAATGTAAAAATAAAGTCATGTTTCTCCAAAAATAGTTGTCAAACATCTGTGTGTGAGCATCTGTGTAAGAAGCATGTTCTGAGGTCATACTCAGAAATTCTGAAGTATTATATCTGAGTTGGGCTCCATTAATCAACACTTTTTAAATGAGTATCTCAGCTAATGATGCCAAACACTGCATTTCATCGTAGTTCTTACAATAGCAATGCTATTGCAAGTGAAATGATTTGTTTAAACTCAAGAGAAACAACTTTTTGCTAGTGATTTGAAATTTCAGCTCTTGACTACAATTTTAGCTACCATGTTTTTCTGATTTCTCAAAATAATATCTGATATGAAATCATAATTGGTCATTAGTTCAGTGCTTTTGTCAGTCAGTCATTGTCCCTCAAACACTATTCATTAGTTTCCTTGAATATACTGGATACTGAGGACACAAAAAAGGAACTCCATAAGGTTTAGTGGGAAAATAAAACTAATGAGATAAGTACTTTGGACAGAGAAAGATAAAAACTGTATGATAAAAACAATCTTCTGCAAACAAAAAGATAATCTCTGAACATTGATACAATTTGTAGATGTCTGGAAAAAGGGGAATTAGGTGAAGATATGCAGGACATAGGAGCTTCCCATTTATAAGCTAAATAGTTTCTGAGGTTTTAGTGTGCAACACCATGACTGTAGTTAATAAAGTCGTGTTGCACACTGACGGTTGTGTCATCTACAAGTAAATCTCTATAAAGTTCTCATCACAAGGAAAAAAGAATGTGATAATAAGAGTGATGAATAACAGTCATTCATACTGTTTAAAAGCCATGCATTATGAAATTGTATTTTATACTATCTACATGTATCAAATCATTAAACTATCCATTTCAACTCATGTGATGTTATGTATGTCAATGATATACATACATAAAACGGGGGAAACATAAAAAATAAATCATAGGTACTATGAAGTATGAATAATCAGGGAAGCAGGCCATTATGAAGCCCTATGGAATGTGCAAGTTTTCTTTGCTGTGTGACAAACTATTACAGAATTAATCAGTTTATAACAAAACAGACTCATTATGTTCCAGTTTCTGTGAGTCGGCGTCTGACTACATAACTGGTTTCTCTGCTCAGGATTTCACAAAGCTATTGTCAAGGGAAGGGCATTCCTTTCTGGAGCTTGTGTCATCTACCAGACTCCCAGGGCAAAATGCAAAATTCATTGCTGTAATTGAGACCTCATCTCCTAGAGACTTTTGGCAGTTCGGCTTTTGTTTCATCCTTAGGCTGTTCCTGCCATAAAGTCTTGCTTCTTTAAGACCAGTGTGAGAGGACCCTACCTTTTGCTCTGAGAGGGAACACTATCACAGCAACATCACCGTATTCAAGGGGTAGAAACAATTTAAAGGTTCTACTCACACTCAAGGGGATCGCTTGAAGATTAAATTCAGATTATTGGGCTTTAAACTGGGGTCCTTTTTTCTGAATGGTGAAAAATGTTGGCAAAGAAACTGTACTATTTGGAAAGAAGCTGGAGAAAAGAAGTCTGAAAGGAGTAGAAAACAGAGAAAGTTTTCCTAGTGAACACTTCAGAAGTTTATATATATATATATATAATCTGAGAAACTAAGTACAGCTTCTGCTTCAGTGAAAATATCACCTTTTCTGTTGATATCTCTATCTCAACCATACGAGGAATATATTTTGAATAATGTAATACACAGCTTAACCGAAATGATACAATCACACACTTTAGTGTCAATAATGCCTATTATTACTATATTCACTTCAAAACATAGAAAACAGTATTTTTCTGTTTCATAACATGAAACAAATATGCCTCATATAACCAAACATTCATTAAACCTATTCTAAAAGAAAATACATAATAATCTCTTCATTCTTTCTTTGGTAAGTTTTGTTCTTTTCTAGTACTCTTTTGATATCCCATAAATTAAATGCTGAAAAACAAGATTGGCAATAATCATCCAAGGTTAGAATTAGAAATGTAACAGTTGGAAAGAAAAATAATTTCTTAGTTTATTTGAAAAACTCATCTGAAAGCAAGAAATGATTATCCCTAATATGTAAAATTTCCATTTATAGAGCACATTGTGGGTCATAACTAGTACTTATGATTTTTTATTTCCAATTCTATCTTCCCTTTGACATCAGAAACCAGCTTCTGTAGTCATGATTTCTTGTTTCCAGCAAAGACCCCAAATCTCATTCCTATAGGTCTTGAGGAATGAGCAGTTATACTAATTTTGAGTTAGAAAAGTATTCCTTTACCTTTTATTTCAGGACATAAGATTTCTAAGAGGGGTACTAAAGGATGACCTGATTTCCTTATTCTCTGAAATTCTTCCATTGTAAACCACCTTCTCGAAAAAGTCAGAAGAAGCCATTCCAACCTGTATGGTAATTTTCTTGTTTATATGGCATGAGAATCTCAATACAGCCAAGTGGCACACCCACCTATCTGTTTACAAAAATTCTATTCTTTCATTTAAATGTTTGTCCTTTGGAGAAATTCTTCCCTCACTAGGACATAATATCTCCGAAAAAGTAATCAACATTGCAAATCAGAGAGCAAATATCTGATTATTATGGCAAAGGTAAGAGGATACACTCCCATCTTCTTATGCTGCTCCTTCCATCTACCCACTCCCCTCCATCTCCACCTGGAACCCCTCACTCATACCCCTTTGCCTCATGCATATGAACATAGGCTGTGAAAAAATAGCACTCTGTGCTGGGCATTGATTCAAAGCATATACTGCACCTTCGAGAACATTACAGCAAACTCAAAGGCACTGCAAATGTCCTTCACTGTTTCCTCAGACTGATGAGAGTTAAAAGCAGGTGGTGGAGACTAGAAGTTAAAGAACAGGAAATTCATGAGAATAAGCTCATTTTTATCTTTCCTTTATTATAAGCTAAGTTTCCCTTAGTAGCAATGTTGTCCAGAATAACATGGGACTGAACAAGACATTCTGCACGTCCTCGGATGATGAGCTTGACAGACTTGCTAGAGAACTTGGAAAGAAATGAACATTTGGGGGAGAAAAAAAAGAAGCAAAATTTTATTATAGGGGAATGTTGATGCACCCAGACTATGTGTAAACTCAAGACTTGTCAGGTTTAACAAGTTACAAAATATGACCTAAACAATTGTTGCATTTGTCAACTTATTTGGAAAGAAACTAGCCAGATAAGATGTTTTCTTTGTCCATAATTATCTTAATTTAGTCAGAGATTAAGAAACCATGATCAGTATTATGAAAGTAATAGAGAGCATAAGAATGAGATCTTCTATAATTGAAGAGTGGAGAAGTAAAGATTAGTTGGGTGAACACACACAAAGACAAACTAACAAGGCCTCATGAAGCATAGCACAGATGGGCAAATTAGAGTCGTTTCAGGGTAAGCTAAGAATACAAGTGCATTGCTGCCAGCTTCCAGAGAGGTCTGTGAGTGATCTTGCCACAAACAAGTCTCTGGGAAACTGTTCACAGGAGATAAGCAATCAAGATTCAGAGTTCAAGGATGAATCCAAGAGTGAGATTTAGCTGAAGTCCAACAAGAAACGATCTGTCCATTACCAGATCTGACTTCAGAGACCTCCAGATGATAGTGACCATTTCATTTCCATCACATAAATTATGTTCAAGGTCCTTTTTGTAAATTACATATACAGTGAAGGGAACGCTGGAAAAGACCATCTCAAATGCAGACTAACAATGATGAGGGTTGTTGGAGTTAGTAAATAAAAGGGTAGGGTACCTACTTAAATATGTGTTTTTTAATATAATCAAATTGCCCAAATGTCCCATGTGTGTGATATCATATTTCATGTTACTTCCTCAGGTCTACTCTGCTTTAATTAACACCTTTACTATAAAAGCATGCTCCATGCACTATTTGAATAAATATCTTAATCCTATTTTTATTTTTAGGTTGTATTTTAGCACATATATATATATTATGATAGTTCTAAGCCATATTAATTAATCACTCCTGAAAATGTAGTGACTAGTCCTATTGCCTTATATTTTGCAAATTTGACCCAAAGGAACATGATAATTGAATTATTTGTACCAATTCCCTAAGGTTTATTATCTGACTTTTCTAATGTGTGTGTGTGGATGGATAGATAGATTGATACAGATATTTTAGTTCAAAATAGATATTTTATGCAGTTATGGATCATATTTAAGCTTTGTCTCATATGAAAAATATGAAATAACATACAATAGGACATCTTTATACATTATTTTATGGCATCTTACCAAAATACACACTGCAATTAAATTTAACCTTCAAATAATTCAGGATCTTCAAATAGATTTTGCAACCTCTAATGTTATACATAATCAAACATATATAATTTTTCCTGAAGTCAGACTTGCATAGTAGAATCACAGACAGTCTCTTCATCTCTGTGGTTAGTGCCATACAATTTAACCATAGTGAGATAAATTTCTGCCACTCTCTGACCCCTGAAAATATCCCAATGACAATCCTTTTTTTTTTTTTTTTTTCTGTTGAAGCAGCGTTGGTGATGCATACATCATTTGAAAGTAAAAGCTCAAATCTGCCATCATAAGAGAAGAAGTAGTAGAGGACCTTTGAATGCTTGGCCCGAGATGTCCATCACAGTAGACAATTAATTTGCTTGCTTTGTTACTATAGTCAATTCTTGGACTTTCTGCAGAAACTGCCAAACCAAGATTCTAATTAATGCCAGTCAAAATAGTGATTTTCATGGTTTGAACACTGTGAGGACTGAGGTATATTTAAATACAATTTTATATTACATCAATTTTCAACATTGTGTAGCTTATGATGACTTCAGTAGACAATCCTGCTGACCCAAAATAGGGTCTCATACACAGGGCTTTTTTTTTTTTTAATTTATTAGCAATTTAGATTGACTTACCTGCTGTATTTTTAATATCTTCTATAATGCTATAGAATTATAAGTTGTTTTGTCATTGTGAATACATTTTCTTTGCAAATATTGCTTTCATTTTACAAACATTTTTAAATTTTGATTGCTACATTGTTACCATGTATCATAAAAAACCACTTAAATTCTGAGGCTACTTGAAGTGAAGTTTAACAAAATGGAGTATCTAAACTGGCATATCTAGAAGCAAAGGCACTATCCGTACATTGTTTTATTGAAATTACCCACTGTTTATTTCAAATACCATCTCATCTCTATAATCTTCAAAACAATATTTTGTTGGTTGCCAATATTATATGACTTTATTCTTAATTTCACAGAGAAAGGTGAGTTCACCGCCCTCCTCAATGTATAACATATTGAACTTAACACTCAAGTAAGGACACATGATATGAACTCTAATACCAATTGCTATGTATAAATTCAGGCCCCTTTCAACAAGAATTACCTTCTGAGGCAGAAAAACAAATTGCAATGCTGAAAGTACATTTGTATAAATTCAGTAGACAAAATGTCATATAGTTCAAAAGAAACTTTCCAAAATTAGAAATAAGTTGCAAAGCTGATGTTTTTTGAAGAAAGAGACAAAGTCAGAGAAGAGGGAGGGTTAGTCAAAAAGTCAGAGGCTCTAGTGAATTTTTCTTTTTACATTTAAATGTTAATGAAATTATATTTTATTAAGGTTAACAGTTTACACCACTGTCTATGATTTTTTTGTAGCATTTCACAAAATTTACATGTATGTGATCTCACTAGAGCCAGCTCCAGAAGACCTATAGTCCTCCACAGTAGTCCACTGTATCCCTCTTCTCTTTACCCCACGCCCATTCTCTCCATCTCTTATCCTCAGTTCTACAGTTAGATTTCTAGTTTGTTTTTGGTTTAGTTTTGACTATTGGTTTGTTTTGTACTCTATATTCTATACTTCAGTGAAATCATTCAGTAGCTGTTTTTCTACTTCTAGTTTATTTTACTTAGCATAACTTCTCTACAATTCCATTCATATTGCCTCAAATGGCTAGATTTCATCTTTTTTAAGTAGCGGAGTAGGATCCACTATGTGTGTATGTGTATCGCATCATTTTTAACCAATCAACTATCACTGGATACTGACTTAGCTAATGTCAGTACTGATTCAATGAACATAAGAGCACAGTATCTGCATCCTTTGATTAAAGATACAGAAGGGAAGTTGATGAATCATATGGCAGCCTGCTTTTGTATTTATTGAGAAATTTCCACACTGCTTTCCACTGGGGCTGGTCCAGTTCAC
>NW_004567108.1:9563050-9565757 GCF_000260355.1 Condylura cristata | reverse complement strand
CCTTTCATTGTTGATTATATTTCTTTTTAAATGACTTTTCTATGATGAGGCTCCCATATTGAAGTGATTTTGTTTTGTTTTGTTGATAATTTGCCTCAAAAAAAAATCTATGAAACATTGATGTTAACTGAGTAACTTTTGTAGCAACTGCTACCTTACTCTCATTGCAATGTTTTTTATTATACAGCAAGTACTACATCCTTTTATAAAGAAGAATGGCAATATCCACTTTAACATGAAGGAATCAAACCTAGAAAGGATATTTCTACAGTCATGTAGTAATATTTAAATCAATGTTATTTATAGGTGATGCTTTAGATTTCATAGAATGAGATCCCTTGTATTTCACATAGACAATGAACCCAGCCAGAGCTGGTAACATTCAATTGGCAACTAAAAAATGAGCTTCAGGTATTTTTCAAACTGCTGAGTTTATCATTTTTTAACTTCATGACCCAGTTTACATACATCATTGAAATATAACCTCAGGCTATGCAGTGAGGATTTTTTTTTTTCTCTTGGTAACTATTTGTTAACATCTCCGACTGTTGTTTCAGCTACACTGGAGTTAATATGTATTGAGGTAGGACTTTTTTTTTTTAACACTCTGTATTTGTGTATTAGTCAGTTTAAATTAAAACTCATTTAAGGCAGAGTCTTTTGGACTCTAGAGCAGACCTATTAAGGACAAAGAAGAAGTAGACTTGTATGGAACACTTTAGACCATTCTATTGATTCATTTGAAGTTCCTACACAATTGTGTGGCTTTTAATTTACTTCAAATAAAATATTCTGTTAAATGTCATATGATCTGGATTTCTAACATTAGCATATTAATTGTACTTATTACTGTTCTAAAGACTAAAAAAATCTCAAAAATTTCAAAGGGTGTTCTTTGAAGGGTCACAAGAAATTGCTAATAGCTTTTCCCCAAAGAGATTTCTGGGTGAGGAGGTGGGGGGAAGAAGTGTTTCCTAATTAAGTATAATCTATAACCTTTTGTCTCTCTTGAACAAAATTCTTTGTTTTATACCCCCTGATTTCAGAAGTATTCCAGTCATTTCCATAATGCCACATTTTTTACTCATTTGGATTATTTTACTTCAATCATTTGACTTGATTCTTGACTGTCTGAGATTCTTGTTGGGGACACTGTTTTAATGGAAAAATAATGGCAATTGAAATCAGATACATTTTGGGTAAAATTCAAGTTTAACCAATATCTAGTTAAACAAATTTAAAACTAGTTGTGTAATTTTCGATGACCAAGTAAGCATGGATTGTTTCACAGATATTAAAGGTTTTAGATTTCATAGAACATGAGTTGTCCATCCTGGAATTAATGATACAAAAATACCCAACTATAATGTCTTTATTCTCTTATATCAATAGTTGCTATTAATGCACTTATACCAATAATTGCTATTAATTCACTTTTCCCCAAAACATTTCAAATCATTCATTCCATGAATGATATTTCCAATTTTCATTCTTTCACTGGGACTTTGTGAAAAGTCCATATGCTCCTACTGCATATGCCGAACTTTGTAGTTGAATTTCTAGGTGTTTTATCATAAACAGGCTTCTTAAAAGACTAGATACAAACAGTACAGACATATCAAAAATTCTGGGGAGAATTAAGAAAACATGAAAACAAACAGATATATTTATAGATGATAAGAGATAGAATCATGATCAGAAAACGACTGTCAGCTATCCAAAGGTTTGCCTCATGTTCCAGAAAACATTCACTGCGCATTCCTGTCAGCACCTTAGCATCGCATTTAGCTACACTGGACAAGCATCTCTGTTCCAGCAATTCTGGTCCCATAGGGGAGAAACTCGAAGCTATTTCCCCTAACAGAGTCTCCTTTTAATATTGTTAAAAAGCTTGGGTGTAACCTCAAGATTCAGGTAGTTCCACTAAAATTTTTCCAGATCCAAATTTGTTAGTTTAATTCATAGAGTATATGACCAGCCTCTCATGGGGTTTTGTTTGTTTGCTTTTAACATAAATTTACATCCTACTGAAGAGGTAAAGGATATTTTTAAATTTCAATATTAACTAGTGGGCTCACTGTCTTTTTAATATGGAATATACTAGTTTCTGAAGTAAGGCATGACAGGTATGTGGTTGAAATTTTCACCTCAATATGTCTAGTTAACATGGAATACCACATAGAGTGACAAATATTTTTTCACGTAATGAGAACTTTTAAGATTTAGTCTCTAAGTAACTTTCAGGTATGCGATAATAATAATGTATTTAATCATTGGTCATGAAGTTAAAAAAATGATAAACTCAGCAGCTTTAGGAATACCTGAAGCTTATTTTTAGTTGCCAATTGAATGTTACCAGCTCTGGCTGGGTTTATTGTTTATGTATAAGGGATCTCATTCTATGAAATCTAAAGCATCACCTATAAAGAACATTGATTTAAATACTACTACACTGTATGAATACCTTTTCTAGGTTTGAATTCTTCATTTTAAGGTGTATTTGCCACTCTTCTTTATGACAGAATGTAGTACTTGCTGTATAATAATCACCATCAGGCTGTATATATTATGTCTTCATACAATATTCATTTTAGAAATGAAAGTTGTAACTTTTGACCTCTGTGCATATTTTTTTGTCCTCCACTCCACTCCTTTATTGCCAATTTATTTTTCTAATGTGAGTTTGGTATTTTTTAATTATATATAT
>NW_004567108.1:9551908-9562421 GCF_000260355.1 Condylura cristata | reverse complement strand
GGAGGGAGGGAGGGAGGGAGGGAGGGAGGAGGATTTCCTATGCTATTTATTAAGAGATCATCCTTTACCATTATCGAATCTTGGCTTTTTGGCATAACTTAATCATAAAATTATGATTTATTTCTTAGTTCACAATTGTAAATGCCAAAGCCATGTTGCTTTGATTATTAATAAGCTTGTAATACAGTTAATAAGCTTGAAATCAAAGAACTTGATGCCTCTATGTTTGTTCTTTCTCGAGATTCTTTTGACTATTCACGATTTCCTGTGGATCTATACAAATTTTAAGATTGCCTTTTCTAATTCTGTTTAAAATACAATTGGGATTTTGATAGGGATTACATTAATCTGGAGATTGTTTTGGGGAGTATGTGCATTTAACAATAGTCTCCCAGTCCATGAACTTGGGACATATCTTTACATTTTTAGTATTCTTTTCATCAATATTATATTTTCTATTAAATGTATCCATAAGGATTATTTTGATATATTTGTAAATGAATTGTTTTTTTAATTTCTCTTACTGATTGTTCAATATTAGTATACAGGCAAACAGCAAGGTGTTGTATATTGATTTTCTATCTTATAACTTTGTCAATTAACTTATTATTTCTCAATTTCCTGATGGAATCTTAATGTTATCTTGCAAGTAATGATGGTTTTACTTCTTTTTGATTTTATATGATTTTTACTTTTTTTTGGCCTGACTTTTATGGCTATGACTTCTAATGCCATGCTGACTAAAAATGGCAAAAGTAGTCATCCTGTAACAGGGTGGTGTTCCCCAGATAAGGGGAGGTCCCAGGTTCTCTGCCCCACCCAGATGGAGGGTGGAGCTGAGCAGGGAGGAGAAAAATCTGGAGAGAAGACTGAAGAGGAAGGAAATAGGATGGAGAGCTAGAACATGACCTAAGGGAGGCACATGGGACAGAGACATGTGAAGAAGCTTTCTCTGGTTTCTTGTTCCTGGAATGGTTGAAACAGACCTGGGTGAGACCCCATGCAGAGGTTAACTATGGCAGGGTTTATCTTGATTTTGATATTGCTCTTTTCCTCCCAGACTTGTCTGGCCATGTATGACCCCTTCTCTATGGGTCCCCTCCAGATGGTGCTTTAGACTATGGCGGGCTTTCAGGCCTTGCTTTGGGACAATCCCTTTTGGGTGGACGTTTCCTCACAAGGGGATGGGTAATTTTGAGTATTCGATTTAAAAACTATATTCTCTGTCTTTTCTGTATTGCACACTGATTGTATTAAAGTTCCTTTCCATTAAAGGTCTTATATGTTTTGTCTGGATGTGGCAGATGGCAAAACATATTTAGAGTGGGCAGGTTTAGGTGTTCAGGAGTGCCCCTATCCCCCTGCCCTGTAACAATCTTGCCTTGTTCCTGATCTGAGAGTAAATACTCCTATCTTTTCACCACTAATTGTGATTTACTATGTTGACTTGTTGCACCTGGCTTTTATTATTTGAGGCATGTTCCTTCTATAACCCCTTATTGAGAGTTTTTGATCATAAATGGATGCAGAATAGGCTCATTTAAGAAAGAATGTTTCTTAGCAAGACATTAATTATGTACTAACTACTTGAAGATATCTCAAATATTAAGAATCCAATATGTATAATGGTGCACAAAAATGAGAATCAATATATGCTGTTTTTTATTTATGTTGTAATAGTATTCTGTGATAGCTTGAGTTATAAAGATTGCACTTAGACTCTATACAGCTTCAAAATATAACTGAAATACAAAATAACTAGAAACTTCTCAAGTTAGAAAGACAAACCATAATTACACAAAGACTTAGACCAAGAAAACTGTACAATATGTAAAAATATCTTTGAGTAAATAAACCAAAATTTGCTATCCATTCTTCAAATAATCTAAAATTATGGGAGTGTTCAATTTAGCAAGTTTGTTGAAAATTCATTTTTCAACTATTTTGTGAACTATACTGGGTGAGAAGGAAGCTGTTAAAACTGCCATATTTTTCTGTGGGTCCAAATTAATTTCAGAGCAGGTGATGAACACACATAAAGAGGAAAGTCCTTCTCTATCAGTAAATGTCTTTAAGCCAGTCAAACATGATGAGAAATCATGTAAGTACAGCAATTAAGCCAAGTGAGTGGTTTTAATGCTTAATGACTGGTTTTATTTCTAATTGAAACCAAGGCAGAGTTATTGCAATGGTATATGTTCCTAGAAGACTTCTGACAAAAAGAGTGTAACTTAATTTTTTTTAGACAAAACCTGTAAAACATATTAATTATCTATGAGTCAAAGGCAAGAGACCGTTTTGTTAGCATTTTCTATCAGATATGTCACATAATATTCATGACAGCTCAGTGAGATCATTATCATTATACACATCGTCTTCACCATCATCATCATCATCATTCTAAGTCTTTACTATGTTTCATTCTGCTTTGCTTGATGGTGATACCCTAGAGGACCCTAAACTGACCAAGACCCCTCTGTCCAAATACTTAATCAAAGACTGGGTTCTTAACCCACACACACAATTGCAAGACTGCTTCAGGCTTAGGAAATAACAAAGGGATTTACTTAACAAATGGGATAAAAAAAAAAAAAGAGGCCAATAAGGGCTGCTTACTTACCCAAAGCCGTGTCAAGTACTGTCCAGTCCTGCACAAAGACCATTATGATCATGTCCCCCACCACTGAGATGTGCAGCGTCTCTTCCTAGCAACAGGTGATGTGTCTAAGATGGCGTCTTCCTGCCTCTGACGCCCTCAGGCACACAGCAGCCAGACTCTAGGCCAGGTTCAGACTCAGGAAGATAACAGAAGACAGGACAGGAGATGCTCCCAGGGCTTCAGGAAGCTCCAGCACAGCACCAGAGAGCGACACTCAGGACAGAAGCTACAGCCACCAAATAACCCTACAAACGGCCTCACTGAGGCAGCTGAGCCAGGTGGTATCGATAGTAAAACCAGCACTCGTTTCAGTAGCTCGGCTACTTGCAAAGCTTTTTCCTCTGGCTTCCACCTTCAGAGGTCCGCAGTGACCTTCAATATCAGCCCCATCCCATGCTCAAGTCCACTGGCCCAAAAGCATCTCAAACCTTAAATCCTGGGACCCTAACAAACAACAACCTTCTTCCTTCTCCCTTTCCTTCCTTTGTGTTAGCTCCACTACCTCCTATTTCCTCTCAAAATCGATACTTTTTCACATTATCCCTGAAGCTGTCTTTCTTCACAGCAGCACCCTCAGGGAGGGACACCACCTGCCACAACCTGGCCTCAGTGCCTGGGGACGTTCCCTGCTTCTAGTCTGCATAACCATATTAGACAAATCCTTACTATTAGATGCCAAACAATGTTTTACAGCACAGTGGCACAGCTACCGGTATCAATCGTACTTCACAGTGCTTTTATTTATTTATTTATTTATTTATTTATTTATTTATTTATTTATTTATATCAATCCTGAGTTGAGCAAATCTATCTGCACCATTTTTTTTACATAATATGGTCACATTTTGTGTCCTAGGTCACATTTTGGGAAACCTCACAGTATTTCAGACTTTTAAAGTTTTATGATATCTCCTAATGGTGGTCTCTGATCAGTTTTCTTTGATGTTACTTTTGTAATTGTTTTGGACTGTCATGGGCCACACCATTATAAGATGGAAAAATTGATTGATAAACATTTTTGTGCTCTGACTATACTCCCTTTTCTCTCCCTCTCCTGAGGTCTTTATATTTACTTAAATACAACAATATTGAAATTTGAGCAATTAATATTCCTCTAAGTATTAAAACATTAAAAAAAGTTACATGGCTCTTATGTCAAATCAAAAGTTAAGGGTTTTCATCGCTGCTATATTTTGTTTTGTTTACTCAATGAAGGCAATGACTGATCAAAATGGTAATAATTAAATAAAGATAACAGTAACTTCAACGATCTTAAGTCTAGGAAGTTAATCACTTTAAATTAAAATAAACCTACGTTAGTAATTATTGACAGTGTCCATAGCTATTTATTTTTGTTTCAATATTTGGAACTATAGAATATGTTGAATCATCGTTATTTTCCCTAGAATGATGCCTGCTGAGAATATACTTGAAGTGCTAAACTAAAACATAAGCCTCATAGATATAATTTATTATATAGACTTTCTGTAGTTGTATATATTGAAATTTCTCCATTGCAATTCAGAACTACAGAATGGGGACTAATGAGCCAGTCAGAGATTAAGTATGTCTTGTTTGACTTGACTGAATTTTCCATATTAATATGCCTAATGCTGCATCATTAAATGTTGAACTCCTAATTCTTCCATGTATTAGATGTTTTCATAAAGTTTTAATAAAGCATGATCAAAGCACAACTCACAAAAAATTGAAATCAGATATATAGGAAAGAGGTATATTTATAGTTGAAGCTGAGGAATTTTGTGATGAAATCAATGCATGTTGCAGATGAAAAGGACTTGAATTTGGTGTATAAGTGGTAGAATGTCATTAACTAATTAAGTATCCCTAAAAATTCATAGTATTTTAAACTGAAGTCTCCCATCCCCAATATGAAGGTGTATGGAGGGAGGACATTTCGAAAGTAATTAGATTTAAATGATATTAGAAACTTGAGCTTCATGTTGAAATTACTGTCCTAAAATTTACTGTCCAGCAAGAAACCAGTTTTATTTCTCTCTGCCAAGTGGAATGTAGTGAAAAACAAAGTAAAACAAAACAAATAAGAAACAACAACAGCAAATTCATCCTTACATCCTTACTCAGGATAAGGGTTTCACTCAAATCAGCCTAGAGTCTAGGAATTCAGGTCCCTAGTAGTCAGGAATTAATGTCTTTTTTTTTAAGTCATCCGGTTTATGGAATTTTATATTACTAATTTATTTATTTATTTGGACTTAGTTTTTCACATTTGGACCACATCCTTTGTATCATAAACTTTTTAATAGACAACTTACTATTCTTGTAATCCTTTCAAAGTACTCGTACAGCCTTGAACCCAATGTTTAGGGACCTTCTATATTATAAGACCTTCATTGATTTCTGGCATCTTCCTTCCTGAAATATATACCCTTCTGTTCAAGGCTTCAGTGCAGTTGTTCTTAAGAGCATCTTGACACTATCTCCTCTTCGTTATTGTCACTCACATTTTCTACTTATTTCCTCAAATTATTTTGTTGGAAAACTGTGAACAAAATATTCTGACCTTCTTAAATGAAAACAGGCTTGTTTCGCCTTTCCATATTTGATAAATATTTTTTATTAAAATAAACTATATTTCTCCATATTTTTGAGGGATTTTTTTTCACCCATCAAGCAATTTTATTCATTCTTATGTTACTGTGATCAGTTGATTTCTTTGTTAACTTTATTTTTTTAAGATTTATTTATTTATACATACAATAATTGGGGTACAGACCAGAGGTGCAAGGGTAGTGAGAGGCTTCACCAGAGACAGAGTGGGGAGGAGAATGGGCAGATCGATGAAGCACACCGCAGACGGGAGCAGTGGGGAAACAGGAGAGGTCTGCTGCGACATGTGGGTCACCTCCATAGCAGGATCGAAATCACACTAAAGCAGCTGCAGCTGCAGTGCTACATCCTAACCTGCTGCACCTCCAGGGAGTGCCAACTTTTACTTTCTAAAAGATTTTAGGATCTTTTATTTGCTTTATGCAATTTTACCTGAGTATGCCTAGCTATGCTATGCATAACTTCAACTAATTCTTATCAGGTTCCTTTTATTTGAAACCTTACTCTTTCCTTCAGTTCTGGAAATTTTCTCATGCTAAAATGTAATAGCCTCTGTTTGGCTTCTTTGTTTTAGTGTTTTTGAAACCATTTCTATAAAAGACTTATTTTTTATATGTCAATTCTTTACATCATTTTACTTCAACACTTACATCACTTTTCTTCTACACTTAGATTATTATAGTTTGGAGGTCTTAGAGCCATATAACATCCCTTCAAGTTATCTGAATTATTAATTTTTAATTCAGAAATATCTTTTAAAATATATGATTTTTGCTGTTTTAAATATTATGTTTTATGTATGCAATATTTTAATCTCTTTAATAGTATTACTTGAGAGATATTACTAGTAATGAACATGATTTCTACAAACTATTATTAAACTATATCTTTCTGCAAATTGCTTCAAGGTTATTTCTCCTTTGCATATTCTAGATTTTTCTTTTATTTTTTATTTAAAAATTTCCCCAAAATTAGGTGATTCTTATTTTTAGGAATAAGGATTGAAGACGGTAAATTTCTATGCATATGTTCAGATTTTGTCAGCTCTCAAACTTTCCTTCAGGAGGAAAGTAAGATTCTAACCACTGTATCTGGGATTCCAGAAAACAAAATGTTGTTATTATTATCTACATTACTATTATCTATATTTTTATTTTCTATAGGTAAGTGCACAATAGTTCTTCCAGACATTTTAACTGAAATTTATTCCAATTTCATTAAGGTAAGCCCATCTTAATCTTCCTCTACAGTCAAGTGTTAAACTGTAAGATTGTTCTATATGGAGTTTGGAGGTGGAATCAAAAGTGGCCATGACTTAATACATATGTCTTTTTGGAAAATCTGGTGACTTGACATGTCTGACCTACTCTTATAAAGAAGCTAAAGAAGCAGAAGAAAGAGAACAGGTATATATTTGCATGTTTTATCAAAGAAGAATATGCATAACTTAATACAGTTTCCTTATAACTGAAGATCTTCCTTTAATTGATGGTGGTATAGACATTGACCACATTCAGTTCAGAAAAAAATGTGGTTTATGATAAATAAGTGAATGGGCAAATTTTATTCAGATCATTCTTTTCAAAATGTTGCAGAGTAATGAAAATTGTGGCAGTATTTTTTTTTTTAAAAGAAGAATCATTTTATATTTGCAAGTTTGGCGAGAAATCCAGTACAATGAGACCCTCAGACTTAGTGTAAAATGTAAAATGATCCATTGTAGATTGCTGTACAGAGAATCCAGACAACCAAAGGTTAAGTAGTGACTATCACTCTAAGGAAAACTATCAGATCAACCATCTACAGATTTGTGTCTTCCTTTTTCGGAAAGCAAAAATGTGCAGAAGGCACTGACTGCAGGTGAGAGTTTGGATATCATCAGACAAAGATTCAGATGCATTCCTGAATGATGAACGACAGATGTAATCATAACGACAGATCCAGCAGCTCAGAGCTGTTCCTTTTTCTTACTGAAACATTTTTCTCATGTTATAAACTCGCACAATCCGTCCACTCCTCCCAGTGACCTAGACAGGTCAAACCAGAGCCATTGTGAGAAAACTTTAACTAATTGTCACTAAATTTGATGATTAATTTAGAGCAGTTCAATGGTTTGGCATTTCTTCCCACTTCAACCTTGTACATGCAATTGATGTATGTGTGTGTTTTTGTGTGTAATGTGTACATACATATATGACACACACAAATATTACACACACACACACACATAGGTCTTAGAAAATATAAGTCATATTCTCTGAGTAGAAATGTTATTATTTTGTCAGTGGAAGGAGAGACTTACCATCTTACTTATGCTATTCTTACACATCCTAATGTAAAATTTCCTTGATACATTGTGGCTTCAGAGAATATTTGCATTAGAAGCCTACATTAATGAACATATCTTAAGCATAGTTGTGGTTATAAAAAGCATGCAGCAAAATACTAAAGTATACAAATACAACAAATGGTAGAGCTAGTAAAAGATAATTGAAGCATCACAAAATTTGTAGAAACTAAAAAAAATCATAAGATGTTATAATAGAAAGTAAGGAAATCATAAGATGAAACTCAAATGATAATTAACAACAAATAAATTTATAATTAATTAAATAATACATTGTGTAGGAATTTAAAAAAAGGAAATGAATATCACAAAACAGAAAGTACCCCCCAAAAAAGCAAAACCCAGTAATCTGTGTTAAAGTTACATAGATATTTGAAGATTGATTCAAATATCAATCTTCAATCTTCAAGAGAGCTAAACAAAGCAAAACAAAATTCAAAGGCTCTATAACAGGAAAAAATATTTCTAAATTAATGAAAAAAAACACATTATTTAAAAACACATATACAGAAAATCTATTAGGAGTGGAAAAGTATAGCTAGGACCAATCTCAATGAAAGAAAAAAAGAACAGACAGACACAAATTCTGAGGTACTGGATGATATCTATGATGGAAAGGAATGGCAAGCCCCCTACTGAGAGTGAATCCTCCCCACTGAAAGTGAATTCCCCCCTACTGAGAATGAATCTAGCTACAATAACTTAAATGATTGTCAGAAAACTCTCAAACTATTTGCCAAAAAAGGAATAGTAAAATAGAAAGTAATGAAGTATTATTTTAATTTTAATGTTTATAGAAATGCAGACTTTTGTAATTATCTAACTGGATTATTGAAAAGAAGACTTATTGAATATGGACAAAAACAAAAATCAATTACTATTTCTTACAACTTTGTGAAAAAATATCATCTGGGAACATACTTAGCAAATCATAAAAGAAATTCAAAATTGAAGAAGGTTGGAGCTTCTAAAAACAAAGTAACCCAGATGTACAATGAAATAAATTCTAGGGTGAAGCTGGTCTGGGTAACACACATGCATTAAAATATTAAAGTGGGCCCTCCCTGGTGATGCAACAGACTAGGACACAATGCTGTAAACTAGTCTCAGCCGCTTCAATGCCAGTTCAATCCCATGCCCTGGGGGTGACCACATAGAAGTGACCTCTCCTGACCTGCCTGCTGCTCCCCTCAGCAGTGTCCTTCATCGATCTGCTTGTTCTGCTCCTCACTCTGTCTCTGGTGAATCCTCTCACCACCACTGCACCTCTGGCCTGTCCCCCAGTTCTGTATGCATTAATAAATACATTTAAAAATAAATAAATAAATAAATAAATAAATAAATAAATAAATAGAAAGATAAAATATTAAACTGTAGAAAAAACGCAGTGAAGTTGAAGAGAGGAAAGAATGGGAATGTAACAGTTACCAGTTTCACTGGTGCTGTTTCTTAAGAACAGGACTCAGGTGATTGCACACAGGTGAATTGGTGGTGGGAAGTCCACAGGATTACAACAGAGATGAAAGAATGCATAAAATGAAGAATGATGTTAAAAATAAATTAAAAATAAAAGAAATGACTACCCAGATCTCAGTGTTTCCACTCACAAACGCTTCTTTTTAAATCAACTTAGAGATAACTGGTTAATTCTTGTTGAGGTGACTGGGCTCCCTAGGAATTGGTGTGTGAACAAGTCACCTTTTTGATCTTGCTGGGGTTTCCTCACATATTTGCAGGTGGCTATAAACTGTTCATATACAGTATCTGCTGTGAGACCGGGCCCTTTCCACAAGAATTTTCATCTCCAGTATATTGCTTATACAAAGGTCATGATCAACTCCTTGCCCAATATGTAGGCACAAGACCTTAAATGACTCAGAAGTGGCATATCACTAATTTCAATATGTCATGTTGACCACAGCAGGCTTTTGGTCTAGACTATCTTCAAGGATCGTGAATACATACACCAACACATGATGCGAGAAACTACCAAGTTACATTTAACAAAAGCAAGTTAGCCCCCTAGGGGCTAAGGCTTAAAGTCACAGTGCTATCAAGTTTATCTTTAAAGGTTGTTTTATGTCCATCCCACAAGTTTTGATACTTTTGTTTGTATTTTAATCCACTTCAAGCTGTTATTTTCCCTTGAAAATCCTACTTTGATCTATTGTTTATTTAAGGATACTTGGTTTAATCACATTTTTGTAACTCTCCTAAATTTTCCTGTTGTTTTCTAGATTTATACCACTGTCAGAGAACTTACTTTGTATAAATTTATTGAGACTTATTTCATTACATAGCATGGATAGTGTCCATGAGTGCTTAAGGATACTGTGCTTTCTGCTGTTTTTGAACTATTTACATATAAAACAATAAAGTTCAAGACCAAACTTCTTTAAGCAAAAAAGGGACATAAATAATAATGATAACAACAATAATAATTTTGATATAAACTTATTTGAATGTGAAATGCAACTTAACCATGAGATTGTGGCGTCATTGGCAGTTCCCACTGCCTGCTTTGACTTAAGTGAATAACTGTCAGTGATTCCTGATGATACACGGACACAATCTGGCCAAAGACATTGTCTCTGTGGGGGAGGGGAGGGATAACTCATAACCATGCAGCAGGGAATCAAAGGAAGCTAAGACCTCAAACCCTAGTGACAAGAGGCAACTTTTTTGAAGAACAGGAGACATATTTAAGGGTTGGTTTCAGCTATGCCCACAAGTAGCAAGGGTTATCTATTTAATTTGTATTGAGATAATGTTGCTTTACAATCCTGAATAGGTTCGCGCCTCCCCAGAACTATGTCACCACACCACACCCCCCGCCAAAGCACCCATTGTCCACTGTCAAGGCCTTTGCCCCTGCCTTCTGCTCTCACCCTCATCCTCCCTCCATCTCTGGTAGC
>NW_004567108.1:9547199-9551616 GCF_000260355.1 Condylura cristata | reverse complement strand
GTGCAGTTAAAGTACAGCACTAAGAAGCTAAAGCCACTTTAATATGAGTTCAATCCCTACTCCTGGAGGTGATCCACAGGTAGCTGCAGACCTGACCCGCCCGCTGCGCCCCTCAGCAATGTGCTTCATTCATCTGCCTATTCTGCTCCCCACTCTGTTTCTGGTGAAGCCTCTCACTGCCCCTGCACCTCTTGCCTGTACCCCATTTCTGTATGCATAAATAAATGTTTAAAAAAACAAAACTTAACATCAGTCTTTGATCTTCCCTACCAAGAGAATATGTACAATACATTTTTCTATTACTTGGATAATGTGTATATGTGTCGACTATGTACACAATAATGACTTTTGGGAAAAGTATTTGTTTTATTTTTACTTTTTAAAATATTTGTTCACTTATGCATATAGAACTGGGATACAGACTAGAGAAGCAGGGGGTGAGCATTCACCAGAGACAGAGTGTGGAGCACAGCAGGCAGATGAACGAAGCACATTGCTGAGGGGAGCAGCAGGCCAAATGGGAGTGGTCTGTTGCACCTTCTGGGTGAATCCCCTGACCTAGGATCAAACTTGGGCTGCGGTGGCTGCAAACAGTTTAGCTTCCTAGCGCTATGATTTAACCTGTTATTTAAGAAATAGAAAGTGCTTTTGAAAAACACATTGGAGAATAGAAGTTCTCTTTTCTATCTATGGGAGGCAAAAAAATGGAACTGTGCCTGAGCAGAAACAAGGTCAAGCTAACACTTGTTTTCAGCTGAGAAACCCTTTCCACCTTCCAAAGAGGCATATTCACAGATTGCTTAGATATCGTCTGCTCCTACACACTATATTTCACTCAGAGTGTGCTGCAAGACAGTCCACTCCTTTATAGATATTCATAAGGAGCATGTTGTGCAATCTCCATTTTCTATGCTCTTGGTATGCTACTTATCAATTCCTGGTGTGGGACGAAAAGGAGATGAATGTTCTGCCTTCACGTTGGTGGATTCTTCTGTAGTATCAAGAGGAAAAACAACTTTCAGTTGGGATAGAGTGTATGAGATTTTAAGATGTAAAACTCTGATTTCTACTTTTCTGACATATTATCTTCCTGGAATACACCCGGTGATTTTTTTTCTGACTAGAATTCCTGGCTTATATACAGTAGGCTTGCTTTCATTGTGCCTTGTAATCCGGTCTTTCTCACACTTTGTTCAGTAATTGATGTAATTTTCTATGTTCACTATACAGTGTTACATAGAATTGTCATCTAATGACATTTTTGTTATTAAATCAAGGGTAATAGAAATATCAGGCATTGTACGTTGTTCTATCTTATTAGATGTGCAATTGCATTATTTGAAAACCATGTTATAAAGAAAAGATGTTGTATAACATAATTGAGTCAAGTGGATTTCTGTTGCTTAAGTCAACCAATCTGTGAATTTTGAAGTCACAGCAAACTTCATATACTCACCAATGGGAAATCCAATTATTTTAATTTCTTTCAGGACTTGTGCATAAAGCATACAGTTGCCTGGCTACTAGAAATTCACTTAGTTCTTACAAAAAGAGAAGACACTTGGAAAAGAAAGTAGGGTTGATGCCAAAACCAGTGTTCCTTCTTTGTGTAAGAAGCAGGTGCTTCACACGTAAATAAAAATGAGCTTAACTATTCATTGTGCCTTCATCTTAGTTTCTGGAATAGGTTTTGCATGCCTGTTTGAATTCACTAAGTTAAGCCTTGCATCTCAGAAGAAATTCATTTAGAACATTGTGTAATGAGCAAATATTTATTTTAAGCACCTTCCATGAGTGAGTTATTTTTCTTCTCTTTTATAGCTTTTTTTTTTCCCCTTCAATCAAAATGCAAGCTGCTTTGTTTTAAGTTTTGGACTTAAAATGAAGCAATAAAAATTGACACTTTTCATGATCACTGAAATATTTTGCTAAAAATATAAATGATGTCTTGAAGGTGTTGCAAATTCAGCTGAAGTCAAAGCTCAATATTCCACTGGGGCAGTAAGGGAATAGTAGGGAAAATGTCTTCTTTCAGGAACTGCTCAGAGGATGGACAGCTAAATTACTTGACAGCTTATGTAAGTGAGAAAGAAGCATTACTACTAATGAGCAGCATGTTTTTCATTACACACACGTAGTAAGAGACAATGTGGCCAAACATGAATTATCAGGGCATCTATATATAAATGCATTCAGCTTTCATACTTGTGTACAGACTTTAAGTACTTAGAACCACTATTTGCTTGACATAAGTTAAAATCACTTCTTTCTCGATGCTCTGTAGGAAATGTTCCCTATTGTTTTCCAGAGCAAATTATTTTTGGTTGCCTGCAGCTATTTTCAGGACCTGAAGAATTTATAATTGCATTGGTATAGATCAGTTACATTTTACTAGTTATAGGACACAGAATATTTTAGTTATTAAAGTGTGCAATGCTTGGATGTGGGATTGCATTTCCTTGTTTTGGTTAATAATATTGATAGAAGTGACATAAGATACTATATCTGCAAAAGAGACAGAATATATTAGAAACCAATTTAGGTCAATTCAAATGTGATTGATTCAGTGCCAATTAAAGCCCTGGCATGATGCTGAAATTACACACACATACACACAAAAGAGATATGGGTCTGCTTTTAAAGATTCTCACTATAACAGGAAAATTAATAAAACATCAAATTATTCAGAATTGCAAAAATTTAGAGATGGCTGACACTGATTTTTACTTTTGTTTATCATAGCTTCAGAAAAATGTAAATATCCTGTAAATCAATTTATGTATATGCATGTTAAAATATGTAAAGATAAATCACTATTTTCAAGGTTCAAGTTGATTGTAAATACTTTTATATGTCACCTATTGATCAGAGGCATGAAATTAATCCTTTATAGTTTACCATGCACTTGTATCTCTTAATACATTAGTATTCATAAATGTTTAGATTAATTAGTTCCCTATGGCTATTGTCCCTGTAGCCACTAGCCTTCTTTGAGTCATTTTGAATACTCAGAGTAAATAAAAATGAATCTCAAAGTCCATTAGCTTAAACTCCTAGCACTATGAGCCTCTTCTAAATTTCCTTACAAATCATCATCTACACTATGCTTGAGAATATCCCACATCAGGAACTCTTCACTTTATGAAGCAGATCATTAAATTAATGAACAAGTCTACATTGGAAATATCTTCCTAATTGAGCTGAAAACTGCCTGTTCATTTCCAATTCTGGTTCCTAGTTCTGCCTTGGAAATTGTTTTCTCCAAACACTGACTTTTCCATATTTAAAGAGACATCTCCCTATTCTCCTACTTCTAATTTAAGCTAGACATTCCCTGTAGTTTTTTTTTTTTTATTCCACACAGATTCTTAGTCTACATTTTGCTAGATTTTTCATGTGAATATGTTTGTAGAAGGCTATTTTTCCTATTTTTCAAGGTGCCATCAAAATCCAGCTAAGGCACCCCAAATTTAGGAGATGTAGACCTTCCTCTTAAAAGTAAGCACTTTTTTTTTTTTAAGCTTTATTTATTTGTGCATACAGAACTAGGGTACAGGCCAGAGGTGCAGGGGCAGTGAGAGGATTCAGCAGAGACAGAGTGGGGAGCAGAACAGGCAGATGAAGGAAGCACATTGCTGAGGGGAACAGCGGGCGGGTCAGGAGAGGTCTGCCATGCCTTATGATCACCTCTGGGGCTGTGGGGATCGAAATCAGCTGAAGTGGCTTTAGCTTGTTAGTGCTATGCTTTAACTCGCTGCATCAGCAGGGAGGGCCCCAAAAGTAAGCACTTTTTTTTTTTTTTAGATTTACTTGTTTATGCATACAGAACTGGGGTACAGGCCAGAGGTGCAGGGACAGTGAGAGGATCCACCAGAGACAGAATGAGGAGCAGTATAGGCCAACTGACGAAGTACACTGCTGAGGGAAGCAGTAGGAAGGCCAGGAGAGATCTGCTGTATCATGTGGTCACCTCTGGAGCTGGCGGGACTGAACACATGGGAAAACGACTTTAGCTTCTTAATCCGCCTCACCACCAGAAAGGGCCAAAAGTAACCACTTTTTAGTAAATACAACAAATTAATGCTTCAAGCACTAGGCAAATAATCACATTATTTCACCAACTCTTCAAATATACATCTTAAAGAAATCTAAACATTTTCTGCATTTTGTTCAAATGTTACAACATTTACATAATTTGAAAGCATTATTATTAGATTTAAAAAACAAACAAACAAAAAACAGAATTGGACCCTCCCTGGTGGCTCAGCGAGTCACAGGACAGCACTGAGAAGCTAAAGCCACTTCAGCATGAGTTTGAAGCCACCCCGGAGGTGACCCACATGGCCCAGCAGACCTCTCCTGATCTGCTCTCTGCTCCCCTCAGCAGTGTACTTCATCAGTCGGCCTGTTCTGCTCC
>NW_004567108.1:9538812-9546534 GCF_000260355.1 Condylura cristata | reverse complement strand
TATTTTAAATATTGAGAAAAATCAATCATTTTTTATTGAATAATAATGTAAAGTGGTTCCATGTTACCATAGATTTTCTTTTCTTTTCTTTTTTTCTTTTTTTTTTTTAAGATTTATTTATTTGTGCATACAGAACTGGGGTACAGGCCAGAGGTGCAGGGGCAGTGAGAGGCTTCACTAGAGACAGAGTGGGGAGCAGAACAGGCAGACTGATGAAGTACACTGCTGAAAGGAACAGCAGGCGAGACAGGAGAGGTCTGCTCCACCATGTGGATCACCTCTGGGGCTGGGGATCAAACATGCCCTGAAGCATTGGCTGCTAGCTTGTAGTGCTGCATCCTAGCTCATTGCACCACCAGGGAGGGCCACACTTCAACTGTTCTTGAACATACTCCTTCACACACACATCAACCGACTGATTTTTTCAGGCATACTTGGCTGAGAGTCCCTACATAAGGAAATGGCGGTAATATGCCAAAGAGTTCAGAAGCTTGGGTAAATTGAATTTCAAAATAAGAAATAGATTTAGTCAAGAACAGTGGTTTAGAATGAACATTTTTCAGATGCTGAGCTATTGCAACTTGGCTTGTGCCAACATTCATTATCTTCATAGGGGAGATCAAAGACTCATCGTTAAGTTCTAATAAAATAACACAATATCCTGTGAATGCTTAATATTCAGAACACCCAATATGAGTCCTAAGTCACATGAACACACCAAATTGTTGGTTAATACCACGGGATATGCAGGTAAATCAATATTAAAATAGAACTGGGTGGGGATAATGCAAGGTGAAGTAGGTCTGAAGGAGAAAGACAAATACCAGATGATACACTCCTATCAGGAATAGAGAGAAAACAAAGGAACTGATAAAGTTAAACCAAAACAAACACCATAAGTATGACTATAGAATTGCGACTACTAGAGATGGAGGGAGGATGAGGGTGAGAGCAGAAGGCAGGGGCAAAGGCCTTGACAGTGGACAATGGGTGCTTTGGCGGGGGGTGTGGTGTGGTGACATAGTTCTGGGGAGGCGCGAACCTATTCAGGATTGTAAAGCAACATTATCTCAATACAAATTAAATAGATAACCCTTGCTACTTGTGGGCATAGCTGAAACCAACCCTTAAATATGTCTCCTGTTCTTCAAAAAAGTTGCCTCTTGTCACTAAGGTTTGAGGTCTTAGTTTCCTTTGATTCCCTGCTGCATGGTTATGAGTTATCCCTCCCCTCCCCCACAGAGACAATGTCTTTGGCCAGATTGTGTCCGTGTATCATCAGGAATCACTGACAGTTATTCACTTAAGTCAAAGCAGGCAGTGGGAACTGCCAATGTCGCCACAATCTCATGGTTAAGTTGCATTTCACATTCAAATAAGTTTATATCAAAATTATTATTGTTGTTATCATTATTATTTATACCTCTTTTTTTTTGCTTATAAAAGAAAAGTTTGGTCTTGAACTTTATTGTTTTATACACCAGTATTTCAAAAACAGCAGAATGTACAGTATTCTTAAGCACTCATGGACATTACCCAGGCTAAGTAATGAAACAAGTCTCAACACATTTAGATAAAGTAAGTTCTCTGACAGTGGATTAAAACTAGAAAACAATAACAGAGAGATTTGGGAGAGTCAGAAAATGTGGTTAAACTAAGTATTCTTAAACAATGCAACAGGATAAAATGTTCAAGGGGAACTAAAATAGCTTGAAATGGATTAAAATACAAACAAAAATATCAAAACGTATCGGATGGATATAAAACAATCTTTAAAGATAAAGTTTACAGTGGTAATACCTTATGTTAAAGAGGAATAATTCTCAAATCAGTGTAAAATATCTACGTTAAACAATAAGAAAAATAAATTGCAAATTCTTTTAATAAATGTATGTTATGTAAACATAATATATATATGAAGAAGCAATGAAATTAAAAAGATTACATCACACATAAGTGAAAATAGAGATTAAAAAAATCAATGAAACTAGAAATTGGTTTTTTGAAAGTGTTAACTGAAATTACGAACCTTTAGAGAGAATTAAATGGGAAATATCAGTTTTGACTACATGCAAATACAACTCTAGCAACAATATACTAAGATAATTCTATCCTACAAATTAGATTCAATTAACTGATTTACAGAGATACACATACTACCTAATTCAAAAATTAGAAAAATCTAAGCTGAAAAACAAAAACAAACTTCCAGACTTCAGAATAGTAAACAGATTGAGTTAGTAACTATTTATAAAAGTTAATGAAAAAGCTTTCCAAAATTTCCAAATGCTTCCTTTGATGCATACTATAAAATATTTAAGAAATATTAATAACAATGTTTCCCCATTTTTTTCTAGAATGAGAAGTTTGTACTTTTCAATTACCTCTATATGCAAAGTGTCACCCACACAAACCAAATGAATTCACAAAAGTAAGTTAAAACTCCAATCTCTTGTTAAGTTAGACAAAAATATTCAACAAAATGCTACCAAATGATATCTAGTGACATGGAATATGTGTGTGTGTGTGTGTAAATACACACACATATATGTATATATACACATATATGCATACATATACAGACACACAATCATCTCAGTAGATTTGGGAAAATATTTGATACAATCTAACACATTTTATGACGAATGTCCTTCTAGAAACAGAAGAATATTTTCTCATTATAATGATATAAAACCTGGCCACATCATGTGTAATTGTGAAATATTAAATGTATTCACCCTAAGGACAGCGATAAAGTAAAGATGGTCCCTCACACCATTTCTATGTAAAACATTCCCATGTATGTTCTAGAACCCAGGAGAACCCAGACAAGAAAATGAAATAAAAGCAGCCAAACTACAAAGGATATGTAACATTCCTTTTCAGTGACATGGTTTCATATAGAGAAAAGTGCACCTATCGTAAAATTAGGACAACTTAAAATATTTTTAACCAGATTGTAGGCTATAATTTCAATATACAAGTAAACTTTGTTACTATACATTAATGATGAGTAATCCAAAAATTAAGTTACCAGACAAATTGATTTAAAATAGCATCTAAAAAAGTGAAACAGAGGCAAAATTAACAAGAATGTAAAAATATATTCTGAAAAGTACACATCTTTGCTGAAATAATTGAAGAATACCTAAGCTAATAAATAGGAATTCCATGTTCATGAACTTGAAGGTGATATTGTTATCGTGGTAATACTCCTCAAATTGATAATGAAATGAAATTTAAACCTCATCAAAATTCTTGCTGCCCTTTTTTTTTTTTTTTTTGCAAAATCTGACAAATAGATCCCAATCATATGGCCATACAAGATGTCCAGAATATACAAAACAAACTTAAAAAAAGAACAATATTGAAAAACACATTTGCTGCTTTTAAAATTTATGATACCGCTTATAATTACTGTCACTTTGGTACTGGCTTAAGGACTAATAAATGACTGGGATAGAATTGAAAATCCATAAATGATCTTCCACACCTATGCACTGTTGGTTGATTTTTGGACAAATATGACATACTACCCAATGGAATAGGAAAGCTTTTTCATTAAATAGTGCTGGATCATCTGTGCAGTCATATGTAAATGATTGTGGTGAACCTTGATCTTACATTCATAGCCAAACTATAAAACTCTTGGAAGACAGCATAGGAGTAACGTTTGTGATCTAGGGTTATGCCAACTTTTATTAGATAAGACACAAAAATCATAAATATATAATTTAAAAATAAATATGCTGGTTAAAAATAAACCATCAAAATTAATATACAGAAGTAAAATTAAGTGACTTAAAGGACATTACCAAGAGTGTTAAAGGACAGCCCAAAGAATATGAAAAGTAACTACTTTTCAATATATAGTACAAATAGCTAATAAGTTAGTTAAAAAACTTGTTTATGCAATTATTCATCAGAGAAATGCAAACATACCTAGGGATATAGTAATTTGTACTCACTGGGGAACCATAACAAAGAAAGGTGAGAATATGGAGTAATTGCAGCTTCCACATGATTGTTTGGCATGTAAAATGCTAACTGCTTTGTAAAAGAATTGGGCAGTTCATTATATAGTCATAATAAAGTTAGCATATGAAAAATGTCATAGATATATGTGTGTGTGTGTGTACTCAAGATAAATGAAAACATATGCCAGTACAAAATTTTGCACACAAATGTTAATGGTAGCATTATTCATACTTCCCAAAATTGTGGTCATAATCCAAAACACCATCAACTGATGGATGGGTAATTAAAATGTGGTAGAGTCTTACAATACATATGAAGAAGATATGCTGCATGGCTGAGCATTAAAAAATTATGGCAGGGCCCTCCCTGGTGGCGCAGCGGGTTAAAGCACAGTACTAAGAAGCTTAAGCCACCTCCACATGAGTTCGATTCCCACCTGCCCCGGAGGAGATCCACATGGCGTGCGTGGCAGACCTCTCCTGACCCGCCCGCTGCTCCCCTCAGCAGTGTACTTCATCGATCTGCCTGTTCTGCTCCCCACTCTGTCTCTGGTGAATCCTCTCACCCTCCGCATCTCTGGCCTGTACCCCAGTTCTATATGAATAAATAAATAAATCTTTAAAAAAAATTATGTCAAGTTAAAGACAACATTGCAAAATACCCCATATTGACTGATTACAACTGACATAAATTGTCCACAATAGGGACATCTAGGTTAGTGTGTGCTGGTTGCCTAGATTTTGGGAGGCTGGAAAATAATGGGTACTGATTGCTAATGAGCATAGGTATTTCAGGAAATGATGAAAATATTCCAAAATAAAGTAAATGTGAACTTGTTTTATCAAACAATAAATAACATTTGTGACTTGTATTACTTCATTGAATATATGGTTCAAACACAAATATAAACATAAGTAGCCTTACTAAAGATTAAATGAACCTATTAATAATCGTTTAGAATCACTTCTCTGGCTTTTGGCTAAGATCAAGCATAATAATTCAGTTTTTAAAGTGATGAAGACAAATAATGAAAAGAATGAATCATTTTGATTTTAAGCTACTGAAGATAACTATATGGATTTGATAATTTTCCACATTTTGATTGTGAAGAGCAAAACTTTCAAGGCATATCTTTATGTTTGCTTTTAGTGATATAGCATGACAGTGATTGAAATTGCAGTACTATTGAATTAATTTAATTTTAAAAGTCAATATTCCTAATAATAAAAAAAAATGATTTCTTTCCCACATGGAAATGCCATTGCAATGCCTTAAAATATTAATTTTTAGAATGTGCTTTCTGAAATGTTTATCTGATTAGTGCAGAGAAAATAGCATTGCATATCTTACTGCTCTGTTTAGATCACACCGCTTACCAAGGTTGGTCCTTGGTTTGCTTCTGAGGAATTGGAGTTCTGAGGGGTTCTCACTATTCCCAGAACAGGTGACAAAATTCACTATGCTTCAATTTTTGTATAAACTTTTTGTGATTTATACTGAACCCTCACTTTCTCTCTGGGAAGCTGGAATGATGTAAGCAGGTCTAAGTAATCATCCCCCATTCAAAATCATGGATCCCTACCTCAGCAAACCCCTTCATACAACATTTTACAACTTGCCAATATATATGGCACGTTTGAAGGTCTCTTGTGTGACACCACTGGGAGATGAACTCTGGAAACTTGAGATTGATTTATCTGAATGTTCCCCCAACTGCATGTTCCCTTTGTCAATTTTGCTGTATTTCCAATCACTGTAATAAATTATAGCTATTAGTGCAACTAGATATTGAGTCTGAGCCTTTATTGAGTCATCAAACCTGGCAGCGTCCTTAGTGACACCCCATTATAACCACATAGCAACTAGCTCTCTCTCTATTGCTTTCTTTAACTTTGTTCCACTTGTTACCTTGAACAATTTACAGTGAAATTTATGTTTTACATGTATGTACTATAAAAATATCTACGGGGATTATTTTGAGCCATTCCCATACTATGAATGTGGTTAGTGCTTACTTATCAGTACATGTCTCTATATTTCTGATATAATATTTATTTTTAGAATTTCTGTTTTTGCAGGAATAGCATATTATGGTGTGTATTCAGAAGTTATAATTACAGACTAGACACTTACCTAAGATGTATTATATTTACATTAAAACATTTCCCTTGTAGGGGAAAAAAAAACTTACTTGTATTCATTTTTTCCTCAAAAGGTACTTGAGAAATAGAGCATCATCTTAGTAAACTTGTTGATCGCATGCAAAAGATGATACATTATTCTCTTTTCCTTTCCTGTTTATTTAGATAGAAAAAAGCTTCTAGCTTGCTATTAAATTTTGGGAGTAAGGCGATACTAATGGTGTCTGTTCTCTCAGCTAAGAGCAGAATAAACCTAGTTCCACTGTAGTTTATCACTTTTATTGTTTTCTTATGGATTTTTAAAAATAGCTCCAGTAAATATGGTCAAAAGGAAAGACAATAAATTCATAAAGTAGCTTAGGTATTTTGGTTCCCAAGAAAGTTTTTTTTTATTACTAGGGGATGTTCTGTATATAAGAACTGGAAAACCATCACAAAGGCAAAAGGTTAAAATGCAAAGTAAGTGTAGACAGTTCTCTGCCATTAGACTTCCCAAGAGAGGTCCCTTCTTTTTTCCCATTTACTACTCCATCATTGAAAATTATTGTTAAATTTTGTTTTATTAGAGGCCTCCCTGATAGCACAGTGGGCTGAAGCATAGCATGCTAAAGCCACTTCAGCATGAGTTCGATCCCCACCCACCTCGGAGGTGATCCACATGGAGCGTCAGCCCTCTCCTGACCTGCCTGCTGCTCCCCTCAGCAGTGTGCTTAGTCAGTCTGCCTATTGTGCTCTCACCGCCTGCACCTCTGCCTGTAACTCAGACCTATATGAATAAATAAATACTTTAAAAATAAAATACTTTTTAAATTGTTTTATTAATATATTGAGCCTTCTAGAAGGCTATTAAGATACTATGATGATACAGTAATATGGTATTTGTTGTTATTTACTTTTATTCTGTATCTATTTTTTTTTTATCCTTGAAAATTATTTCTTAAGAGATATAATCATGGAATTAGTCAACTCCCTGCCAGGGATTTGACCCACATAGCGCACAGACCTCTCCTGTCTGCCTGCTGCTCCCCTCAGCAGTGTACTTCATCAGTCTGCCTGTTCTGCTTCCCGCTCTGTCTCTGGTGACTTCTCAACTCCCCTGCACCTCTGATCTGTACCCCAGTTCTATATTCATAAATAAATACGTCTTTTAAAAAAAGGAAGGAAAAAGGAAAATAATCTTGGAACTGGAGTAATAATGATTTAGAAATCAAGTGTGTTTACTTGTGCTGAAAAGATGGCATATCACCATAAACTTTGTGTTCACTATCTGTCCCCAAACACTAAATTATGTAGACATCAGTCTTTTAATGCACACACACAAGCACCACACATGATGCAAAACTCTTCGTCAATCTTTAACATAATTAAAGAAAATACCACAGCATTTTTGTGCTTTAACTAATGAATTAGAGTTGTCTATATACTTCGGTCATGAATTATTTGCAAAAAGAAAACTTAGAATATTTTGTGTCCAAATGAAGATTTTCTTTCTTTTTTTTTAATAAAAGCAATATGGAATACAATTGATGTAGAAAGAACCCTTAATTAACTTGGTAGTATAGAGACTGAAACACTGTTTTCTATCTTATCTCAATTTTACAAC
>NW_004567108.1:9536783-9538062 GCF_000260355.1 Condylura cristata | reverse complement strand
AATAATGTTTGACTTTTTACCAGGAAAGACTTATTGCCACTGTGTTTTGAAAAAATGTATTTGATTTTAAGCATAGATAGAACTTTGATCATTCTTCAGGGCTAAGAGATACCTTGAATAAAGACACTGTTTTGTTTATAATTTTAATCTTGCTGAAATCCCAAAATATTTAAGTTTAAAATCTTGATATTCCACAGAGGGAAGAAAATGCTGTTGCTGCCATCTGTAATGAAACGTGATATTTGTAATTCAGTTACCTTGAGCAGTCAAATGTACACAAAACACGATGCTTTGCCATGTTCTTGACAAGATTTCTACATATTTGTGGAGGGGGAAACACAAAATTTTTCTGTTTACGATCTGCCTATAGCTTCTCTATCTCTCCTCAAATAGTTATTCTGTTTTTCTGCAATTGATCAAATGACATGGGATGCTGTCAGATGGATAGAAGGACTCAATCATGTTGAAATGATACATGACATTTTAACCTTCTGTTTAAGGCATAGTCAACATCAGCAGTGGGACATTTAAAAGTGTGCATAGTTTTCCCATCAATCTTTAATGCACAGCTTTTATATATACATGTCCCTACCTCTGCTGGAGCTGATTATTTGTTTTATTTGACTCAGGGATTTACTTGATTTAGAAGTTGGATATATGCATCTGTAGTATTGACAAAAGCCTATTCATAAAATGTGGAGCTCTCGCCATACATTCTAGAGAAAAGTCAATGTGGCAACGTGCAATGCAAAATTATTTCTGTCTTGCTGTTATTTTTGAGTCATATATCTCTGCCTTTTTATGAACATCAGGGATATTTTGAAGAATTATGGCTGAGTCATAAATCCCAATTTGACTGGGACATGACTAATAGGTGTCTTTAACATAGTAAGATGACATTACTGCTTTATCTTGCAAAAATTTTTAAACTCTCAATCACAAATAGGACAGGTCAGAATTTAATGATAAATATTCATGCTTGCCTCATCAGAAAATAAGTTAGCATTGCCTTTCTTAGATTGCTTTGTGCAACACCCCCCCCACACACACACCAAAGTTTAAGTTATTTTTCTGTAATTTACTAAGCAAAACTGTCCTACTTGTATTCATACACATATTCAGAAGGAAATATTAGGGATACATGTTAGTATTTGAGGTGAAAACCAAGCTAATTTGAAGACCTTTATTTTAAATATTGAGAAAAATCAATCATTTTTTATTGAATAATAATGTAAAGTGGTTCCATGTTACCATAGATTTTCTTTTCTTTTCTTTTTTT
>NW_004567108.1:9533328-9534333 GCF_000260355.1 Condylura cristata | reverse complement strand
TGTAAAACACAGGTAAGATGATTTCTTATGAAATAAAGACATTTGTTAAAAAAATTGAAATAATCCAACTAACTTTCCTTCACATGCATTTTGCTCTTATTCTTTCCATATCTTTCTCATCATCCTCTGCCTGCCATAGTAGCCTTTGAAATATCTTTAGGAGCTATTCAGGTTTTCATTTGCCAGTTATGTATGAAACCACAGTAGACCTACTCAAGCCTTCCTCAAAGACAAGAGAAGGTAAAATTGCATTCATACTGCATTTGTTCGCTTTGCTTTTCAAAATCTATGCAATTACCATAATTTTTACCAGCCACAGCTCCTATTAACCTTGTGTTATCAATATGGACATCAGTTTTCCTTACCTTTGCCATGAAAATAGCTGCAAATGTATTGTCATTGTTTCCAAATGAATATATGCAAATGATGAATAAATAAGATGTGACTCTAAATTACACTGAATTGATTTTAACTTAAAATATCTCTTTGGAAATTCAATAGTAATCAGTCTTTATCCTTCCATGGTAGAGTTGATTTTTAAAATTGGACAAATTCATTCTAGTCAATTTTGGATAATGAAATGTGCCATTAAGCTGGATAATAGTATTTCTGCCCAAAATATAGTCTTACTATAAGGTAATGAAATGGATTTTCTTGAGTGCTTCACAAATGGATCTCACATTCAATTTCAAATTGGGAGCCCCAGATTCATTCTGAACTATGGCTATTGTGTAAACAAACACAAACATGTTCTCTCACACACATATCTATAGGTTTATCATATATGTATATGTATAATATGCACAACATAGAGATAGGTCCTCTCTCTCTCCCTCCCCCATATCTATCTAATTATAACCTACTCATTGATATCAAGAAGACCAAAGGTCTCTGAGTTTCAGTACATTGATTATTTTATAATTTGCTTTCATAGTAATACAATTTAGTTGATTAAATTATTCTTTCAGGGCCCTCCCTGGTGGCGCAGCGGGTTAAAGCACTGCA
>NW_004567108.1:9531408-9532342 GCF_000260355.1 Condylura cristata | reverse complement strand
AATCCTCCATTGTAATCCATTCAGCCGCCTCTATAGTTTGCTTCCTAATCCCCTCTCCCTCTCTGGTAGCTCAGTTCTATAATCATATTTTTAGTTTTATTTTGGTTTAACTTTGTTTTTTTTTTTTTGTTTTTTGTTTTTTTTTGGCTTCTCTATATTACATGTGGATGAAATCATCTAGTTTTTATTTTTCTCTTTCTGACTTTATTTTGCATTTCTATCTCAATATGTCATGCGGTATCATGTGTGTGGAATTTTGACATGGGAACAAAATGGGAGTGAAAGGAAACCTATTCTGAATAGAATAACCTCATGAATTGGTGAAAAGAAAGAGAAATGTTGATGCATTGGTGATGTTTATGGAGAGACTGAGAAACAGGTAAGTGAGTTTCATTTACCAATGAGATCAATACTGATGCACTTAGTCTTTGTGTTTGCCACAAAATTTGAGAGATGTCATGGGTAGGTCCTTTTGGCTTCTACTGGAGTAGTAAAAATATTTTTTTTCTTAAAAATCTCACATGATTCATTTGTAGCTATGAGTGCCCTCTGGTGTTATTTTTCAGTATATTCATAATACTTATAGTTGAAAATTGGGTCCTGTTATACTGTGTGCCCTGTCTCAAAGGAGTGTGAAAAATAATACCTATCTGCTAAATGCATTTTTATTTTAAATCATACTGGATTGCATTTCCACAAAATAATTTTAATTTTTAACTGAGGAAAAAGATAACAGAAAATAGCAGTAGTTAGGAAATCTACTTAGTTATTAGTTTCTAATAAAACATTTGTTAATCTTATTAAATCATAATAAGAATGAGAATGATGGCATATTAACTATTTCCTTCACATACATTAATGTAAAAATTATAGTAATTTCTGTTGCCTTCATAGATGCTTAACATTTGGAAGCCTCACTCTTTTTTTTTTTAAA
>NW_004567108.1:9527918-9531003 GCF_000260355.1 Condylura cristata | reverse complement strand
AGCAATGTAATCTAATTTAAAAAATATTTATAATTTATATTGGTCTATTAGATATTCATTATAGAGGTCTGAGATCCTTAGGTTTGGGGTAGTGACTCAACCCACTTCTTTAAATTTTGTTTTCATGGAAAACCACTCATGCTTTCCAGACAAAAAGAAAGTTAAAAAAAAAAAAAACTATATTGATAAGGTGCCAACATTATGCTAAAGTCTTCTTACTTTATTTTGTCCTCATAAAAATTCAGAGGAAAATCTTATTACCCTCATGATATAGATGAGGAAATTAAGGCACTGAATGATTAAATAACCTGTCATATCATATTTCTAGTAAGTAAAAGAGTCGGGCTCAGTTTCCATGCTCGCTGACTAATATACTGAAATTACAGAACAAAATGGCAATTACCTCAAGTCAGATAAGAGCCAATGCAGAGAAACTCCTAACTTTTTATAAAGAGTGGTGGATATAATAAGTGAAACATTCAATATAAGTGTTATAGAGAAAAATGACTAAGAATGATTAATCTGGAAAAAAACAGAGACTATAATCAAGAGAGGAATAGATTAAAGAAAATGCTTTATACAGGTAAACTTGAAGGGCTGTGAAACAGAAATCACAATGATTCAAATGAGAGAAATTTATGCTTTCTCTTACTTCCATCAGCTTTTCTCTTTACCATAGAGGATTAAATGTATTTTGGAGATGTTCTCAGTGATGGCTGGGAAAAACAGGTGCAATTTTCATAGCAAAGATTATATGATAATTTAGAGTAATGGGATGTTGGGACTATTTCATATACTCTTGGCCATTTAGAAATACTTGAGTCTAGATATCTGAAGTGTGGTGTGCTATCTCAGTATTATATAGTAATAGTAAAGGCAGTGGATTTGGGGATGAATGCGTGAGAAATTACCGCAGCTTGCCAGAATTCTCAGCACCAGTTTTATTATTTTACCCTTAAAGTACCTTCTCATTCACTATTTCTGCCAGCAAGAAGCCCTGTGACTTTTAGAAGATATTTAATATCCTTAAAAGCCTAGTAGAAGGATAGATCTTACAGCTGTTTTATACTCTCATTTTGTTATCAATACACACTTTAGATTTTCTATTTATGAAGTGGATCTATAACAGAAATATTTTCCTCTCCAGAAAAAGGGAAATTTCCCGGTTCCCTGCCTCACTCAAGGGAAACCAATGAAGGATAGAGATGAGCAGGGAAGAAAAAAAGCTGGAGCAGAGATTAGAGAAGAGAAGAAGCAGGATGGACAGCAAGAAGATCTAGAGGAAGCACATGAAATAGAGAGACGTGTGAAGAAGCTGCACTGGCTTCTTGGTCCTGGACCAGTAGGAACAAATATGGGTGAGAGACCCACGGGAAGGATAACAATGGAAGCTTCTATCTTGATTCTGATCTTGCTCTTTTTCTCCTTGACTTGTTTACATGTTTCTACCCCTTTTCTATGGGTCCCCACCAGAAGGTACTTTAGACTTGTGGTGGGCTTTTTGCCTCTATGGCCCTGCTTTGGGCCAACCCTGTTTGGTTAGACATGTACCCTGAGGGGATGGGTAAGTTTGGTTGCTTGATTTGAAAATTTTATTCATCACCTTTTCATTATTGCACATGAATAAATACTCTTAGGCACTAGAGTATGTTTTGTCTTGATGCAGTGGATGGCAGAACCTACTTAGAGTGGGCAGGTTTGAAGGTTCTGGGGTGCTCTACTCCCAATCCTCCCAGATCTCGTTACACATAATTTTCATGCAAGGATTTAACATATAGAAGAACATGAATTATTATTATTGTTAAATAATATCTCCCTGATTTAGGGCCCCGAAATAAGTTCAAAGCATGGAGGATGTCTTAGAAAATGTTCTGTAGACATGTAACTTATGGTTCACATTCTAGTGATAACTGTTGAACTGTTTCAAGCATATATTCATCTTATAGAAGAGACTGTCTGTATGTTGCCTGGGTAATTCTAGTGAAGAAATTGTGTTTATAAAAATGGGCAAAATGAAATTAAATAAATGTTACAGGTAGTGACTCTAATTATAAAAGCAGTATTTGGTGGAGAGAGGAAAGCAGGAAATTATTATTGCTATTTTAGGAGTCCCTTTAAATAGCATGATGAAAAAATAAAGGCCAACATTAGGCCCTCCCTGGTGGCTCAATGGGTTAAAGGGTTAAAGCTCAGCACTATGAAACTATTCACAGCCACTGCAGCACAAGTTCTATCCCCAGCCAGGGAGGTGATCCACGTGGCACAGCAGACCTCTCTTGACCTGCAGGCTGCTCCTCTCAGCAGTGTATTTCAGTACATTTGCCTGTTCTGCTCCCTACTCAGTCTCTGGTGAATTCTCTTACCACCCCACTCCTACACACACACACACCTTTGGCTTGCACCCCAGTCCCTGTGTGTATAAATACATACATCTTTTTTAAAAAAAGGTCAGTATTACTTCATAAGTAAATCCTGCATCATTGCCCCTTCTGTAGATGGTAGTGTATTCCAATGATGTATTTGAGGTATTTTAGATCAAGAGGTTTTTAACACTAGAACTAAGAAATTCGGAACAAGAGTCCCCCTCTTAAGCACAGCAACACATGTTCTGTGGGTGGAATGGAGAGTTGCCTCTGATTCCAGTTTTTCCTCAACATAGAAATGGGAAGCAGCACACTTCTCCGAAGAATCTGCATCCTTTGTGTGCCAGCTCAGCTACTAGCATGTTTTCTTCCTCAGTGACTAAAAATTCAAGATCCAGAATCTACAAATTAATCTTTTTGTCCCCAAACGACCCTGAGGGAACCCTACTTTCTCTTGACTTTTTGGACCTTTGTCAAGCGCCCCCTTGTGAGAAGAGCAAGGTGCTTCCACTCAGGCCTCACGGACCCAAGTATAGACAGCAAGTAGAGACAACCCCTGGCACATCTTAAAAATTAAAATTCTCTGGTCTTAACCCTTACTTGAATAGAATTTGCATTTTCACAGGATATTCTAGAGATTCCTTTTCAAATTGCAACTTGAGAAATATAGGTTATGCACCCAGGCAACAGACCATATAAATGCAAATCCCAACGCTAAAAAA
>NW_004567108.1:9516779-9527578 GCF_000260355.1 Condylura cristata | reverse complement strand
GTGGCGGACCTCTCCTCGCCCACCCGCTGCTCCTCTCAGCAGTGTACTTCATCGATCTGCCTCCTCTGTTCCCCACTCTGTCTCTGGTGAAGTCTCTCACCGCCCCTGAGTCTCTGGCCTGTACCCCAGTTCTGTATGAATAAATAAATAATTCTTTAAAAAATGTTTAAAATAAATTATATAGGTCCCAGACATACATTTTCATTTGATAACGGTTACTACATCTATTTAGATCTATGTGATGTTCTAATCACCACTGAAAATCTAGTTTTTATCTTCCACCATACAGTTGACCCCTTTTACTTGATCTTTCCATCCTTCGATCCCTTTCCTTGCCAGAAAATAAAGCTTTCTTAATTTGAGGTCGCTAATTTTACAACTTTACCTAACCTAAGAGTTGGTGACGATATGGAGAAGAGGGATCCTTGGTGAGAATGTCATCTTGTCTAGTCCCTGAAGAATCATAATAGACATTTCTCAGAATAATAAACATAGATGTGTTATATTGATCCAGCAATTCACCTCCTAGGCATATATCTGGAGAATACAAAATCATTATTTTGAAGGGACATATGAACTCCTCTGTTCACTGCAGCATTATTTACAATAGCCAAGTTATGAAAATAGCCTAAGTGCTCGATGACATATGAGTGGTTTAGGAAGGTTTGGTCTACAGATACACTGGAGTACTATTCAGTTATAAATAACTTCTTGTAATTTGTGACAACATGGCTGAGATTGGAGGGGGTTGTGCTATGGAAGGAGAAAGTCAAATACCCAGTCATGTCACTTATGTGTGGAATGTATAGAAACAAAACAAAGGTTCAAATAAAAACAAATAATTTAGGTGGTGGGTGTATTGCATTATAGTAACATACATCTCTAGGAAGTGGCCATATGCTTGTAACCTATATACAATTCTGTAACACAGTGTAACCACCTACACATAAAATAATTAAATCTATAAATACATATGTGCTTTTATTTAGTAAGCTGGATCTTTTAAACACCAGACATTATAACATTAAGATATGACCTTTGATTAGCAAGGCATTTTCAGACCTACTGCTCAGACCTGCTAAGCATCATAATAGGACAAGCAGGTATGGAAAGGATCCCAATTATCTTACCTATACTTTGAACATGTTATCTTGGATAACTTTTTGTTTGTTTGTTTCCACGGTAGTCCATTCTCTTTTGATGATCAGGACTCATCCCTTATATAAATATAATATTTTCTTCACTCCTACTTATTCTTGAACACAAAATACAAGGCAGCTGTAAATTTGATGGAAGTGCTCCCTTTTCTATAGCTCAGGTCCTTTAAGCCAGCAGAATTGTGGGACAGAATACACATGGTCCCAGAGAACAATGAAACTTGCCTTAAATCAGGGATACTTTTGCTTTCAGACCTTGGGTCCTGAACTACAGAGTCGCTGCAGAAAAAACGACCGTATTTAAATGTGTATACTAATTTCTGGAAAATCACTCTTCAGTGTCTCCACCTCGTCACTGCAGAGAGCATGGGATGAGAGACCATTGTTGGGCCCTCTCTGGGGTGCGGTGGGTAAAAGCACAGCACTGCAAGCTGGCCTCAGCCACCTCAGTGTGAGTTCAATGCCCAGCTCTGGAGGTGATTCACTTGGCGCAGCAGACCTCTCCTGACCTGCCCCCTGCTCCCCTCAGCAGTGTACTTCATGGATCTGCCTGTTCTGCTCCTCACTCTGTCTCTGGTGAAACTTCTCACAGCACCTCTGGCCTGTATTCCAGTTCTGTATGAATAAATAAATAAATCTTAAAAAACAAAACAAAACAAAAAGTGTTGTTACACCAATTTCATAATTGATATAAAATACCTTGTTAATTATCACCATCTTGTGTGATCAGTATCAGGTCAGTGTCTTAAAGGACACCCAATGCCATTATCATTATAGTTAACATATTTCCAAACCGTTAGTTTTCCTGTGACATCACTACAGTTAATACATTTCCTCCCAAGCTATACCATCCAATTTCTCATCAGGGTAAATCCATCAGCATCTTTTTCATCTACCAGCAGTGAGGGTTGCTAATTTCACTCTCAGGTTGAACGTCCCTATTCCCAAACTTTTATCTCATAACCTACTTCTTAGACAACTTTGACAGTAACTCTGAGGTTGGATTTTTTAAGAAACAATGTGGAGTTGGAGATTACTGTGTAGAATGTTTATTAGGAAGTGCCCTTGGAATCAACTCTTACAGAAAAAAAATGAGAAAAAAAAGACTTTTCAGAGAGAAAGTTTCAACTGTGAAGTATGACTGAATAAGCTCACATGAACCCAAGGGGGTGTTCTGAAGTCCAAATAGTTTGACTAAATGCCCCATAGTTGTTCAAAATGGCCTGACCTTCATATTCCTGTCACTACTGGCTGGTGAAACCCTCATCCATAGAAGAGTTTTTGTCTTCTGGGCAAAGTGACTGTAGCTGAAGTGATTTATAAAAGGGGCTGACAGCTGAAAACTGCTCTCATCACTCCCAGAATCAGGTCAAAGAAAAGGCACTGGGGGTTGCTTTTGCATATTCATTACAGTCACAGTCACGTATGTGATGAGATACAGAAATCAGTGAATGAGGAACACAACTTCCTTTAAATGCTACAAACATTTAGAGGATAACACAAAAATTATTTCTAAACTCCTAAGATATAGGAAAAATAAACTATGGGTTATGTGGCAGAATTGAACAGAAATGAACATTGAAATTACATAATGAAGAAGAATTCCATTTACAACAAAAATCATGCCCAATAATGGGTATCCTCTCATTTATTTTTGGTAAATATGTGTCAGTCTCCTAAACTGTTTTCCATTTACAGAGTTTGTGCTAAGTCCTGGCAGAGAAATAGAAGCATCTCTTCTACTATATACACTATTAAGTAATGACATAGTAGAATATTACCATCAATCAACAGCTTTTCAGTTTCCTCAATATCCCTTTACTTCTGTTGTGCAAACAATAATTACAGTAAGAAAATGGATCAAAATTAATGAATATAACACATCACAGAAAAAAATGCAAACTCATTATTTCAGACCTATTGAACAGTGTATTACCCCAGCAGTTTTTGGAAGAAAAGATAATAACCTCATTCTTTAAACATAAAAATTGAGTTTACCTTTCTTTTGATCTGAGACTGCAAATGGCAGAACTCTCAATAAAGGACACTTCATTAAGCAGAAATGTCAATAGTGCAGTTTTACTGTGATGTGTTAAAATTCCAGGTATGTTACTAAACCCAGTGAACATAAAGAATCCTTCTTTCCAGCCAAGGAGCATGGTTCAACCACTAGCCGATTTCATTTTATCTCCCCTCAATGAATTCAGAGAATTTCTGGCATTGTGATTTGCTCGTCTATTCTATTCCAGATGTATTTCCTTTACGGGGTACAAAAGACACAACTAATCTCCTGTTTTGAACAACTAACTCACACTATTCATTATCTTGTATAGAGACTTTGTTTCCTCCTAACCATACTCTAACTCTGCATGGTTAGAGATTACATTTATTTGAATCCATATACTATCTATTATTCTGCATTTAGCAAATACTCAGAATAAATACTAAAAATCATGGATTTCTTGATATGGAGAGGATGATAAAATAGTACTATCCAAATTCCCTTGTCTTCATGATATAAAAAGCCTGGGAACAGATAAATGTTAAGGTATTTATTAAAAGTCATTCTATAATCTGATAATAATGTGCCAAAATAAAATACAAATAAATTATACTTTTCATGAAAGGATTATCTAAATGCTTCAAAAGAAACATTCAGATTCAAAATTACAATGCATCAAAATGCTGTATTTCTTTTTTATTTCATTTTTTTAAAAAATATTTATTTATGAATACAGAACTGGGGTACAGGCCAGAAGTGCAGGCGTGGTGAGAAGATTCACCAGAGAAAGAGTGGGGAGCAAAACAGGCAGATCATCGAGGTACACTGCTGAGGGGAGCAGCGGGCCGGTCACAGGAGGTCTGCCGTGCCAGGTGGATCACCTCTGGGGAAGCAGGGATCGAACTCAGGCAGATGGGCTTAAGCTTATCATTGCTGTGTTTTAACTAGCTGCACCACTAGGCAGGGCCAACAAAAAATTGCTGTATTTCTAACCAGGTTTATAATCAACTGTCAATTCCAATTTTCTCATCTTTATTTCAAAATTTGAGTAATCAACATTTTATAAAAAGTATAATTGTAAGTATGCACATTAAGCATATTTTTTACTATTTAAGAGAGGATAAATAAACATACTTTTCAGATTGCTCTTATCATATCGTTAGTCCCAATTTGAAGAGTGCATCCTAATTTGTTATGAATATATTACATATCAGCAATATCTATATAACATAACATACATGCACACATTTTCCTTTGTGTAACTGTTTAAGTGAGGTTAAAAAAGGAAGTAGATTCCATACTCTTCATTCATTAATATTAAAAGGAAATATATTTGCAAAATATAAATTAACCCATAAGATCGACATCAAAGATACATGATAAAATTTCCAGAAATTCCATCTTTTCTTGAGTATTTATTCATCAATGGTATTATACTGATAAGCTGTTCTCAACATTTTAGTGACTTAAATCTAAGTTTTTTCGCAGCTTCTGACGTCACTATGAATATTCCCTGTTAGAAATCGGACAGCCGAGTGAATAATAAAGTTATCTATAAATCTTATGATGTGATTCTTAGGCGAAGGGGCACAGCGAAAGACTACAAGCTAGAGACAGTTCACACAATCCATACAACTATCCTTTTGCCAAGAAGAGTCACCTGAGGGAGCTTAGTGTTAATCGAAGGTGGGCTCTCCTCCTATACAGAGCTCTGCCTGTCATCTGACAGTGGCTGGAGGTCTAGAATTTTGTTGTAGCTAAGGAGAGAATGGTTTTGAGCAATTTTCACACACACACACACACACACACACACACACAATAGAATTTCCAAATACATGAACATAAATATATTAGGGACAATATATGAGATATTTAATTTTCAATGCCAATCTGTTCATTAAAATCAAAAGAGCTACTCAAGGTAATTCATGTGAAACCATTGGTATTGCCATCGGCTTTATGGGTTGGTTATTCTTGAAAGCTTTTGGGTTTTTTTAGTTCTGAGGTGAAAAAAATGAATGACCTGAGAGAAAGAGAGAAAGATTACTTGTAGGACTCTGGAACATTTGCTGTATGGAATTTTATAAACACTTAGGATGTTAGAGAAGCCTTTTTTCTCTCTCTCTTTTCTACCACATCAAATACATAGGGCTCCTATGATTTTTGTTCTATTGACATCTTATTTACTTAATAGTACAGAAAACTATTCTTTGGATAAATAAGGAGAAAAATCTGCACTCTAAGAACTCAACTTTACCTACAAAAAATAAAATTGAACATAATGACTTGTTGCCTTTTGTGAGAGAATCCCAACGTATTAATATTCAGAGTTGCATACTATTTTGTATGCTTTTATTAGTGCAGTGCATATTAATGTTATCTGTTTAAAACATACAAACTAAATCATGTAAATACATTGCATTATACACACTCTCCTTTTTCTTCACTTCTCCCATCTTTCGCTCATTTTACCTTTATTGTTTTGATAGCAGGGAAAGGGTATTTAATAAGTTGTTTTACTCATTAAAATGTTACTAGAGGGCCCTCCCTGGTGGCGCAGTGGTTTAAAGCACTGCACTAAAAAGTTAAAGCCACTTCCGCATGAGTTCGATTCCCGCCTGCCCTGGAGGTGACCACATGGTGTGGCAGACCTCTCCTGACCCGCCCGCTGCTCCCCTCAGCAGTGTACTTGTAGATCTGCCTGTTCTGCTCCCCACTATGTCTCTGGTAAAGCCTCTCACCACCCCTGAGCCTCTGGCCTGTACCCCAGTTCTGTATGCACAAATAAATAAATCTTAAAAAAAAATGCTACTAGAACAAGTGCATTTTTATTTTCAGTCTGTTCTTTTCTTCCGCACTCTCTACATTTCTCTTACTATATTTTCCTAGGATTTATTCCTTCCACAAGTATTTTCAGACAGCTAATAGCTGATTAGTACAATCTATCTTAAAATTCAAGAGATTGGAAAAGATTTTCAAGGAGGCACTTTTGAGGAAGTGTAAATAATGTGGGAAAATGAGAGGAAAAGGTACATTCTAAAGAAGGTTATTTATTGCAAAAGTACAAATATAAACTGAACGTGATCAGACTTGAGAAAAATATAGCTCCTATTTCATAATACACAAAGAAATGATTTGTTTTGATGCCATTCTGCACATCTAAAATAACAGGTATACCAAATGAACATTGTCATTTTTCACCATCCTTCTAACTGTGTAGGCACACAATTTTTTCCTTTCCATGTAATTCCACTAAGTGGCTGGGAATTTCAAGGCATAGTTTCTCCTTCCAATATGTGCACTATGTGATAAAAATCATAAAAATTTATATTAAGTTTGAATACAATTAAGTCGATATTCCCAACATAAAAAAATACATTATATAATATGATGTTATCACTATTATTGCTTTGTGGTAATGAATTTGAAGTCCGCTAAGGGGAATTTTTCTGCAAGTTAATTTTGCATGGGCATGGAATCTTATGATTATTGATATTTCTATGTATATTAGAACTTAACATATATACTAAGATAAATAAATCATATTTTGCTTTATGTTTTCACAATGAAGTAAATATTAAAAGTAACAGTCAGTTATCAAATATATTGATATGTTTAAAAATAGTAGTTTCTCAAAATCAGTGTATAGGTTACTGAGCTTTACAAATACTTATAATAATATTTAATATTTACTGAATATAAGACACTAAATTTAGTATCAATTACACAAAATTATAGTGACTTTTTTTTTATAGTGGTTAACACAGCACCTATTTATCTAGGTCATGGTTCTATAAGTCAAAATGTTGAGATAAGGCTCCTTTACAGTGGGTAAAATTCAGGTGAGATGACCATGGTTGCTTGTGAATCTGGTGGTAACTCAGGTAAGGATAGCTGGTCTAAGATGGCTGAGTTGTTATGTGTATTCTGCACATCATAACTATTCAACAGAAATTTAAACTATATGGGTTTAAACACACACACACACACACACACACACGTTTCACATGGTAGAGTTTGCAGAAGCCTTAAGAGCAACAAGTGGACAGCTCTTTATAATAAATTCAAGTTCTTTTTCAGGCTATCACATGTGTCATTTTTCTACTACATATTGTACATACAATGTTATATGTTAAGGATTAGAATCAGCAGGAGTGGAAACCACTGATGTATGGATACAGAAAAATGTGGACAAAACAAGAACCATGATCACAGCAACTTCCACCACTTGCTGTCTTCCCTCTGTCAAACATTGTCGCTATTATTCTTTCATTGATCTTTCCTCTGTCCCTTCCTCCCTCACTCCTTCCACAGCTCTCTCCCTTTCTTCCTTCCTCCCCTCTTTCTCATTCTTCTTTCCCTCCCTTCCTCTTTTCTTTCTTCCCCCTCCCTAGTTTTCCCATAGCTTTATTTTATTTCTTTCCTGATTTAATACTCTTATAGATATGTCACGCAAAAGTTTAGTTTGCCTGGGCTTAACATGCTATGATTTAAAACCATACAAATCATTTTTACATATCTCACTAGTCAACTTCATGCATAGTATTCAATTTATCAGTGAAAAGTTTATTCTGAATAAGTTCTTTTTACATGACATGGGTGCAAGCATGACTTTTTCCCAAATCAGCATGTAAGAAATAAATCCTGTAACTATTTCCCACTGGGAACCATTAAGTTGCTGTAACAGTAGTTCAGAGTCAGCTTTCTCGCCTGTAATATTAAAGATCACCTTCCATTCCCAGAGGAATATCTTAAGTTGGGTACTACCTCTTACTTGGCAACCACAAGTAGCAGCTCTTAAAAATATTTTTAAAAGCACTCTTCAACATACCCTCTCCTCTTATTACCATATGGTCTACAACTTTCAGTACAAACTGTGTCAACACTTAATTAACCTACTAAATGATAAGTGCACTAAGGAAATCTAGTGCAATACAGTAAGAATCAGGGAAAGCTGTGTATATAAACAGTAGAAAAAATAAATGAAACAAGAGAAACATCAAGTTATGCTTATTTTAAAAATACATTTTAAAGATCAACCTTTGTTGAAGAATTATCTTTAAAATAATTTCTGTGTTTTTCATCAGTTAGTGCCAAATAGTGAAACACTCAATTCTGATGAGGCGATTTTCTGTGTAAACCCTGGGCTACTGTGTCATTTGTGAAACTCTCGTTGGATATCAGAGAAGTAGCATTGTTAATTTGTTAATTTTCTTGGCTTCCTTTGGAAAATATAATTTATATTTAGAGAAAAATGATGCCAAGATATTCATAGTGTGTAGAATTTATCATCTTCTACTTCAATTGATTTCCCACAAAGTTGCCAAGGCAATTCATTGAGAGAAGGATAACATTTTTCAACTAATGCTGCTGGGAAAGCTGGCTACCCTCATGCAAAAAGATGAATTTAGTATGTACTTCACACAATGTAAACTTTTTAATTCAAAATGGATGGATCATGCACCAAAATGTAATTTATAATACAAAAAAAAAAACTTTTAAAAGAAACTGTAGGAGAAAGCCTGTGACCTTTGATTAGGTAGAAAGTTCTAAGATAAATTGGAATTCTTCAAAATTAAAATGAACACAAATTTTGTACTTCAAAAGATACCACTGAGAAATTAAAATACTTGGAGACTATTTGCAAATGATATTTCTCTTAATTTTCAGAAAGTAGAAAGTAGTGCAAATTTATGATAATAGACAAACCTCCATTAAAAATGAGCAAAACATTTTAACAGGTATAAGGGATACTGAAATGCCTAATAATCACATGGAAAGATGCTTATGGTGTACAGTAGTGATGAGAGAAATGTAAGTGTAAATCACATTAAGTTACCACTTTTCCTCACCTGAATGAGTGAATTAAAAGAAGGCAGACTACATTGTGTAAAGGGTTCACAAATACAGAGTTCTCTTACATGTTCTGTGGGTATTTAAACTTTGAAGAATAGTATGACAGTTTCCTTGAAACAGGTTAAGTGCAATGACTTGGCAATTCTATACCTCGGGGTGGGGGGTTCACACAAAGATGTGTAGATAACTCAGCAACCTTATTCATAATAATCAAAAATGGGGGAAAACCATACACATACATACATACATACATATATTTATGTATATATAAACTGGTGACTGGATAAATGGAATATGGCATAAACAAACTGTGGAAAAATACTTAGTGATATCAGTCACTACAAATATTAATGCTCAGCAGGGAATAGATTGAAAAGATCTTGTTAACTCAAGGAATCCAGATCAACAGACCATAAAACATATGAGGCCATTTAAAATAAACATATATTTTTAAGATTTATTTATGCATTTAGAACTGGGGTGCAGGCCACAGGTGCAGGGGCAATGAGAACATTCACCAGAGACAGAGTGGGGAGCAGAACAGGCAGATCTACTGAAATATACTGCTGAAGGGAGCAGTGGGCCAAGGCAGAAATCATGTGGGTCATCTTCCTGACTGGGGATTGAACTTGTGCTGAAGTGGCTGCCGCTAGCTTCTTAGTGCTGAGCTTTAATCTGTTGTATCGTCAGGAAGAGCCGTAAAATAAATTTCAAGAAAACAAAATCTGAAGAGATGAAGCGGTTGCTTGAGTTTAGGGGTGAGAGTAAGGATTGATTAACTGCAAATTGACAACAGGGGTCATCTTTTTTGTGAAGTGTTTTAAAATTGGATTTTAGCAATGATTGTATAATATGTACATTTATTACAATTAACTGAATTGTTCATTCAAATCGCTGTATTCAATGACCTGTAAATTATAATTTTAAAAAGGTGCTAAAAACAAAGGATAACAGGAGTAGTGAAGACTTGTTTTCCCACAATGAAACTGGTAACTACATTGACAACTGCCATTCACATGTATGTTATTAATCTGATTTTATAGAAAAACAAATATTTCCTTCACAAAACAAACCATTGTACGTACCATGTGTAATAGAGCTATAAGATAACTCGTTTTTCTTTCATAATGTCAATCAAGCATGAATGTTATAAACTTGTTTATCATTATACCATTCTGCAAGTATGAAATTTTTCAGTTTCATATATATGTTGACAGATCACATGTAGTATCAGGGGAACTTGCTATAGCTTCATGCAGCTGACTTAATCTTTTGAATTTTGTGTTTTTTGGAGTGTTGACTTTAAGCTATAATTCCTGACTGAATATTCTTTGTACCATGAATCCAAACAAACTTAATTGGATGCTTATAACACATGAAAACAAAGTAATAGTGCTATTGTCTCAATTAAGATTTCTCCATTATTGCTTTGGAACTTTCGGGACAATATAATTTCTTTTAGTCTGGACAATATTTCTGTTGATTTCACTTCAGATTGTCTTTGGCAGTCACATCTTACTTTAATCACATAGTACTTAGAGTGAAGTAAAACTCTCTTGATTATACTCATGCATGATGCTATTAAGTCAGAACATTACCTAGGACATGTAGATTTGAATTAAGCAAAAATAAGGGAAATTTGGCCCTAAAATGTCTCATTTTGTAATGCAATGATTTGCAATACCCCTAAAAGACTGTTCTAATCATCTTTCTTATTGCAAATGGTATAAAATTTGTTTGCACTTTCATCAGAAACTACGCCGATCCTTGAGTACTCTTGATAA
>NW_004567108.1:9513186-9515474 GCF_000260355.1 Condylura cristata | reverse complement strand
TAAAGCCACTTCAGCATGAGTTCAATACCTGCCCCAGAGGTGACCCACATGGTGGGGCAGATCTCTCCTGACCAACCCACTGCTCCCCTCAGCAGTATATCTTGTAGATCTGCTTGTTCTGCTCCCCAGTCTGTCTCTGGTGATTCCTCTCACCACCCCTGCACCTCTGGCCCATATCCCAGTTCTGTATGCATAAATAAATAAATCTTTAAATATATGTGTGTGTAGCCTTTATATAGAGATCATTTTTAGAGTGTATAAAACATGGAAACCGGTTTATTCTACAAATACATATGGTAAAAAGGTTATTAATACAACCACTTTTGAATATTTATATTTTCGGGGAATATAGCAAAGATATTGAAAAACTAATCAGGAAAGAGCTATATTTTGTATTAAGTTACTAGATATGTTTTAAAATCTGTATGCTATTATCTACAAGGAAATGATGTTATTAAACTAAGCTGTTGTTTATAGCCAGAGAATGCAGATTGAAATAAAGACTAAGCTCTGTCAATTTTCAGAAAAAGAATAAAATATTTTAATTTAAATTATTTTATAGTAAATCGTTACTTAAGAGTTGGTCACACAGTTTAAATATTTTAAAATACGTAGGTGTAAATAACAGATGAAAGGAAATACAAAGGTGTAAACAATTTTGAATTTTGGGTTTATGACAGATTTCTACCATCTTGAATTTCTAAAAAAGCATACACTCTAAGACCAGTAAAATCTAATGTATTAAATGCTTACTCCATTATATACTATATAATATTAATTTGTAGTTGTTAATGTTATTATTACAAATCCAGAAATAACAAAATAAAAACCACCATGTCAATGTATAGTACTTAGTAAGAGTTCTTTTGCACATTCAAGAACAGTTTGCAATCCTGGAATTTTCAAATTAAAAGCCTAGTAAGAAGCGCAGGGGCATGAAATTACAGTATGACTTAGAAAGTGAAAATGAGGAGGTTGTTGAACATTACAGTTGCTAGTTATTACATTTGGTGTTCAAAGGAAGGTCACTTATTTATGTCATGACTGTCAGATACATTTATGTTCATGAATAAGGTAAATTTAGTTTTACTTATGTGGTTTAAATGTTTTGTCTCATCAGGGATTCTTATGTCCAGTCTCAGTTTTGTATTTAACTTTACTATTGCCATGATGTAATGCCAAGAAATAGAATTATATCATGAATCATCAAAATATTTTGTCATTTGTATTTCTTAGTAAAATATAAACATAATATGGGGCTCATCTTCTCTCTTCAAGTAACACTCACTCCAGACTTTCCATTATCAGTCAATGTCACCAATATATCTGTAATTATTTAAACTTGAAAATTCACATTAAGTTCTAACGTCATCCTGCATTTTATCATGCTTATACAGGAAGTCATGGAATATTATAATTTCATATTTCAAAATAAGTTCATGTTGCATTTTCATCTATTTTTCATTCATCTTCATGTACATGTTAGGTGTTTCTGAATAAATATGTTTCATAATTATGTTCCTGCATTGATTCCCAGTAGATTGAAAAATAAACAACTCAATCTCATAGGTGATCTAATATATGTTGAACATATGTTATTATTTCTCAAAACACAAGCTTGTTATCCCAACAAGTTTAGTTTGTAGAAGTTTAAGTCTGAATATATGACTCTTTCTACCTGTGCAAATTTTATTTGTCTTTTAGCAAAGAGCTTCAATCCTACTATATTCTGTGTTCTTCTGTAAAAGCCCAGGATATATTAATATTCCTGCAATTCTTATGTTGACATGTTCAGTGATACCCGTGGTTCTCCCCAGAATATAACTAACAATAGATTTTCCGTTTTGGGGGAGTAGCAAGTGGTAAGAAATGAGAGTTGAAGTCTACTGATTAATGGCAGTTTTATGGGCTAAAAAGAAAGTATTACATACAGCTAGGTCAGATTTCATTACGAAAAAAAGGAGAGAGACATTAGAATGAGATTCAGTGTATTTAAGTCAGGAACATTAATTTTGACACTGACTACCCATATGACTTGATCAGAGAATATTTTTTTTCTCAGATCTTAGGTATATTATTTTTACAAAATGAAGATAAAATATAGTTTCTTACATTTTTGCTGTGGTATTTGCATCAAATATAAACATGGGCTTTAAAACTTATTTCCTTCCACATAAGGCTGGATCTTATGTCAATTTCCAATCAAAACACTGAGAAAATTTCTGAAGTAGATCTGATCTATACTGTTTGCAATCCTACTGTTAAAAGTACTATTGTTTTTTTTTTTT
>NW_004567108.1:9508228-9513026 GCF_000260355.1 Condylura cristata | reverse complement strand
ATCGAACTCATGCGTTGGTGGCTTTAGCTTCTCAGTGCAGTGCTTTAACCCGCTGCGCCACCAGGGAGGGACAAGTACTATTGGTTTTGTGATAACATTTATGAGTTACACTTGTTTTTTTTTTTTCATTTTATGTTTACATTTATTTCTTTTCTTAATGAAGATACATTTATAACACTGGAACAAAGTGATATTCCATTGTATGAATATTTAGATTGTACATAGTTGGTTGTAAATTATGTAAGGTTGCTGTAAATTTTTAAGGGTCAAATACTTTTTATTTGGTTCCTAAAGACTATAGTGTTTACTATTTTAATTATTTTTTAAATAATTACTTATGCATACAGCACTGGGGTACAAGCCAGAGGTGTGGTCCGTGGGGAGGGTGAGATGATTCATCACAGACAGAGTGGGGAGCAGGATAGGCAGATTGACTGAAGTATACTGATGATGGAGGCAATGGGTGAGACAGGACAGGTCTGCTTTGTGTGAGGGTCACCTCCCTGGTCAGGGATTGAACTCGTGGTGCAGTAGGTACCAGTAGCTTCATAGTGTTGCACTTTAACCTACCGTATCACCAGGGAGGGTCTGTATACTATTTTATATTACCATTTATTCCTGTCTCAAAACAATGTACAATCTACATGCCAACCATTATCTGTTGAATGGACTATCAAAGTATTAGTCATTTAATGACTAATATCAAGAAAATAATCAAGATGTTTTTATCTATTGAAATTAAGAATTGCAAAGTTGCTACATTTATATTTGTATTTTTATGGCAATGACAAAACTTTAGATACAAACATTAGAGTTTTGTTATTATGAAAAAGTTCTGAATTAAATTGCCAAATTTCAAATCCTGATTCAACTGATTACTATGTTTATGACCACTATATGCCACGTAACTTCTCTGTGACTTTGTTTTCTCATTTGTAAGCTGGAAAAAAATATTGTTACTACTTCACGTATGATGTGAATATGTAAGCAAAGTAGTTGACCTTCTGCCTGACATGGCAAATACTTAGTGGACATTAACATATTTATTATTAGTAATCATTATCACAGAGTTTTATTATTGTTATTATTAGATGATTAGTGAATTTTCTTGTTTCTGATACATGCTATGGCCTTGGTTTCTGTCCAGTTATTTTTAATCATCAACTCAGCCTGGACAGTTTAGCTGTTCTGCTTGAATATGCAACTGCAAATATTCACCACAGTTCTGGAAATGTACCTTTCCTTCCTGCTCCCTGGTATTGACGTAACTGTTATCCTAGGATATCAGATGGTAATCTATTTTATTGGACCCTATAATTTCAGTCACAGCTGAGGGGGACAGACGCATGTGCTTCTGATCCACTTCTTGCTCTTGTGGAATCACTTGAGTTGACATGACTTTTATTTGTTTTATGTGCTCAGGCTGTTTCCACTGAAAAGAAAGGTGGGAATCACTGTGTCTACATGTGCATATGCTTCAAAGGAGAGCTCAGTCTAGGTTAATAACTGAAGGGAATTTCTTGCTTTTGATGGGCCAATTCTGGCAGATTAACTGTATAATTCTCTAGAAATTCCAGTGGAGTTAAAGCATGTTACTCACAGTGACCACTTCATCAGCCCCTTAATGCTGACTCTGGGGGTCACCTGGAGCATCACCCCTGGTACTCAAATGCACATGAGCTTTTGCTGCTTTTGTTTTCAGGAGAATACAAGCAAGTGCCCAAATTTCTAAACTAAGCACTCTTAGTCTTTTTTCTTTCTTGCCTACCTCCATTGTTTGATAAATCCTCTCGATTTTTCTTATACAATTTCCTATGTATTTTTTTTTATTTTTTCAATCATTGCAATATAACAATAAGTACTATGTAGAAAATGGTAAAGGTGTTGAAAAATATATCATTTAGAAATATAAAGTGCCGGGCCCTCCCTGTGGCACAACAAGTTAAAGCACAGCACTGTGAAGCAATCACAGCCACTGCAGCAGGAGTTTGATCCCAGGCCATGGCGGTGACCCACATGGGGAGGTAGACCTCTCCTATGTCTCCTGCTGCTTCCCTCAGCAGTGTATTTCAGTGCATCTGCCTGTTCTTCTCCCTACTCTGTCTCTGATGAATCCTCTCACCCCTACCCCCCGCCACAACTCTGGCCCAGTTTTATATATGTATAAATAAATCTCTCTCTTTCTCTCTCTCTCTCTCTCTGTATACACACACACACACACACACACACACACACACACACACACAAAGTGCCTCTTATTTATTTATTTAAGAGTTGGGGTGCAGGTCAGTGGTGCAGAGGGTGAGAGGATACACCAAGACAGATAAGGGAACAGATGAGGCAGATGGAAGTGCAAAGCTGAAGTGAGCAACAGGAGGGATAGGAGAGGTCTGCTGTAACACAGGTGTCACCTCCCTAGTTGGGGATTGAGCTAGTGCTGCAGTGGCTGTGGCTGGCTTCGTAGTTCTGTGCTTTAACTGGTTGCCTCACCAGGGGGTCAGGTAGTCTCATCTTTTGTGGTTGTCTTAGTGTCAGAAGAGAAAGTGGTGATCACACCTTATTCTTCAGACTCATCACTGGATTTTCCAGACATCTCTTCCTCAAGGAAGGCTGCACATTCCTGTTCACACTGATGGCACATTTAAGATAATATAAACAGAAGGAATGTTTATCACTTCTAAGCAAGAGTTGTTGTTTTAGCGATAATTTCTTTTTTATATATTTATTTTTCCTGCCACACTGTCATAAATGTACCTTCAACCTGGAGAGGTCTGGGCTAAAGAAGCTGTGATGCAAAACTAGTTGAATAATAATAGACATGTTAAGGAGACGACACTTGTCAAGAGATAATGGCAAATATCCAGGGAGAAGGGGTGAAAGTCTGAATCAAAAGAATAAAGATTGTGGCTAAAATAAATTATAAAATGATGATGTTTATGTGCTTACGAAGTCAAGTAGGCTTGGGATGGTTGTGGAAAGCAGTAAATGCCAGGGATATTATTCAAAGTAAATACGTTATTTTTTAAAAAATCAACACATGACACACACACAAAGGCTTGAGTTTTTCAGGCTCAAGGTTTGTTTAAGGGCACAAAGTCAGTCAGGAATGTCTTATATTGAACTCCTTGTCCAGAACTTCCTGTTTAGTACGCCCTGAAATACACGGTTGTGTTTTAGTCTTCTTTAGGGACCAGATCTTAACCACTTTCCAGTTATTTTTTATGACCAGCTAAAGTCTCACCTCTTCCATTTTCCAAATTAAAAAAAATAAAAGTCAAGTTGATGGAATTTGTTGACTCATTGGATGTGGGTGCAAGGGTGACCAATATCTGAATTCTGGCCCATATTCCATCATGTTGTAAATTTTTCCAGCATTGTGATGAATTCCTTTGTTTACAGCCTGTTTTTTCCTTGCCAATAATCTTATAGCACAATTCTGATGATGTCATTCAATTTTAAACAGTCTTCCATGGCTCCCCATTGCTAAATAATTAAATTCTTTCTCTTTAGCCCTTTGTACCTGTTATATATATATATATATATATATGTGTATATATATATACATATATATATATACACATATATACACACATATACATATATATGCATATATATAAATATATACATTTATTTTCTAGATTTTTCAAAACATTTTAAAATAATTTATTTATCTATATAAATTTTACAGCATTGTCCATTGTTTCACAATGTTTGCTTTCTTTTCTCAGGTCTATACATATATATTCTCCAAAGAATTCCCACCACCAGTTTACTTGTGCATCATCACCCCAGTCCCCCCAGTGTGTTCTTCCCACCCTTGTTTTGATCCCTGCCCCCCACCCTCTCCTGCAGAATGTCTCTGATTCATAGTTGTCTGTTCATTTTCTTTTAAAACATTCTTTAAAGAAACTCTAATGGTTTTATTGCTCTTTCCCCAAAATCATTTTTGTATTTTCAGTTAGATGCCTTGCTATCATCTTTGTTTTTACATTATTCCCTCACTTCTAATTACTTTAATTTCTGCTTATACTCACTTCCTTTAGCTAGAATAGTCTAAGTTATTTAGTGGTAAAAGACAAACCGAATCTCAGCAAAAGGTCAATTACTCTCTCGCCCAGTATGTTCATCTTAGAGACACCAATATTCTCTTCATTCAATAACCCAGACTGATAGAAAAGCCTGTATGAAGTAGAAACAATCTTTCATTTATGATTCAATATTCTGCTTGGAAGTAGCAATGCTATCACCCATTCATCTTTCAAAGCAAGTCACATATTAAGATTGGAGAATGTATATCCCTCTGTCAGTGTGAAACGGCAAAAATATTTTTAAAAACATACACCGATTTAATTGACTGCATTATCATTCATTTTCAACTTATTCCAAAGCACACTGATTTTATTCACTTTATCTTATCCGCCCCAGTTTCAAATGTTAGTTATTTTTCAACTCTTGCCATCTGCACTAATCATGCAACACACTTTATAGCAGAATAGGCAGAGGTTAACAGATTTTCCTAAGGGACAGAGAACACATCTTTTAGGATTTGGGCCATGGTGTCTGTGGCAACCACTCAACTGCCATTATGATACAAAATCACATTTTTGCTTTTTCTTCAAACAAGCCAGTTGGGGCCCTCCCTGTTGGTGCAAGGAGTTAAGTCTCAGCACTATGACTCTATCAGCACTCACTGAAGCAGGAGTTTGATCCCAGGCCAGGGAAGGAGCTGACCCACATGGAGCAGCAGACCTCTCCTGTCTCGCCTCTGCTCCCCTCAGCAGTGTATCTCAGTAAATCT
>NW_004567108.1:9499683-9508108 GCF_000260355.1 Condylura cristata | reverse complement strand
TTAAGAAGGCAGTTGACTACATTTACAAAATAAAGTCCTGAATAAGGTTTTATTGCCTACATGAATGAGTTAGAATAAAGTTAGCATTAACCTTTTTATACTGACACAGCATATAATACTGTAAATACTATACTTGTCCATGTTTCTTTCACATGATGGACAAGTAACAAAATTGTTTGGCTTGTAAGGTCTCCCCAAGCTATTTCAACTTGTCAAGTCACACAAAGCTTGGTTACAACAAATGCATCAACCCATTTGTATTAATTCAGTGGAACAAAAAGATTTCAGAAAGACACATTAATTTTATTCTTATTCAACAGTGACATTGAAAAGACATTCTTATTTGTGCAGTTGTATGAGCTACCAATCCTGCTCAAATTTATACATATTTTTTTAACAGTGTAGAGATTGTGTACTTGAGAATTTTGACATAGATTAAATTATTATCCCAAATATCGCTGCATTCTTGACAGAAAATGATAAAGTGACTTAGATTCTTGAAGGGAAGTAAATAGTTCCAGAAGCACTTGTTTAAACACATTTTTTATTCAGTAGTTAACACTTCAAGAGTGAAATTGTTGGAGGAGGTCGAGGGGAGGATGTGATCACCCGCTGACCTCCAAGTTGAACTGGGCATCTGGAGGTAATTTACCTTTTCTCCTGTCCTTGGGAGTAAATATTTTAAACTGTTTCCAAACCAAAGCCACTTGGAAGACGGAACTTTCAGAGGACAATGTGTTATTGAAACACTCTATTGTATCTATGATTGAAACCACCTTTGACCTTAAGGCATTTATGTATCATCTTAAGTTTCTGGCACGTGTTATGCAGAGCTAATTATCATGCAGCTACCTAAGAAAGCACCTACATAAGTTTTCTTCTTAAAGCTGCCACTTCCCATGTTGACCTGGTCTTTCTCTTTCTTTGGTCTCTTCTGACTCTGGATGCTGATAATGCATGCTTAGGCAGACTCCTAATTTTCCTGCAAACTCTCAAGGTTGCAAACCAACAGAAACGCCATGCTCATGATTCAGAAAACATGTGTTGTGATTTTGGAAGAAAGTTAATTTTACTGTAAGATTTTTTTATCATTATAATATTGCATGAAGTTAGAAATAATCACTAATACTTTTATTTGTGAAACGAAACTATTATTAAAATACTTATATGGACACCATAATTCAACCAGACAAATAGTCTTACCACTTTTTAATGTCTTGCAGTGTCTGGACTAAGTTCAATCAGCACAGAAAAGACAGGAAGTCAGAGGTTGCTTGGATTAAGTTACTATCCTCAATTAGCCACTGATTCTTAACACAGTGTTTAAAGAAAGAAACGACTTCCAGATAAAATAGACTTTATTTTCTCCCACAAAAGAAAGCAAGTCACTTAGCAGAGTGGAGCCCAGAACCCGTTTGCCTCTCAGCTGCTCCATTGCTGACTGTCAGCTTCCTGGAGCATTTGCACACACCAAAGCTGCAGGTGTTAACCCAGGTGCTAGTACTTTCTCAGCGCCCGGTCTTCACCCTCTACTAAGCCTGTTTAACGCGTGCTCCGAGAGCCATGGAGTCCTTGGGTTCCTTCAAAGCTTTGTGCAGTGAACGCTAGGGGGGAAAAAGAACAAACAAGATACATTGCGAATATGGGATTCAATTAGTTTTCACAACTCCATGATGTGTCAAAGGCACGCTGTGTTTTGTTTTGAGGGCGGGGAGATGACTGCGAGGGAATCCTGAGCCCCCATTGGCTCCCGGCTCCCCGCTGCAGTTGAGACTCAGCCGCTCGGCGAGCGTTATTGATCTGAAGGGTAAACGTGGAGCGAGCCGCGGACCGGGGTCCAAGCGTTTCTGAGAAGAGAGGCAGCCTCTTCCAGGAAGAAAGTGCTGCGTACCGGCTGCCCGGCGTGGAGAACCGTCTGTGAATGAAAGGGGCCAAGAGGCAAGGCAGTTTGTTGCTCCAGTGATTTGGAAAGAAAAAGAGCCAGAGGAGAGAGCTGGAGAAAGAGGTTCTCACCTTCGCTGCAAGGCTGGGTTGTTGCATCGCTGCCGTTTCTGCTGCTGCTTTTGCGACTGGCTGCCTTTTTCTGCCATCAGGTAAGGCTTCCTTTTTTGATGGGGATTGCATCGTGTGTGATCGCTGCAGGCTGCACGCACAGCAATCTATGGATTGCATGATTAATAAAGTGTTGCCTAGCTTAGTCAGGAGGCGAAGGAGGCTGCTCGCAGGTCTGGCACCTGAATTAGGAGCTGATGCGTGGTTTTGCTTTGGGAAACTTCGGGAAGTTCCAAACAAGTCTAGTCTTCAGAGCAAGAGGTTAAATTAAAACGAAAGGGGAAGAAACGTTTTAACCGCGAATGTGCCTTCTTTAGCTTGGCTAAATTTTCAAGGGAAAAATAATTAGGTACACTCGGGGTTCACTGGTTATTTGACAAATGACTTATGATACCTATTTTTTTTTTTTTTTTGCACAACATAATCAATGCTTTATTTGCCAACAGCTTCCATAAAACTCAGGCTTTAGTGATTTTTTTTTTAATGCAAAAAGACCCCTTGCCCTTCTCCACTGATTTTTTCAGACACGGGCATTTTCAAACTTTATTTCACATTCAAAAATGACAACCATAAAAAAACAATGTTAAGGTTTGAATAGCTGGCGTCTCAGTATTCAACCTCTGAGTTTCCTACCTTAGAACTAATTTGGGACAAGTGAAAGATACAGATCACTAGACCTGCTGTGGGTTATATAAGATGCATGTCAAAATTATCTTGAGGGTATTAATCACTTGGTGATACAGTTAAAATGTGAGAAAAATGCACTATATAGGACATAGTAACAGATCATATGTCAAAGACACCTTTAGCATTTTATAAATATGCTCATTATTTGTTTCTTCCTGCATCAAAATCACAGTAGCTTCAGAAGCTCTTTAGCTCAGAGTACTTAATGTCTCTTAGACATATTTCTCTGTACTCTAGAGGGAAAACTGACATAGTTTTCACTAATTCTGTGACCATTGTGTGATTCTCAATTTTTCATCAGGTATTTTGAAGCTCATTCACAAACTGCTCAGCTAGAAAATTACCTTGCATAGTGAGGGGAAAGAAATTAGAGTAGGTTCTGAAAATGTGTTTTCAGTTTGAAATTACACTATACATGACCAGTACAGAATGTCCATCCACACTAAGCAGGTGTTAGTTTCAGCACACCTGGTCAACTAGCTGTAAGATTTAGAAAAGTATTCACAGAGGTACACTGTCCAGAAATATTGAAACTCACCGTCCCTTAGCATCATTGATTAAATGATCCTTAGCAATTTGAGAATGATTTTCATGACTTCATTTTTATTTCTAAAAAGAAATATAATAATAGATTTCATGGTATATATTACCATGATATATATTACCATTGTAAATATTCAGCAGAAAGTAGCTTCAGAATTGAACGGCAAATAGTCACTCTTTCCAAGGAGGTGATTGACAAATTGTTTTGGAATGCTCAATATCATAGCCACACATAAACAGGAGCTACCACTTAACTAATGAACCAACCATCTCATCAAATGTGTTCAGTAGCAGGATCTAGAGACCTTTCCTGTGCTTGCTATAGAAGCTATTGGACTAAAATAAATAAATAAATAAATAAATAAAGTCAAATGCATTTGAAAATCCAAATGTAGAATAATTCTTGCTTTGAGGATTAATTTCAAGTTCAACCCTGACATTGCTAAACCCCTTTATATCAAACATATGTGTGTGTCTATCCCCGTTGTCTTTTCTGCAAATCTTGTTTCTGGATTCATAACTTCTACTGCTATATACCATTTTCAAGCAGTAGGGGGAAGTTTTCAACCCAATAATGTTTTTTTTCATACTAGACCTCATTCTCTCCACTGCTCTGCTTGGTGATTTGATTATTTTAGATAATTCTCACAAAAAGCTGACATAGGAAGAAGTCATTTGTCTGACATGTGGCTTGATACACATTATGTTCTATCACAGCAGAAAACATGCTAGTGTGTGGGGAGAATCCCATTGAGGCTTCATGTGTGACTGCATCCTTTAAGGATTGGAGCACAAAGCTGCTCCCTGTAGATTGAGCATCTTTTGCATCTGGTATTTTGGCAGAATGTTTATTGCTACCGTCTGTGATATTGGTTGAAATCAATCAATCTTTTATCATTTTGTGGTTGATAAGAATATATCTGACATTCCTCTCTCTTAAAATGCACTATTGTGGCACTCCTGGTGATGAAACAGAACTGCAAATAGTCTGTTTAAACTGTTCCTACATGAGATGTGAAATGTTACTGTGTTTTCACATATATATGCCATTTAGATGCCAGTTCATTACATTTATCTAGCAATTGTGCTAGAAGAAGGCAGCGAGAGAGGTTTTCCTAAGAAGTGAGCCAGGTTTTGATATAAAAATATCAAATCTAAGGACTTGTGTAATAAAATGACCTACTAGTAGGTAAATGTATTTCAGACTTTCAAAGGAAAAGTATAATCATAGATGTCTTCTTTAAGGTAAGGTACTTCCTGAATCTTTTAACAGATTATAGCTTCTTTGAAAGTAGTTGTGTCCTGTACTATCTTGTCAACACAATATACATCAATGAATAATATTGTTCTTATAGTGTGGTACCAACTACAGCCTGTTTACATATACTATAGGTGAAATTATATCACCTTTTGTTGTGACAATATTAAGTTTAATTGGAACTTAATCATTCTATAAGAAGTAAAAATTAATGAAATTTACTGGGGTCTTTTAATATACTACTACAGGACAGTTAAACAATATTCATTCTAATAGCTTTTAGAATCACTATAATTTTGGGGGCTTAAGGAGATTATACTTTTTTCTTTTTTCCTGAGTTACTAGGCCGAAAGGTATGTGTATGTGAATGTGAATATTGTTGCCTGTGTTGAATTTCAGTGTTTATTCAAAGTTATTTTTAAGCATCACATAATCAGATAACTAATAATAGGGAGTAATATTTTAATAAAAGACCACAGAGAAAGTCATTATCATCAAAAATTGAATACGGATATATTTCAAATAATGTTTTCTATTTTTTTGTCTTGTCCTGGATGAAGGTTCCAAGAATTCATTTATTCAGATCTTACTTATCACTGAATTAATAAGTACCTGTTAAGCTATTGAAAACAATTTTCATGTTTATCATCTTTAAAATTTAGCTTTCAAGTTTGTATCATTTTATCTGATAATAACTCATGGCATTAAAGATTAAATAAAATCTTCATAGCTATCTTTTAACTAATGCCTATGGTTCACCTTCCAACCTTTGCTCTGTGTATATTTAAGTCATCACTCTATTGATTGATTGAGATCGACTTGCATAAAACAGCTGTGTTATTTGAACAATATAAAATTCTTCTTAAAATATGTGAATCTCATGTGTATTTGTGTAAAGGTTTTAGAGAAGATTAGAGTTCAGTTGAAGCACAGATACTCCTTAGAGAAATCCAGCACTTACCTATCAACTCCTGAATCTACAAGTTCTAAATACTTAGTTCTAAGTTCCAAAGAAATAGTTAAATAGTAGTATCTTATTGTGAATATAACCTTAACCATATGATAGAATATTAGCACAAGCATGATTAATTAGACCTTAACCAGTGGGTTACTCTTCTCTACTGGGAAATTATAATATACAAAACATGTATTTTTTCCATAAAAGATGACTGTCTTGAACCACTGCATGATGATGTGGAAAAAAAAAATCAAAACTTCAGCACTAGGCAGTGGTTTTAGTTCAAATTTCCAAACTTAATCTATGGGTGCTTTGGGGCATGCAGCTTGAGTTTTGATTCTTGGTTTCTACTCTTGACTTAGTGTGATATCACTCCATAGATAACACTAACATGGTTCTTTCTCCGGTAAGCCTTTGTAATTACAGGATGATAGGTTTGTAAAGATTAATCACAGCCATAGCTGACCTGTTGGGCTGAATAAAAATGTGTGGAAGCCAGGATTCCTTATGCTGAAATTTACTTGCAACATTGGGATAGATTTGATCCTCAGATCACTTATCAAAAGAAGAAGAGGTGGTAGCTGGACAGGATATGCAGAATCCAAGGGAGTTTGATAGGATGGTTGATATTTTTACATAGGAACTGGAATGCGAATTGATGAGATGGAAATTGATAAAATGAAAGGAAAATGAATGATAATGACTTAGGGTCTTTGAATTAAGGTAAAAATTTATGTCTGTGGCATAGGGAGGTGATACCTTAAGATATTTCAATGATTTCAACACTTCATGAAAAATAGTATTCAAAAGACAATATCATAGCATCTTAGTTAACATTTAGTACAACATTTATTGAAATATTATCTTTAATGTGAGAAGGATTGTGAAGAAACAATCAACTAAAATATGATATTAATTAGCTTATCTAATCTAATACTTTTTATGTAATTGAAGAGATGCAAATACTTGGTAAATGTTGAGAACTAGAAGAAATTAACATGTATATGTGCCTTTCTGTCAATGGGTAAAAGGTGCTGTCACTGAATGGTGTGATGTATCTAGAACTTTTTTTCTGAAGAGAGGGTACAGGAAGGTTTGAAGTGACAAGCAACTAGGATTATGTCCAGAATGTGGTGTCGGTCTCCAACCTTGTGAGCCAGTGTCCATTTCCATGAAGGGTGCTCTAAGGGATGTGATTAAAGGCAGAATTAACAGCAAAATTTACTGAAACTCTACTGCTTCCCCACTGCTACCAACAGAGTAGTGTGTGAAAAGGGAAAACTAAGCTCTTGGCAAGATTTTATATCGTGGGTCTACTTACACAGAATGATCAGCCCGGACTAATTTTCTGAAATCGACGAATGCCTCACAGTGAGTTATCAATATACAATAATTGTCTAACTGCCCTATTAAACTCACTACTCTGAGATCTAACATAGAAGGGAATATGTTATTAGAATTGTGATTATTACCATCAGAGTTAAGAGTTGTATCACATAATCTAACAAATACCAGGGTATCTGAGACTCAACCTTTGGCCCCAATCTCCTTTCTAGGTGGGGATCCCTATGTCTGCTGTGTAGCACAATTTTACATGTCTTATAAATGCCTCTTCCAAATCTCTGTTCCTTTCACCAGTCCCTGTGCTGAGCATTCAATCTCTGAATTCCCAGTAGGTATTTCCATTTGCATGCCAGTATTAAATGTACCCAGGTCTGCAGAACAAAACACCATAGGATGGGTAACTTGAACGATTTATTTTTTTGTTATTTATTTATTTATTGGTATATTTTTGCAAAAATCAAGGTGCTGATTGATTTGCTTTGTGACGAGAGCTTCCTGGCTCTTGGGGGCTGGTGTCTAGCCATGTGCCAAGGTGGTTTCTTCTGGATATTGGTATAGAGAAAGGGAACTTACTCTGTTGTGTCTCTTCTTATGAAGGCACTCATTTCATTATGAGGATACTTTGCCCAAGACTGATTTAACCCTAACCACCTCCCTAAGTCCTATCTCCAAATAACTTCAAGCGTGCAGGTGATAATTCAACATCTTAGTCCTGGAGGGCATGATGGTGTTTGTAGCAACAGCTCATGATTTCATTAAACACAACCTATGTAAAACCAAACTCTTGCTTCTGTCCCTCCTTATTACAATCTAAATATACCAATATTCCTTATGTGAATAATAGTCATGCATTGAACTTTTTAAATGTTAGGGTCAGCTCTGAGGCCTTGTATTCCTCCTTCCCCCACCTCCATATTCAGTGTTGCTCCTGACTCTCTTGGCATCATGGATTTACTGTCCAAGCATCTTTAATCCAGTCACTTCTTACCACCATCATAGTTGCTATAGTGCGAGCTTGCACAGGGCAGGTTCACCACTGATTCTGGAGCCCTCTGTGGACTTTACAGGTTAGTGCTCTGCCAGGAACCAGGTACACAGGCACCCGAGGCAGGGAGGCTGGCCTCAAGGAGGCAGGTTCAGTTCAGGCCGCGGGCTAGGAGGCAGGCAGCCTTTGGATCCTCTCAGGCCCTGCAAATTTCTCTCACACTCTCATCATTACCACTGCTGCTTCAGTATTTAATACAACTCTTAGGCTCAGTTGTGCACACTTACTCCATGTACCAAAATCGGGCAGTGTGCCCACACTCCCAAGTGCCTTGTGTGTGAACATGATCAAGACCACAAGCGATAGAGTAGCTGATATCACTCTCAGAGTGCTTCCCATGGTTTAAAGTGAATATTTGGGGGCCCTCCCTGGTGGCGCAGTGGGTTAGAGCACAGCACTGAGAAGCTAAAGCCGCTTCTGCATGAGTTCGATTCCCGTCTGCCCGGGAGGTGACCAGATGGCGCGGCAGACCTCTCCTGACCCGCCCGCTGCTCCCCTCAGCAGTGTACTTCGTCCATCTGCCTGTTCTGCTCCCCAC
>NW_004567108.1:9484994-9499583 GCF_000260355.1 Condylura cristata | reverse complement strand
TGCAGAATAAAATGCAAATCTCATGAGAGAAAGCCCTGAAATACTCTCTTGCATGCATTATTTTTCAATAACTAATTGATTAGTGAAGAAATAAATGATGGAAAAAATGGTTACAGGCACAGCCATCGATATACAAAAGCAGTTTAAAAAATGTGTATGATGATATTTATCTTTAAGGATGAATGACATTGCTTGTGAATTATGTGACTTTTTATGCCTGTTACTGGCATATAATAAACATTCGTTGCGCCATTTATGTTAGTATTTGGTACTGAAACTATGTTCTATCAAAGTGACTACAGGAATCAGTGTCAGCTTCAAAACAAACAAAAAAGCTGGTTTTAAAGTTACGGTAGAGATTTGGAGGAGCTAGTTATCTTTCCAACTCAAGATTTCAGTACTATCACCCTGTGTGTAATGTCCCAGATTCCCCATGGCGCCTACAATTAAAAACACCTCCCAGGACACATTCAAAAAAGGGGGAAAAGCCTGTAAAGACTTGTCTTAATTGGCTCTGAGATTCAGTTTTGTTATCTGAAGACAAGCAGAGGAGAATCAGTATTAACACCTGGATTCCTCTCTCTGCAAAGTCCGGGGCTCCTGAAGTAACAATTAAATGGCTTAATCTTAAAACCCTCCAAGGTTTAATTCAGTAGCTCTCCTCAGAAGGGCATTGCTAATTCTTCCTGAATTGCTGCTGCTTCTAACTGCACTGCCTTAATTTGAATAGTATTCAAAATTCCATTCTCTCTAATGGAGTTAATTGCATTATGAAAGTCGGCTTAGAGTGGAAACTTATTTCCTCTTGTGGAGTATCTCTCTACAGAGTCCATTCTTTTCCTTTGAGCTTGACACGTGCACAATTACGCATGATAATGTCACACATGAATCTGCCCTGTTTAAACCAAGCTTCAAATACTATTCTCTAAGTATTTGAATACCAAAGCAAGCTAACTATCCAAAGCACCTACAATTTTGTACATGCTTAGGCAGTCTGATCTAATAGACTCTAAGTCCTTGGAACATTAACAAATCTCTGAGCTTTTTAACAGGCTGTGACCTGCTCGTTTAGAGGGCTCCTTCAATAAAGCAAAGGCTCACTTAGGTTAATGACGGATTGTGGAGCTGTTTGATTTGCAGGGAGCTAAGTTGCCCATTATACCTTAACATTCTTGTGGGTCATGTTATCACATCCAAATAATGAGTCCAGCCCCTTCCCTTGTTCCTGTAGATTTCCAAGTCATTATAGGAAATCTTAGTGTGCAAGTCCATGAAGCTTTATGCTTGATAACTGCAGAACGATGGCATTTCAGCTAAGGGCCCTTTCCTCATGAGTATATCACTGCTTATTCAGTTTATCTGAGCATCTGTTTGAAAAGATGGGCATTCATTTCCACTTTCTTGTTCTCCCTCTCTCTTCCTGCCTTACCATTCTCACCCCCTTCTTGGATTGTTAGTGCATTGACTTGTGTTGTCCATTTCCTTCTTTGATGCAAGAGAGAAATCCCACGGACTGGTTTCCATTACTTATACTGAAGGGTGTAGTCACATTTACCAGCACCCTTTGTCTGTTGTGCATGTGTACAGCGATATACACTCAGACACACACAGTGAGAGGATGGGTGGACACTGAATCTGATCATGATTCCAAAATAAATATACATCAAAATCATGTATTTCATGGCCCTCCCTGATCACACAACGGGTTGGGATGCAGCACTGCAACCTGGTCGCTGCTGTCACTTCAATGCAAGTTTGATTCCCAGTCCTGGTGGTGAACTACATGGCACGGCAGACCTCTCCTGACCCGCCTGCTGCTCCCCTCAGCAGTGTACTTCCTCAGTTTGCCTGTTCTGCTCCCCGTCCAGTCTCTGGTGAATCTTCTCACTGCCCCATGCACCTCTGTCCTGTACTGCAGTTCCTTATGCATACATAAATAAGTAAATCTTTAAAAAAAAAATCATGTATTTCACATCAAGGAACCAAAAATCTGTTTCAGTATTTCAGTGTGCTGATTGCTTCTTTTACATGTCTGTTCTCTGTTGAGTTTTGAAATCTCTTTAGAGGTATATGTCTGTGCTAAAAAATCTGACAAAAAATAAGAAGATACACTGGAAATATACGTTAAAGGTTATTGAAAGCATTTTTTGATGACTCATACTTAATGTGTATCACTATACAGACACATGTACATGCACTAAGGTTAAAAGCAACTTTTTCAGGAAGATGTCTAAAGATAGCTAAATATCTCTGGTAGAAGGTGATAAACACTTTTGGCATTAATCCTTCCTAAAAAGGAAATACTTCTATACTACAGAGAAAACTATGAAATCTGAATGACAAGAAGAAAACAATTTCATTTATTTTTCACTCTGTGATTTACAGGATAGCGATGACAACATGGGGGAGGTGAAAAATGGGGAGTTCTGTGTTTGGTGCTAATTTCACAGCACAACAGAAAAAGAGAGCATTGTGCCATATTCTGGCTCTCTAAGTGAATTTATTTAAAGATGGTCCATTAGTTCATGTCACCATGGAAAACTAGTAAGTTATGAGTGTTTTTACAAATAGACTTGGGAAAAGTTCCCCAGTATTGTGGATTCACAGAAAACTAGCCTGAAAAATTATTAGATTTTGCTTCTTAGTCTCTAAGCTATGATTAATAACTTCAGCACAAAGCCAAGATATTTTCATTAATGTTTACTTAACCAATTTTTGTAAATACATTTATTCTTCCATTCTTTAATGCCAAGGAGACTTTCAAGCTCCATGAAATTAAGGAGATTATTTTAGGTTAAAAATATAGATCTAAAGTTCTCTTTATAAAAACAAACAAAAGTGTACATGTCTTTCTCTGGTAGATGAAAGGATAGTGAAAACAGCTACAGAATGTATGAAGAAATGCCCATCTCATTGGGCTTATTCATTCTTTAAATGAATTTAGAAAGCTATATGGGCAGATTTTACTATGACAGAAATCACTGCGGGTATTTTTGATGGCTAATTACAAAACTACCAAGATAACTCATAATCAGCAGTTCCCATCCTTTTCCGGTAAATGCTTTCAACTTTATCTCCATTTCTTACTGAAAATTCAGGTAGTTGTGTAGTTTCCAATTTTATAGTGGAATTTCATCTTTAGCTCTGTAGCACTCACCTTGAAGTTTCTCAGTAGAGCTCACTTCGTACCGGATTTATCATGTAATTCTACCCTGGAAAAATTATAGGATCATTGGTTATATTGGGTTTCAGGTTATTTACTTGACCTTCACTCTGGTCCTTGACTATGCTTAGTCTCCGTCAAGGTTAATGGAAGTTCAGAACCCCCTTGCCCAATGTCCTATCTTTCACAGGCTGCCCTGTGTTGGGGTACATACATAGCCTCCTCTGCAGTCCACAAGCTGTCTTCACCCTTGTTCACAGAGTCACAGAACAATCTTTTCTCCCTTATGTTGCATCCAGGTTGTTCTTTGTGCTGTACGCGTAATAATGTTAGCCATCTGCCACTCAGAATACTTTGGAGATTACATATTGAACGTCACCAGGTGACATGTTTACATTTTAAAAGAAACCATCTGGAGATAATATTTAATCCCAGTAATGACTAACAGTTTGGGATTCCATGGATGCTGTTTTGAGGAATTTTTTTTTCCCCAAATAAATCTTGTGTGGTGTTTTCATCATTGCCATATGATATATACTGCACCTAGATGATCATTGTTATTTTTCTTGTGTAAGTATATTTTCAAATTTTATTATAGGTGTAATGCCTGCTCATGGCACAGGAAATAAGTCATTGCTAAATGTGTTAGGTGAAAATCAACTTCTCCCTTCACATTTACCTGTTACCCACGTCCTGAGATAACTGCTCATACAAATAGTTTTTGAAGAATTCTTCTAGAAGCTTCTGCCAACTCATAAATGGATGAATATAGAGTAGGTTTTTCTCTCTTTGATTTACTTAATCATTCCTTGACCTGTTATTTTCTCTCCTTACATACTTTTAACATTTGAATTATTAGATGCCCACAACATCTTTGGGTTTACCTTTTTACCTCACTAACGATTCCTCTTATTTTGATTTGCTGGTTTCTTCCTTTTCCTTTTGGTTTTCTCATGTCTGTCTACACCCACACACATAGTGATCCAATCCAAGTTCATAGTTTTAAACACCATATGTTGACAAATTCAAAATATATATCTTAACTCATATCTCCCCAAATCTAGTCTCCAATGCCCAACTGTTTTCTTGGCATAGGATACACTTGGGTGCCTAATAAATATCTGAAATTCACATGTCCTAAATGAACTACTCTTGGTCTTCACTAAAGAATGTATCCTGTTTTCAGATTTTACCATGTCTATTGATAAACCCTTTCTTTGATATTTATTCAAAATAAAATTTCTCAATTCTCATACAGCCTTTATTTCTCTCACATTGTATATTTAATCACTCAGGAAAGCACACTGGTTCATTTTTCAAAGTTTTTTTTTTTTTTTCTCAAAGTAAAACTGTAAGGCTTGTCAGCATTTGCAGATTCTCACCATTTTTTAGTAGTAGTAATTGTGGCATCTCATAACTCTCACCTGCTTCTAACCTTCTGCAGTTAGTCCAACATCTGGGCCATTAAAAAAAAATCAAAAAAACAAAAACAACAACAACAACAAAAAACTGTGAAGTCATGCCACTCTCTATTTAAAAAACAACTAGTAGCTTCCTCTTTGCCACAGAAGTGCCAAGGGTCTATGTGATTTGTGCCACCTCATTTTATGTCTGATGGACTCTCCCTACATCTCTTGTTCCTGCTGCTGCCTCAACTCTCTTGTTTCCACTGCAATGTAGAGACTGCCTCCCATCTTTGCAAGTCATTTCCTCTGACTGGAATGCTGTTTACCAGATACCTACTTGGCTAGCTGCTGTCTAGAGTCTGCACCACACACCCTGCTCTCTAGAGGCAGACCACCTGCTCTAGCAGTGCACATTACACAGAGCCTCCGGCCGTACTCCCCTCCTTCCTCCTGTTCTATATCTTTCTTTCTCCATATTATGTTTATGATGCTACTGACACCTCTCTTTACTGAAATGTAAACGATTGGAAAATGGGAATCTTTACATCATGTGTGCTGATAAATCTCAGGAGAGCAGAGCAGTCTCTGACAGACTAGCACACGGTAAGTTCAAGCTCTGAATTTGTAAAGACATTTGCTATATCAAAAGAAATGAATGACCAAATTACTCCAGGTTTCGTAGGACTTGTGTTTTATGAGACTACATCAGCATGTATTATTAGCATAAGAAAACAAAATCCTTCTGAGTTTTTTTTTTTTTTAAGAAAAAAGAAACGATGGGAATCATATTACTTGTTTAAAATGAGAGAACTGCGGCTGTACTTTCACAGTGTGGAGAGAGGTGTCTACGATACTTTAGCTTGTTCTAGTTGGTGTGTGACAGTAATTTTGTGGTTTCAATTGCACTTGATGAATTGAAATCAGAATTTCAACTTTATTGTTCCTAAGATTCCTTCGAATGATGGTGGAGGGTAAACAAGGTAAAATTATCTCTGCCTGCTGCTCTTCTGGCATTTAATATTCCTGCAGTTTACCCTTTAAACTCTTAAGTGTTCAGTCATTTACAAACCAAGGTGAAAATGTGACCTGCATGTGTATCAGCATGCGTGTGCAAACAAGTGTTTATTTATGTGTCTCTGTGTCTGTTCCTAAGCTGACTTACAGCAAATTGGAGTGTATTACATTCCCAGAGGTATGTCTTTTCAAATGTAAATGAGACATAGAAACAAAAAAGTAAATCCAGGTGAAGAGAGAGGAACTCAGAAGGAAATTTTATGTTTTACATATTTATCAATATGTAAGTGGATATTCCCACAACACACCCCCCTTTAAGGGACTCACAACACCCCCCCCCCCAATAAGGGGCCCACAGTCCTCCACACAGTTCATCTGGCTCCTCCCCACTTTGCTTTTTCCCCTTCCCCTCTGGCCTCTGGTAGCCTCCATTCTCTAGTCAACGGTTCAATTGTCAACGGTTTGATTTTGTCTGTTCTCACATGGTAGAAGGGAAGAGGACTTCCATGGGGCTCTTTAAGGAGTATATGAGCCCTATTCAGGGGTCCTACTTTCTAATATCATTGCTTTGGGAGTTAAAATTTCAACATAGATGTTTTGGAGGACAAGGGTATTAGATAGCACTGTCTCTAATGGAAGGTGTCATTGCTGTTTCACTCTTGATAAAATTAGCTGTTGAATCAATGTGCTCATTTGGGTCTAGTCATGGAAGTAGAACTGATTACATTTCATGAGCCCAAGGGATTCATCTTCAAAATGAATTATCACAATTGGGGACTGAACTAGGAAGTGGCAATCTGGAAGTGGGAGGTTGGGGATCAGAGAAAATCCACTCACTATTCTGCTTCAAGCACTAGTAGAGGTAGAAAAGTCACAGCTGGCAAATACATTTGACAATCCAAGTACACTGGATGCTGGGTCATCACTGTGCCCAAGGAGATGTCTGTGGGAAGCAGTTGTTCTTCTTAGCCACTGCCTCTGTGGGTCTGCAGTCAAGAAAACAGAGGTGGTTGGGGTCGGCATGCTAGCTACCGGTAGTGAGAGCAGATTGAGGAATCTAGCAGAACAAGGAATGCTCCCTACCCACCACTCTGTCCCTTAAATCTGTCCACAGTGGTTTTGCCAGTAATGTTTGTCCTTTCATGTCTGTCTTCCAAATTGTGCTTCGGTGAAGTTCTCATCAGAACCATCTGGAAGGGGAATCTATGAGAGATATTCCCAACTTCAACAAGCTGAAATAGCACTGTGTAGCAGGTCTATTTCTTATCACTCTGGCATACAAACATGCTCCCTTCAAACTATATTTAACTACCTTATAAAGGAAATAGAAAAATTAAGCTTCCTCTTAACATGATAATCCTGCGGTTCAACATCTAAATGCAACCTTCGTGGAAATTGTATTGACTGTTTCATAGCTTATGATTTCTGATCTCTCGGTTTTCCTCTGTGGTGTAGATACATTACATTAAGCAATAATGAAGAACGATAGGTAATAAAATGATGAACATTACAGTTTATCCAGAATGCATATGGAAGGGTATGATGCGATCTTTTATTCTATTTTTACATGACTAAAATATCATTAACCTATTAGCATTGATATTTTAATTTATACTTATGTATAATGAATAAAATGTTTAGCTCATCTATGGCACCAGTCAGGATGGTCTAATAATGTTCCTAAATTTAGAAATTTTATTCTTGTGTTTTTGGGATTTTTTGTATTGAATACATTATCCTAAGATCATATTTATTTTCAATTTTATGCTTTCTTCTAGTAAACATTTACTTAGCGATATGCTATAAGCCAGACCCTGTTCTTAGCATTGTGTAGAGAGACATGAAAACAATAGCCCCTCCCTCCAAGGACTTTATGCTGTATTATTACGATTTAACTCCTTAGTCATATACCTCTTAAATGGTGATGCTGATGGAGCTAACTAAGTTAAATAAGGAATGTAAGACATTATCCTGCATTAATCACAACCACAGTATTCTCGAGGAAAATAGTTGCAATAATGCCATGTTCACTGTAGATGGAGCTACATCAGTTATATGTTGACCTTAATTTCCAGAACTCTCTATAATAGAATGTGGATAATTTTATGCAGAGAACCCAGAGCTTGCTTACTATGTCTTTGAATAATAATGTGAAGTCACAAAAGAGTTCCACTATTTTTTTTAATAGTTAACCTATTTTTTCTGCCTCCCAGGCATGTATTACTAGTAGTTCTCAGTATTCTTACCACAGGTGAAGCTTTCTCCCATAGAGTGCACTATTTATATGAATTCTTGCTAAGGAAAAATATAAAAACATATACTTGGTATGCAGATAATGCTACACTTGGCCAAGATCTCACCCCTCTTTGTGGGAATGAAAGAAACTTGTAAAATCAAACAACATTGACATTCTCTTGTCTCTGACTTAGCTTGCCTATTAAATTTGACCAAATAAACTTTGCCCAAAAAGGCCAATCATGTCTCTGTAGGAAAAGTTAATTACCGAATCTTCTTTAATCTTCCATTCTTCCTCTACTGCTATGCCCAGCAGTACTGAGAATGCATGGCTGATCTGGAAGGAAGCTGCTGATGTATCACATTGAGTTATCTGTCCTGGAGATTTGCCCATATCTGTAGTTGACTGTGTATGAATAAGCTATAACTAAGTTTATTGGAATTTTTTTTGCGTGTGTAGGAAAGCTGGCACATAGGCCAGAAGTCCAGGAGTGAGAGGATTCACCCAAGACAGACTGGGGAGCGAAACAGGTGAATTTACTGGATAACTGCTGAGGTGAGCAGTGGGCAAGGCAGGCGAGGTCTGCTTCACCATGGGGGTCGGCTCCCTGGTGGGGGATGGAACTCAAGACACAGCAGTGACAGCACTGAGACTTAAGCTCTAGACCACCAGGGAGGCCCTGAGATAACTACAGTTAGAGTAAGGGAAGATGGACCTACTGATTGGTTAGTGAAGTCCTATATATATAAATAGAGCTATAATCCCCTTGTCAGAAATAGTTTACTGGTAAAATATTGTCATTTAAAATTGTTGGATTCACACAGAGGTAATGACAATAAATGAATGATCACTGAATAAGCCTAATCTCCTTATTAGTAAAATTATTCTCCTTGATACAGCCTGATCCAAAGAACACATGGATGTTTAGTTATATTTTTACTCAAAACAACAGATGACTTTCGAGTAATGTTTAACTCCCCAAGTAAATGGTTCAGTACCTTTGAAATATTAATGTATTTTATAATGCTGCTTCACATCTGTAATCATTCTTATAGGACATGGTTGTTTTCAATAATTTATAAATCTATTAATCATTTGATTGTTTTCACATGGGCATACACATTCTGGAAATGAAAAACTAGAAAATAGAACAGACCTAAGAATTTTGGTTCTAAAACAGCAAAAAAATAAGTATGTAATATATAAATAAACTAGGACAGGGTTATTGGAATGATAATATAATTAGATTCATATTGAGTGTTCTTCTAAAAGAGTTGTGCATTTTAAAGAGGACTAACACATACTTGCAGGGGAAATCTTCAAAATCTTCTCCCCATTAAACTATTTTGCTAAATAGAAATGCAAATTTTATTATAAGACTGTGCAGCTCTTTATTTTATGAGCACATTCATTGCTCTTTCATTTGCTGAAATGCTAACATATCCCACAGTGACTTTCTTTCTCTCCCCTCTACTTCCCATCTTCCCTCTTCTTCTTTATTCTTCTAGATTTTTCCTTTCGAAATCAGCTATTCTTAGGGACCCATAATTGAGATTCATCATATTTAATACATACATACATATACACATATGTACACACACATATAATCACATATATATATATAATATATATAATCACAGCATTGTCATTCCAGTTAAACTTAGTTCATCTCCATACAGCACTTTCAAGGAGAGCTTGGTATATTAACCTCTTATTTCAAATACTATTTAGTTAAAAATTCTGCTTATAAGAATTTGCCCCTATGTATTCTAATTCTTTCAAAATGCTTCTTATTTGCAAAAATACTGTATGGTTTTACCTGCATTGTCATAAAATGCCCTGTGTTTTAATACCTTTCTTATGTAAACATTCATATTTTGAGCACCTAGAATGTTCAGAACTCTTTCCACATTGTGAATAAAATGAGGAGCGAACTGGAAATATTCTGTCTGCCAAACTCATTTTCCTTTACTTCTCCATTGTGTAGCGTGACACATTGTTGGTAAAGTGCTGTATAAAATTTGATCATTCGGAAAACTTGCTAGTAAGATAGGATACGATATATATTTGAAAATTATTTTAGTTTTTCACTGTGTCCCCAAAATGAAAATAAATAAATAAGTGAACTGACTCACCCAATACTTTTTTCTACTGAGTGTGTGATTTCTATAAGATGACTATAATCTATTTTAATCAGGATTATACTATAGCTCTACTTGGTTTTGTGTTGATGAATGAAATTAGAAAAAAGAACTTTTATACCACACCTGTGTTAAAATCATGGTGAAAGAGTACATCAGTTTTTATAATAAATATGCTCATTATAATTAACATACTTAATTACTGCATACCTAGGAGAGCTCACTTGGAAACATTTTTTAGTGTCAAGGTCAAATTAATTAAGTACTTGAATTTTCTCTGCAAATATCTTATCATTCTGCTCTTCCCTATAATTAATATAAATTAGTCATTTTATTTTCCCATTGTGCACTCTGAACATCAGCAAGTCCAGCTTTCAAAGTACAAGATCTAAAACAAAATGCAACAGAAAGGCAGTGGTCTTGGTTTCCATCTTCCCTAACCTGCACAGGAAAATTGGGGCTGATGCAAATCACTCACCTATTTCAAAACATAAGGAGGTTTGACTTATGAATGATAAGTCTTGCAGTTACAAAGTGCAATTAAAAAAAAAAGACACTTTGTGTTCACGAGTTGAAGGTCAATGATCATTAACTAAAACATCTGATGGGCATGCTGGCTGGCACTTCTCCTGGGGAACAGAGAGTGTGGAGTTAATGGAGGCCATGTCCTTTGATTCAGAACAAAACAGAAAGTATGCTTGTGTGTTGTATCTGGAATGGTTTTTTTAGGGGAAGTTTAGTTCCTGATGGTTTTGCTTTATTTATGAAAACAGCCATGTGTGACTACTTGGTCAATAAAAAAGGGATTTTGCAAAGTGACTGTGGGATCTTGCTGGATCTTAATGTATATTGATTTAGCTAAATGACAACAGGAATATCACACAATATGACTGTTACCTAAAAAAAAAAAGAAAAAAGAAAATAGACAAACAACAAAATTGGGTGGTGATTATATGTCCTTGAATGATAAACCATTACCCTAGAGAGCATTTCAAGTACTGAAAATTTGAAATAAATTAAGTCAGGGATAACTGTTCCTTTGTTTCCTGAAATAATGTTCCCATATATGACCAACTCTGACTTCACATGTTCTTGACAATTAACAGAAAATTTTGATACACAATTTGTAATAAGGTTGTTCAATTCTTTTTTTTTTTAAATTTTTTGGCAAAGATTTATTTATTTATGCTTACATAACTGGGGTAAACACTAGAGGTATAGTGGATAAGAGGATTCATCAGAGACAGTGGGGAGCAAAACAGGCAGATTGGCAAAATACACTGCTGAGGGGAGCAGCCCTCTGGTCAGGAGAGGTCTGCTGCACCATGTGGATCACCTCCCAGGCAGGGATCAAACTCAATGTGGTGTGGCTTTGGAGTGCTTCATAATGTGATGCTTTACCCCGTTGTACCACCAGAGCTCTCTTGCTCAATTCTTTAACAGTAAGAGTTTGCCATGTTAATTCTAAGATGATCTTCACATCACCAATTTTGTTTGGGTTGCATTTTAAACCTGTTCAGATTTTTCGAAGTCTAGGGCAAAAGGGATTTTCACTGAGTCTTGTGTGGCAAACACAGTTGTCTGTTGTAAGCTATTAAAGTGCACGAGTCTGTTTTTGTTTTGCTGTCTTTGCTATCAGCACAATGGGCTACGCTCAGAAACATAGGACTTTCTCTGGATCATTATATTAAGTCTATAGCCCACATTCTTGGGTCTTGTATAGTGCTATCTCTAGTTTTCGACCAAAGTTAAACTCACAATCCAGACTACTCAGCGTCTATTTGGGCAACAATTAGAACATAGTTGTTCCAGATTGGGGGGGAAGGGGGAAGTCACAACAGTTAAATTAATTAACAAATAAAGAATGACTGCATGGAACATATTTTCAAAAGGAAAAGGAATTTTGAAAATATAGTATTTGTTCATTTAAGAAAAGAGTGGTCTTGAAATTAAAATAATTCTTTAATGATTCTGAAGATCTTCATCAAACATAAAAGTATAATTGTCATAGATTTAATTAGGATATTTTAGGCCTCTTTAAATCTCATATAAAGAGTATCTGTAGGGCCCTCCCTGGTGGTACAGTGGGTTAAAGCACAGTGCTAAGAAGCAAAAGCCACTTCAGCATGAGTTCAATATACATTGTGGAGGGGGCCCAAATGGCAAGGCAGACATCTCCTGATCCACCCGGTGCTCCCCCTCAGCAATGTACTTTGTCAGTTGGCCTGTTCTGCTCCCCACATTGTCTCTGGTGATTCCTCTCACCGCCCCTACACTTCTGGCCTGTACCCCAGTTCTGTATGCATAAATAAATCTTTAAAAATATTTTAGTAATAGATGTTTGCTCTTAACCCCCCATTAGGACCTGGGTCTCCTTTGAAGCTACATTACTTATCAAGGTTTGAAAAAATGGCAGAATAAAGGACAGGAAAGGCATTATTAACTTAAATCTATTTTAAAATAAATATATTTAGAATACTTTGTAATGATTAACAGTTCATATTATTAAAGTATTACAATTTGGCCCTCCCTGGTGGCGCAGCGGGTTAAAGCACAGCACTGAGAATCTAAAGCCGCTTCCACATGAGTTCAATTCCCGCCTGCCCTGGAGGTGACCACATGGTGTGGCAGACCTCTCCTGACCCGCCCGCTGCTCCCCTCAGCAGTGTACTTCATCCATCTGCCTGTTCTGTTCCCCACTCTGTCTCTGGTGAAGCCTCTCACCGCCCCTGAGCCTCTGGCCTGTACCCCAGTTCTGTATGCACAAATAAATAAATCTAAAAAAAAAAAATAAAGTATTACAATTCACTCACCTTATGTATATACATCTATATTATCCTTTGTGGGTGTCTCCCATTGAAACCTAGATAATACCCTCAATTCCTACATCTCCTGGCTCATTCCAAACATCATTCTGAGAAAAATCACCAATAGAGCAATTTTAATGAACCTGTATATGTAAATATACCCAAATGAACATCTAAGCCTTGACCAACTCCTTGAACTTCTGACTTTGTTGAAATGTAGCACTACCTATATCCCTGTACTTACTTCCAAAATTTATGAAAACCTCAGTTGTATTTAATATTACTTAATGTTAGTACTATATTAAGCACTTAACATATATTATCATAGTTAATGTTCTAATAACTCTCTGAGCTGTTATGTTTTCCATTTTCCATATGAAGACACCAAGACTTTGAGAGATATAAATATGATGGCAAGGTCAAAAAGCTTAAATAGAATAGATGAGACTAGAAGCATGTTGTAGCTTTGATGCCAATGACCATCCCCTTAGGTATGATTTATAGCACTACAACTTTTCACCATTTTCAGTAATAACATCTTATATTCAGTCAAGTAAATCTGTAGCTTGTGAGCCTTCTTGACCTTTCTTTCTCCTCCAGTCTCCCCACAAAAATCACTCACCAAGTACAGAGAAGTTAAAATTTAAATATCTTCCAAAGATATTCCTGTTTACTGTTGCTTTCATATGGGCTACAGTGATATCTCCTCCACACATTTTGCTATTACCATCATTGATCTTCTTATCATAACTCTTCTTTTGAGATATGGCTAATGCAAGCTATTTAGGAGGAACTAATTAGTCTGCTTCCACTTGAGCTCTTCTATTAACTTTCTGTTCCTAGAAAGTTTAAAATCTTAAAAATCGTACTTAATGTGTTCTATCATCTACATTTCCAGGCTCACTTGAAACACACATGCACACACATACACACAAACCAGTGTTCTTTGCTTCTACACCTTTCTCAGGCCGACTCCCATTTTCCTATGCTAATACACTCTTACCTTCAAATAGTCATGAAGCATTTTTTGAGAAAACTTGCCTTGTGTTCTACCCACCTTCTCTTTTCACCTTATGTTGGATTTATTTATTTGTCTCAACTTCAAATATAAGCTCTTGATGGAATTAATAGGGATTAGTTTATTTTTTAATCAAGAAATACAGCGTGTAGTAGGTATTCAATTAAGACTGAAGTAAGCCAAAATGGACTACACCAATTATATAAAATATCTAATGTAAGGGAAATATAATAGATATGAACAATTAATGAAATGCAGGTTATGTTGCTTACATTTTGTTTTAGTATTTTAATGCTAATCATGTATATTATGTAACAACAATTGACTGCAAATAAGAATACATATAAATTTGAGAAGAGTGACAAATGCATAGGTTTTTAAAATTGTGTTTAATTTATCACAAACTACTTGCACTGGATTTTAAGATTAAATTTAAATATGGCTCACATTAGTTTCTATTCCAAGGACAACTTGAACTATTACCCACAATCTCAGCATTTTTTCCCACTCAAAAAATAATTAAAAGGATAAAATATAACAAAAGTGGTATAAAGACTAGCTACGAAACATAGGGAAATTCAGGGAGCTAACATTACATTTGAAATGAAGGAGAAAATTAAAAGCAGAAACTGCCTCTATTCAATTTTTGTAAGTGGATATTTTTTCATTTAAAATAGAAAATCAGAAGTAGTCACGGTATTTAAAGTAGATAGTGCCTATTTGTGTTCTGATGAACATTCATTTATACCAAGGGTAATATTCATTGTGTGCCTTGACCGGTTCTTCTCCTGCTGTATCAATCAC
>NW_004567108.1:9482409-9483959 GCF_000260355.1 Condylura cristata | reverse complement strand
TGGCTGGTGATAGCTTGATAGTGCTGTGCTGTACCCCTTAGGGAGGCCCAGGAAGTTTTGATTTAACAATTTAAAAAATAGGCAACGTATGCATGCTACCAATTGACCTATTCTTGTATGTTTATGTAAACACAAAATCCTAAAACCCTTATTAGATTCCTCCACACCTGTATTCTACAGTCAAAATACTGCTCTGTTACAGATTGTCCACTACAGACATTTATTTTCAGTCTCGTTTTCTACTTGTTGATTTCACTTGATTGGTAATGACTGACCTGATTGGAAGACAGGTTTAGGTCTTAGTTAGCTCACTGAGGTCTCTCTAAGTGTTGAACAACTTGGTATCTAGAGTGACTCAGATTACTTGGCTGTAATCTTATTTTTTAATATTTATGCTTACAGAACTGGGGTACAGGCCAGAAGTGTGGTGGGTGAGAGAATTCACCAGAGACAGAGTGGGGAGCAAAACAGGCAGATGCAGGAAGTACACTGCTGAGAGGAGCAGTAGGTGGGTCAGGAGTTCTGCTGCACCATGTGGGTCACCTTCCCGGTGGGGGGCCACACTCCTGCTGCAGTGGCTTCAGAGAGCTTCATAGTGCGATGCTTTAACCAGTTGTGCCACCAGAGAGAGCCCCTATAATCTTTATGAGATCAGAAGCAAGTAATAACTTCTTGTATTAGTGTTCTCTTAAAGTTTGCTAGCATCTCCTCAGTAGGTAGACACACAGTCAACATTTTGACATGATGAGAACAGTTTTTTTTTTTTTTTCCTCTATCAGGAAGCTTAGATAGTGCTGTGGCTGTGTAATTTTATGTCAACAGAATAACAGGTACCAGTAATTCATGATATCAAGTAATTTCTGTGTAGGAAATTTAAAATACAGCCACAGAAGCATCCTCATCGGTAAAGTGTAGTATATCTTGAAAGTGATGCTGTTTTTCAAAGAGATTTTGAATTATATGAAAAATATTTATAATGATGTCAAACAGTTCTGAATTAAACTGATCCTGGTTTCTTAAGATTGTAATTGGTTTAATTACCTCTACAATGTCTTTTAGCTATTAGAATAGAGAAAATTTAAATCTGTTTGTGTCTGAATTCCAAATTTGTTCCTTTCCTCACTATATTGTGCCTCCTTTATTTTAATAAAATCTATTAAATTATAATGTCATTACCTATTATTAGAATTACGTTTACAGCAAGTACATTATGAAATTGATCAAAATTCCCTTGAATTTTTTTTTTTTTAATAATAAGTGCCAAAGTTTTCTTGAGGCACTGCCTTTGCCTCAGAAAACTTGAATATTGTCTTTAACTACTTTTCATATCCCCTAATTAAAGACTAGGAATGTATAGAAAAATAACTTTATCACATTATTATATATAAATTACATACATACAACTACCATCCCCACCATTCCCTGCTTTTAATGAGTCAGAGAAATTTTCACTCACATCATCCATATATTATCTGCTTTGTTTACATATACATGCATTTCTCTATGCCAGGAAAAAACTAAAAATTGTTTTTTGGGGGTCCCTGGTGGCA
>NW_004567108.1:9479681-9481519 GCF_000260355.1 Condylura cristata | reverse complement strand
TTCATGTGCTACAATTTCTTGTTTGCCTTTGACTTTCACAACACACCAGGACCATATAATTGGACTGTGTTCAACTCCTGCAAAATTAGGGCTTATTTATTTTGTGTATGTGGAATTTCAGAACTCCAGCCTGTCGAATTTTAGTTTTAAAAAATTTGTTCAGTGTTGAATAGGCAGAACTGAGTATTTGTGACCTGTAGGTAGAGACCACTCTAAAGAATAAAATAGCATCATGTTGACTCACTCAGGTACCCTTTTGTTTTCAGCCATTATTCCCTTGTGTAATTACTCTGCAAACTCTGAGTATGTCAGTCTATGTTTTTTTTATAGGCCTCACAAATGTTTGTTGCCTTAACCAATATAGTAGATTTAATTTCACAGCTTGGATTTATTGTAACTCATAACAGTGTGTATACTTCCAACTAGCTTCTTTATAATCCTGAAAAGCAGGTTATTGTATGTATTAGAATCTTGAAAAGTATGGGATAGCAGGAACACTTCAGTGTTCCTCTCTTTATTATTTTATATTTCATTATTATATTTTATTAACTAACATTCCAGTAAGTTGCTTGCCTAATTTCTAAAATATGGAGAAATAGTGACCTGTTTCATAGGTTGAGTGTATTGTATGAATTTTAATGCTAATGGTTTGCAAAAAAATAGTTAATAAATGAAAGAAGAAATAAAGGAATGGGTAAATGTCTACTTGTATATCTATCACTGTCTCTTTATAGCCACTTAAAAAATATAACATTATGTGAAGAAGATAAAAATTAGTTTATAACCCTTGAGTGAAGAAAAACTTTATAACTTAACTGTTCTCATCTATATTTAGTAATGTCAACCAGTTTGTTACTATTTTTTTAAAATATTGCTATATTCCATTTTATTTCTTTGTGTTTATTGTATTTTGATAAGCATTTTTTTAGGTATTGTGAAGTAATAATCTTGCATATTGTATTCTTGGTTTTAGGTCCAGTTTAAAAGTCTTAGATTTGAATTGCTAACATAATTGCACTGTTTTTTTTTCATTCTTATTTCATGTTTGTTATTAACTCAAACTTCAGCTATAACTTCATGCTTTGTTTGCATGATTCCTTTGAAAATTTATTTTCCTTTATCCTTTAGCACTATAGAATTTTAAAAAATATCTCAATTTAATGAATAATGTTAGGAATTTACCATGCACACCAATCCTACCAATGTCTAAAATTATGTTTATTCTCTTCTTGAAAAATTGAAGTATTTTAAAACTGTTTTGCTGACATATTCATTTAAAAATATATTTGTTAATGTTTCTGAAATATCTCTTTTGTTCTTCTGTGGTGATGGCACATGAGTGATTTTGTGATGGAAAGCTCACGGGGATTACAACTGAGATGGAAAAATGCACAAAATGATATAAAAATAAACTATTATATTATTAAAAGATATATTTTATTTGAATTGGTATTTTTTAATCATTTCTGAAAAACTAAAATGATACTTTTTACTTATTTCCTCTGTGATATCTCTTCAGTGAATTATAATTATTCACTTTAATCACTTTTTCTGACTTTTCATACTTATTGTATACCATTGCATATAATTCAATTAGATATGTTTTCTTAAATTCCTACTTTGTTATGTCTAACTGCTATTAAGCAATCCTGTTAGCTGTTGATTCAAATTATATTTATATGTTTTTTATATCTTGATATTTTTCTTTTTTATCACTCATTATCATTCATTTTTCTTTTTTTAATAAGATTTATTTATTTATGCATACAGAACTGGGGTACAGGCCAGAGGTGCAGGGGCAGTGAGAGGATTTACCAGAGACAGAGTGGGGAGCAGAA
>NW_004567108.1:9452246-9479006 GCF_000260355.1 Condylura cristata | reverse complement strand
GACCACAAAAACAGGCCAAGTTTATCTGATTCATGAATAACATCAGAGTGTATGTCAAATACAATGTTCTGCTTATGTATCACTTAGTTCTTATCCTTTGCATATATATATTTTTTTCACTCTCATTTTCAAAAGATTTTGAATCAAAACTTTAAAGTTATTTTTATTAAGTGGGCTGGTCAGGGTTTTTGTATTGTCATATTCCTAGAAACTGATGATAAGTAATTGCCTTGAAACTAATCTCTTCTCTCACTAAACTCATATTATTTCTTTCCTGTTGACAAAGTATACAAAGATGACTATTGAAAACAAATTATTTACAATATGTTAGTTCCCTAAAGCCAGGAGAGGATTCTATTTTCTGGGAATATTTCAGAAACAATATCAAAGCGCTTTAGGCCCTCACTGAGGTATTTACTGCCTATGACCAAGTCTCTGATGATAAAAGGAAATCACACTTTCTTGGTCAGATTTACTTAGGTTTCCCCACCATTAAAGTCATCAAAATGTTTTAATTTTTTTATTAAATGTTGATATCAATTAATTTATCATTGCTTCAAATCGTTGCTTGTTAAGCTAGCATTGATTTGAATATTCTGATTTTAAGCATCATTCAATTGAAAGGATGCTGTTGTTTGCTTCTCCTCTTGCTGCCATCTTGGAGGATTAGCAAATGCACCTGCTGACATGGTTATTCCCCACCTAGAAAACATCCCTCTTCACACTACACATAATTGTTTTCATGCATTCAAAAAATCATATGCACTCTCACACACACACACACAGAGATCACAGGGGTATATGCTACCTAGGGAAATTAAGTGGGCTGTTTCAGTGCAGACCACTGGAGATAGGAGAAAGGGGTAGAAAGAAGGAAGATGAGAGAGAGGATACTACTGATGGTGGCTTGGGGGGGGGGAAGATTTGATATGTATTACACAAAGGGAAGCAGCTGATAGTATTTGCTAGTAAAACCAGATGAAGTATGACAGTAAAGTAGAGCTGGATGTCTGATAAGATGAGAGTGGAACTGGACCTGATCTTCTCAGTGGGGTTGGATGACTGCCGTTGGAGTGGATTTTAAAAGGCTCACTAGGACAGTGCTGTCTAGTCCAGTTGAAAGTGTAACTTGGCAGGAGATAAACTACTATTTGCAGAAGATCTTTGATTCTGGTCTAGTTTCCTGATATTTAAAAGGCATTGTGGAATATGTACCACTTTGCTGCAGTTTGATTTTTGTGTTCTATTTTTAAGCATGACCCAAATACTACACAATCCTTCCACTTCTCATTCTTCAATACATTTCACTTTTCATGGTCCACAAGATCTATTTCAGGGCTTACTTGGAACATGACTAACAGCATGCCTGCAGTGAATTTATGATGAACAATCCTAAAGTCCAAGAATACCAAATTTGTACTTTATAATTCTTTATACACATGAATTATAGTAATAGGCAATGCAGATTTACATTTTTTATTGGATAAATGATTAATAAAATATATTTATAAGGAACTTATTCATCATAATGTTGAATTTTATCTTAAATAATTTAAGCTTATTAAGATCATGTCTTAAAGGTATATATGAAAATAGGCTTCTTGTTAATGTTATTAAAATTAAAAGATGACTGGTTATGGGAACTCATAATTTTCTGAAAAATGTATGAATTATAATGTTGAGATTTAATTGTACTGAAACATACTAGATTAGCTTTGGCATTTAACATTTTTTATTTTTAATTTCTAGGTATAAATATATAGCACTCCCAGTTGCTGATAAAATCCTTGAAATTAAGGATTCATTTCCATCATGTTTTCCATAGTACACACTTATTTAAAATTGAATACATATTTTATTCAAATTCATTTTAGTATAAAATATGGCTGCAATTTTTGATACATATATATTTTGTGTGTTATATAATGTGTTTTTATAATTACAAAATAGAGATATGTTAACAAGAAAGGATGCATAAATTAAACTTTTTTTTTTTTAAGATTTATTTATTCATACAGAGCTGGGGTACAGGCCAGAGGTGCGGAGGGTGAGAGAATTCACCAGAAACAGGAAGATCTACGAAGTACACTGCTGAGGGGAGCAGTGGGCGGGTCAGGAGAGGTCTGCTGCACCGTGTCAAGTGTATCTCCTCCGGGGCAGGAGGGGATGGAACTCATGGGAAGTGGCTTAATCTTAGTGCAGTGCTTTAACTCGCTGCACCACCAGGGAGGGCCATAAATTAAAATTTTTATAAAACTTTAGGTGAAATTTCTGCCAGAATATGTATGTGCTAATGTTCTCTCATAGTTCTCATTCTCTTTTAGGATGGTAGGTGTTAGTGCTTAAAATTTTCTGCAAGTGAATGGGTTCAATAAACAATGTGAGTTTACTAACTAAAATAATTTACCAATTTTTGATGCATTTATGCCCAGTAACAGAGTGATCACTGACATTAATGTACTACTCATAGACCAGATTATATAGTCATAGCCACATTGTAAATGGCCTAGAATAAATATCAAATGTGTGCATGAATAAATTAACTAGACACATTTGTAGAAAAATGAGATGAGTATTCTAAATTCTAAACTCTTGTTGGGTGTGTTCTTTGGCCATTTTATATATGGAATTTTTGTTCATTATTTTATGATTTTTGGTATTACTTCCTTTTAATAATGTCTTGGAGATTCTTAAAGGCATCAGCCTTTTAATTTCTACAGTACAGGTATATTAGTAGTCAAACAATCATTGGGTGAATAGAATTGAAAATTTTGTTGAATTTATGACACAGAGATTTTATACTCTTCACAATGAAGGACTTTGAAAGTTAGGATTGAATTTAACCAAATTTTGAGTTGAGCCAAAGATGAACTAGCTAAATAATCAAGTCAATATATTTCATCAAGAAATAAAGTGAATATATACAAAACAACAATAAAAATATCAATTGACAGATATTTATAGTCCATATTTTATAGTAACAGTTTAGTTTATTTTTTCAAGTAACTGAAATCTTTGTGAGCATTTATTAATATCAGTTGAGAAATTATGTGTCTGATAAATTTGAAGGAAACACATGGTATTTCAAAGTTAACTACAATGCTTTATTTTCTAAGTTCATAAGTAGTAAATTGAGTATTAAGTCCATGATTCTTTCTTTAAATTAGAGTAGATGATTATGACAAATGTATTTCTCATTGTCTAAAACTACACCTTATATAACTTGATGCTTTACTATGGTCAAAAGTAGGACAGAAAGAGGCTTATTATGTCTAAATCAATAAACTTGGAAACCTGAGTGGAAATGCTAAGAACAGTGGTGGCATTTTCTTTGTGTAGGAACCAACCTAGGAAGAGGGTATTTGGAGGCAGGGAGACATCAATTTTGGTGTGAGTTAGGTAAGCTGAGTTTGACAAGAGAGCTATTTTTCCAGATAGAAATGTTGACTAGGCTGAAGAAAACACATGATTATAATCTGTCATGAAAATGTTCTATCAGTGGAATCGTTAATCATACCCTTTCATTCCCTCCTGTAGATGCATCAAACACATGGATGTATGCTTGACTTTATATTAGCTTGCTATTGTAAAAGAAAATCCTCCAGATATAAATGGATCTACTTGACACTAGTTACCTTTTGTTGACATAGGATGTGGGGTAGGGATGGGGGATGGACCAAATGAATCCATTCAGAGATTCATACTGAGGAAGTCTGTGCTATAGCAGTATCAGCTAAAATTCTGTCAATTTGTTGTTCTGGATCTCTTATAATCAATGCTGAAAGTGTTAGAAAAATTAGCATGTTAATTTATCTATTTCTTATGGCAGCAAGCAAATGGTTTTACTCAATAGCAGCTGTATTGGCTTAATTGTCCAAGGAAGTGGATGCATTCCTCTGTGGTTCATGTCAAAACTGACAAATTGATCTTTCCTGGATTGCTTGGTAAGATATCCCAATTGGTCTTTTCAGACTCACTGATTAGGCAAGACCTCTCTGCACCTAAGAAATCTAGCTATTAAAAGATCACAAAAAATAAATGCTGCAGTCCAGGAAAAAACAAACATCGAATTTCTATATGCAAGAGCTTTGGTTTGAATACTATCGAGATGCATCCTGGGGGAGGGGTGGTTAATTTCCCTAAGCCTAGATTTCTCATTCTACTAATTTGGGATAATAGTATAGCCACCCATTACAAAGTCATAAAAGTTATCTTAATTCAAGTTTGGCAACTTTAAACAAATATTCAAGTAAGAAAGTATAAAGTATATTTGAAGTATTGTTAGCAAGGCAGGCATATGAAATCTATATGCCTGACTCTGAAGATGAAGTTGATTTTATTTTATATGAACTATTTCTGATAAATCAGATTTAAATAATCGTTTTAATAAAGACATTGTCATTGCTGTTCATGTTGTAAACTCTGGCCACATTGGAATTAATTCCCTAAGTTATATAAATGTTTTCATAATTCATGCATCCCTTTTTTAAAAATTAGAGCACAGTTTGTTTCTCCACTAAAAGCATAATCTACCTCCTATCTTCTTGTTCTTTAAAGTCACAATTTACTCAGATTTTCTCTCTCCAGTAGGACGTCTCCAATTATTCTATTCTTGAAGATTTTTAATCGTGATTATTAGAATTTCCTCCTCCCTCTATTAAGAGCTAAATGAAAGTCTCCATAAGTTACATGCATTGTTGTCAGTGAGAATTATATGATGAAATCCATTATACTAGACATGTCAGTGTAGGAAGTTGGTAAAAGGAGGGCCAGTGTAACTTCTCCCGTGATTTTTCTGCTCAGTTTCACTGTTGATGAAGATTACTCTCTGCACAGCCAGCTTCCATTGTGATGAGTTTCGGGTTGGGTTCTCTTGCCTGGACCAGCAGTTAAATTTGATGATCAACAACTGACACCAAGATCAATGTCAATCCTTCTTCACTTGGCTTTTACTTTATTCTCCTTAAGCAAAAGTCTCACTCCCACGTCTCTGTCAGAAACACTAGGTAATATTTTCCTGACAAGCTTAACATGTCTAATATTTTATTTCTATATCCTTCTTTTTTTTTATTTCTCTTCTAAAACCATCTGTGTAATTTGTAGGGAATTTTATGTTATTTGTTTTTAGAAAAGCCTTTATCTTGTATCAATACCTCAATATGAACTTTGTTCATATTTTTAGATCTACAAATCAATGTAAGCAGACTGTCTTTAAAATTAGATATATCAAATAACCACTGTAATTCTGTAGTAATGCCAGTTGAATAAAAGCTGAGGAAAGCTGATGTCTATGTCTTAAAAACACAATAATAACCATAATGAAACAAAATTGCTGGAAAAAAAGTGTAAACTGAGTTAACTTTAAACTTCTCTTTCTTTTCATGCAATTTATATTTGTCTTTACTTAATCTGTGCCTTACCAAAGTCTGTTATTGTATCTTCTAAAATAAAAATAATTGCAAAATAGATCAATTAATTAATAGATGAATAGTGACATTTATGTATATGTTAAAGCAGAGTTATTCACTACCCTACCAATTTGTCTATAATTTTCTTAGCCGTAGTATTATAATTAAATAGTAAATACTGAATTCTTAGTAGCTATTTATTTAATACATAGTTGTTACGAGAATTTCATTTTAGATTTAAATTATTTTGGGGAGGCAAGCAAAGCATTTTAATGTGTGACTAAAACATATGTTTAATTTTGGCATTCAAAGTTGACTGATGGGGCAATCTCTGGTAGAGACCCATCTGGTATTCTCTGTAGAACTGACATTTATAACATTTAATGCACTTCGATTATATAAGGGAATAAAATGCCTTCCTTCTTAGACATATGTTATTGTTAATGGCTAAAATCAACAAATGCTAAATATTTCTTAATAATTCTGAAAGAGTTTAATATGGAAAAGTGGACTTCTTTCTCTGGCTTTCTCTATCACTCTAACACACACACATTTCCCCCCATCCAATTTAGGAGACTAGAGTTCTGAGAAAGTCTTCATTGTGTGCTGCTTCTTAACAGAAACATCACAGATGTAGAGACATAACACAATACTTCATTGTTTTGCAATTACTGTGGGCCAGGAGCCAGGACTTAGCAGGGAACTGTGTCCCAGGCTCTCACAAAACTTAAATCAACATATTGGCTGAACTTTCAGCCTCATCAAAGGCTTGACTGGAGAAGGATGCATTCCAAGCTCACCTGTCTATCAGAGTATTCAATGCTTTATGGAACCTTGAATGTAACATGCAGTTTCTTATATTTGAGCAGTTGGTGAAAGACTGATCTTTATTTCTTGCCACCAGACTTACCCCAACATAGAATTTTGCTTCCTTCAAGTCATCAAGAAAGAGCACATATCCTTAGAAAAATGGTTGTGATGTAGTGTCAACACAAAAATTCTGTTGTTGGATAATTATGTTTTGTCCTCATATTGTCAGGGCATCACCAAAGGCATGAAAACCAGCATGTGAGGGTGATGAACACTTTAGTGATTTCCTACAACAGATACAAAGAATTATGTTTACATTCTGGTAAACAGAAGACTACTTTTTATAGCACAGGTTATAAAAAGTGTGGGTGTATCTAAACATAAACTTGCCATTAAATTTCAAGAAGTCTGCAAATTTATTGCAGTACTTGCACTTCACCTCCTGGCCATAATTAAAATTTGGAATTCTTCCAAGTCACAACAACTCTAGTCGTCCTTTGTAAAGCAGACTAATAATTGTCCCAAATCTCCCAGAGTGCAGAACCAAGTGGTTTTATTCATATCCGAGTAGCTCCATTTACTCACTTGTAATTATATAAAATACGTAATTTTTCACTAGAGTATAAATTCTTTCTCTTCTATCTCCATATTTATATTGGTTTCACCCCTGTATTTATAAAGACATTTATAGAATGTCTCCTTGAAAGATTCATTCATTTCCTTATAAATAATTTACAAAGCAGTTTAGCATCTGAATCATTGTCATCCACACTGTACATAAACCCGCTCCCAAACAGATAGTCAGTGACCTTTGATGGTGACCCCTTCTCCCCTTCATAATCACAAGTGGTCAACCCCTCAACCACCAAACGGTTGATTCTTCGGTTTCTTCAACCACACATTTCACTCTCTTTCCATTGTCAGCTCTATTATGTTTTACTATCTCTCACTAGTTACAAGTTTTGATTCACTCATGTCTACACTCTATTTGAAACAATGCCATCCAGAACTAATCAACTACAACTTTAATTGTTCCAGTTTTTGTGGTGGTTTTTCTTCTAAATCTCTCTGGGCCTGTTCCTCAACGTCATTATTCATTGGATTCATCATTCATGGGATTCTCTAAAGGAATCACGTAGCCCTCTCTCCACAACGAGGCTTTAGTTGCATTGTGGAAACTAATCTGGGCCCATGTTTTCCTTGGAAACTGTATATACTTGTTGCTTACTGGCCACAGTGTGTATCTTTTATAGCCATATTGGGTTATCCCTCATAGTAGGGTAGGAGTGCAGGTCAGGGATGCAGGAAGAGGATTCACCAAAGACAGAGTGGGGAGTAGAACAGGTGGACTTACTGAAATACACTGCTAAAGGGAGAGTGGGCAAGGCAGAAGAGGTCTGCTGTGCCACGTTGTTTAGATCCCTGGCTGGGGATGGAACTCAGGCCACTGTGGTGATAACACTGAGACTTAGCCCTAGGCTCTAGGGAGGCCTTAAATGAAGGAGTTTAAAAGTTAGAAGAAATAGAGAACAGCTGGTTGGATAATATGAAAGATCAAGGTCATGTTCCTCCTCTTTTCTATCTTCTGTAGTTAAACATTCTTTGCCCTTTCCTTCATATTTTGTACTTTATTATTCTCCAAGTACCTGTGAATGATGCTATCATCTTCTTGCTATTTATTATTAGGTTTTAGAAGGCCAAGTGCCACTGAGTAAGAATGACCGCAGCTCTGTCAGTTTGAAGAGTTCTTTGAATTTTTGTTTCTGCTTTCATGATCACTATGAGCATAATTTAACAAGCTGTAATGTAACCATTAAAAAAAAAGAAAATGGGAGAAATACACATTGGATAGTCTAATTAATAATTGCCAGTGTAACCCTGAGGAATTTCTATGTTTTATTTTTACCATTAGCCCTGCAGTTGCCTGAGGTATATGACTGTGTTTTATTCATCTATTCAAACTCAGGAATTAGCATAGTATGCTGACCTTTGGGTGTGCTTAATACATCTTTATTGAATAAAGATATTAAGAGGATGATCAGAGATTCTTCACCAGTGAAATCCAGAGTATTTCCCAAAGGCAATTATTATTTCCTTTGGGTTTCAGCATTTTCTTTATCTACTGCTCTCTTAATAAACAAAACTAATTATCTGGCTCATCCTGGGTATGTTAAGCTAAAGATAGGGAATCATAATATGTAGTGTTTTAAAATATTCTTTAGCAACAATACTAGCATTCATTCAGTCTACCAGTGTGGGTAAGTCTCAGACAACATCAGACGAGATTGCACATAACTGTATAAACTTCAAGGTAAGAGATACATTCCAGATGTTCTTCAGTTAACCTTCCTACATTGGTAACATTTTCACAGAGCTTTTAAATGTATTTTTTAACAGCTTACATTTTTGGCTAGTATGTATCTCAGTGATGATTGTATAAAATGTTTTTTTTTCTATCCTTGTTCTATTAAAATAAACTAAGTAATTAAAAATTTTCAAAGCATACTTTGGGGCTTTTGATGTGGATACATCTTATATTTTCTAATATCAGAATCGGCCCTCCAAAAATAATAAGATCTATGTTGTGCAGTTTTCAAGCAAATGCTTTCCTATAACCATTTCTTTGGAGCAAATTACAACCATAGATTAAAAGTATTATAAACTGAATCATTTTCAGTTTATTTTCCATTTTAATCTTAGATATTTTTTTCCACATCAGCCTACCTATATTCAACTTTGCTTAATGTTTTATTAGGTTGAGCAAGGAATACATAGCATCGCGTAGTTATTTCTAAAGTATATACAGATATACTCAAATGTATTTGAAGAATTTGTACTTTTTTTCTCTATTTCTAGACATTGTTCTTTAAAAGATTCCCTTGTTTTGCATTTATTGGTTGGCATCATATGATAAGATTTCACAGAGCCCAGACACTATAGTCAGAAGTTAAAATATACTTGTACTTGGTCCATATAACTGAATGTTATGATAGACAAAATCTTTGATCATCCTCTCAAAATAGCCACTGGCAGTTGATATGCCTTAATGAATAAAATATAATTAATTAAACAATGTATTTAATGGGCTGTGCTTCAAATTAATGTAACCTTAACTTCAAAAATCAAAATGATATAGCTGTATTAATGCCATATTTTTAAGTTTAATGTCATAAAATTGATTTGAAAAATGTGTCCAATCTCAATTTTAGAATTTTTTTGGTTTTTTTAATGACATATTTTTCACTGAAAAAAATCTACATCATAAGAGAAGGCAAACTGATATATTATAGATGTGTCTCAACCTAGAGTTGATTATTTTGTGAAAATTTGCCCGTTAAGCTTATGATATCCATAACAAACCAACTAAATTGCAGGCTGTTCTCTTTACTCATATCTCCATAACGTGTAATAAAAAATATACTAAAACAAGCTACTTGCTTTTAAAGTAAGTCCATTAAAATCCCATTTATCTATCTTTTAATGTTCACCAAAGTGAGCCTTTTAAAACCTCTGTAAAAGGACCATCAGGCCATCATTCTTATTCATCAAGCATGATTTGAATCCATTATCGTGTGTAATAAGGTAGTTTGTAAAGAAGACAGTTGGATCTCTAAAGCATCTTTTACTTCTGCTCTAAATGACTTCACTGTGTTTACTAATGTACTCAGTGTTGAATAGAGAAACATGTGAAATAGATCCCATATGTGATTAATTTATAAGATTCAGGTAAATTCTTAATATTATTAATAAGGATCATATAAAAAACTTGTGTGGGATCCTTTACATAATTGAATAATTTAAGCATTGTATTACATATATACAATGCAGAAGGAAATTTACTCTGCTGTGATATAAATAGTTGGAGCTAGGAAGAACCCCCTCTCCATTATTTATTATATTTTATTAGATTTATTTAAATGAATACTATAGATAAATAGTCTATATATGTATGTACACACATTTGTGTGTATATGTATGCACTAACTGTGTCAAATTTTAGTAAATAAATAGAAATACAAATTTTCTTTGCAGCACCCAAAGCTAATCATTTTTAAAATTCGGTTATAATGTGTCCCTGCTACCTTATACAATTATAATTATATGAATATCTCAAAAATTTTAACTATATTGCTATGTATTTTTGTTCATTTTTTACACTTGTCTTATTTTATGTATTACATGTCTTACATATTTAGTGAAATAAACATTTTTGCTAACTTTTTGGATATGTTTCGTTTCTAAATATACTAACATTTCTCAGTTACATTCTAAACCCTCTCATTTAGATGTAGTTAATATTTTGATTTTTAGAAATCATTTTATTTGGCATTTATTCCATCCTTAATATATTGTATAATTTTGAATATTTTTATAAAATAGTTCATTCTGCAAATAATCTGTGAAGTTCCACCACATTGATGCATGAAACTGCAACATAATGAATTTCACACTTTGCAATATATTGTATAAATATTCCTTGATTTATATGTTGTTCTATTAATTTATCTTTAATGTTTTGTTTCTGTTCTATTCATATAATGCTATGAAACAGTATATGCCTGTAATAACTTTCCAGGAGTGAAAATACTGCACTGTAGATTTACTCATCTTAAAATGCATCAGACACTATGAAATTATTTTCCCAAGTTAATACAGAATCTGCATTCTCACTAGCCATATAGCCTTCCTGCTGCTTCAAGTAATTCCTCATCCCTGATAGCTTCAACTTTCTTCTAGACAACCGTTTCATGATCAGTATTATTTTGTGAAGCTAAAGAAAGTTACCATACATACTTTGTTTGCTTTACTCAGCCAGTTAAATTTCAGTGGTACACAAAATGCATATATCATTTTACAATCATGTAACACTTTTTGTTTTTTTTTTCCATCAGGGATGGCTAATTGTATGTGTCAGCACTGTTAGTTTATAGAACCTAATTATTTAACCAACTATTACTCTCATTGCTCCTGGAAATAGAATTTGTTGATATAGTTGACATCTGTAATCAGTTGAATTTAGTGAAGGAGACTAACGTTGAGACTGTAAATGACCCAGATTCAGTTATTGAAGGCCTCCCCTGCACCCCAAGAGCACAACTATGTTTCATGGAAAAAGGAATTCTACTTACGGATGCAGCATCAAACAGATTTGTGGTTGCAGCCTGACTTACAAATTGGTTAAAGAATTTCTTACAATCTTCTTTCTTTCCTCTCACAATCTTCTTTTCTTTCCTCTCATTGTCTCTCACCCCACATGCTTAAAATATCTTTTATTCAACAAAGGGATATAAGTTTGGGGTGGAATTTGGAAAATCTTTAATACATTTATGGATAAATATAACCATATTTGAGTATGTTTAAATATAACATATTTCTCAGCAGGTACTACATGTATATTTGTTTCCATTAGTAATATCCGAATAATAGAAACTGAACTAATCTTTCTGAATTATGAGGAATTTAAATCAAGCCACATATGTTCAAAATATGTCAATATACATTATTACTTTGCTATGTTTGAAACATTTGTCTTTGTTCAAAATATGCAGGTAGTTCTTTCATTTTTAAATGGATTTCAAATGACAGTTCTTGTCTACTTTTTTCTGTACAATCATATTCAATCAAAAGTTATAGCAAGTTTTTATCTTGCAGTGTTTTGCCAGATAAGTGCACTGCTATTTTGTTCTACTCCACAGAAAGTGTGTAGACTTCTACTCCACGTTGACTTGCATATGAGGACTGATAACCCCACACATGAGATCTTATGATTTTGTTTTTCTCAGAGTTTCTGAAAAGAGAGGCAGAGATGAGACTAAAATCTCAGAGTAGCCAACTAGTTACAAAATGGAGTCATATTCTCTATTACATATATCCCATAGTAATTCAGAGTAGGGTGAAGTCATTGTAGTAGCTTTATCACTGCTTTGAAACTGTTCAGCCCCATCTAAAACCTCTTCATGTAAAAAATAACTTCAACAGAGGATTGGTATTAGAAATATCTCTCTTTTGAAGACATGCATAGCATTTGGAATCATAACTCTTCTTTCCAGTAAATTAAATAATATATATGTATGTATGTAGATAGAGTGATAGATAGATAGCTCGATAGATAGTAAACTTCGTGAAAGGTAAATATTGCTATAAACCTTAGTTGGGAAGTAAAGTATTGTCTGCTAAAAGTAGCAAGAGGTTAAAAGACAAAAAAACTCACCAGCCAGAACAAATTAGAGAATGATGAGGTCAGTTAAAATGGCTCTAAAATATTCACTGACTTAAAAAAAAAATCTTCTAGCAGTTAATGACCTGCATCGTTCACACCAGATCTGTGTGCTACTCACTGATTCTGACTGTGTTGCTGACTCATACCTGAGGTTCCAGGAGCTACGTAGGGGCCAGCCCTCTGTTGCACTAAAGTATCACAACAAAATGATTAGGGTGAGCAAAAGTGGGAGGGGCACAGTGGACTTTTGGGGAGACTGTGGGTCCCTGGCGGTGACAGTGGTTATTGCACCTGAATACCACTGGGTTGTATGCAGTGTTGTCAACCAAGATTACTCAATAAAGCAACAAAGCAAAATATTTATGGAGATTGAAATCAAGCATGATTTGATCAGTTCCCAGCAATAGGAAGGGGATCAGTGGGAGATTTTGTGAAGGGGACCAATGGGATATTTGTTGTCATTGTAGGGTTTCCCTATAAATAGCAGCAGATAAATCATGCAAATTAATGCTAATTATAACAGGGAGTTTACAAAGCATAAATGTAGTTTCTCCTAAGAGATGTGATTCTTATGTCCTCCCAATGAATAGCAACTAACTTCTTAGCGATCACCAAACTGTTTCCCAGCATATTCTCCTAATACATATTATCGTGGAATCACCAGACTACATGTTGTGTATGACTTTAAACTCCATTGATACTATTTTGAATTAAAAACTTAATTCCTTAACAAACATTTATTATTTAGACTTATACCTTGTACAGCTTTTAATACATTTCTATGACTAAAGCTTAGCAGACATTGTGCCTATCAATATATGTATGTATTGTTTGCATTTTGTGTTTAATGTATATAATCTAGTACTTATATATATATACATATGTATATATATATGCATGTATAATATTTCCTAGCGCAAGATAAGTACTCAAGTGTTCAACAAATATTCATTAAAAGCATGTGTGGGAGTATTTTATGATTAATGGGTATAATTACCTGTTGGAGATTTTAGTAAGATAGGTTTCTTGTTTGTTTCTCTCTCTTTTTTTTAATCTTCCATTTTCCTGCATCATATTCTATGAAATTATTTTGAGTTGTCTTTTTTTTTTTTTTTTTTAATGAGGCAACATCTGTTCACAGTGGCAGAGTCAAAGCATTTTACATGTCTATTTCCATGCCACACTTGCTATCAGGACACATTGGTCCTCAAACTCAGTCTATCAGCCCCATACTCATTTGCTTCCACCTTCATCCCCTCCATAGGGAACCTCAGTTGTACAGTAAGAAGTCTAGCATGTGTGCCTCAGTTTTGCCTTTTCCCTTTTTTTTGTTATATTGCACCTATGAGTGTCCCCACCAGTGTTTGTCTTTTTCCAGTGCTATCCATAGTGTTGCAAATTACAAACTTTCATCACTTTATAGTTTGTTAGAATGCCATTGCATGTGTGTAATATACATGTGTGTGTGTGCATGCATGTGTGTATGTATTTTTTTTCTGATTCATTTATTCATTCAGAACTGGGGTACAGACCAGAGGTGCACAGGCAGTGAGAGCCTTCACCTGAGACAGAGTGGGGAGCAGAACAGGTAGATTCACAAGGTACACTGCTGAGGGGAGTAGTGGGCGGGTCAGAAGAGGTGTGCTGCGCCATGTGGATCACCTCCAGGGTGGGGATTGAACTCTTGCTGAAGTGGCTTGAGCTTCTCAGTGCTGTGCTTTAACTTGTGCTTTAACTCACTGTGCCACCAGGGAGGGCCCATGTATTATGTTTTTTTTTTTTTTTCTTTCATCTGACCTTATCCAAATAAATTGTTTCTATAACTTTGCTATTGTATACAGTGCTGCAGTGAACATTGGAGTGCATCGATCCTTTAAATCAGTGCCTTTTTAGCTCCTCTGCCTATTTCTTAAATCTATATTTGTATTTTTGTAAGTTTTTTATAAACCTTGGAAATCAGCCCCTTCTCAAACTTTTGATCTGTAAATATTTTCTCTCATTCAGTAGAGTTTTTGACTAGATGATAGTTTATTTTATTATTTACTATGCAAACACTTTTGTTTACCATATTCCCATTTGTTTATTTTTGTTTGTGTTTCTCGTGCCTTAGGAGTTGAATCCCTAAATATAACCCTCATCTCAATGGAATGGATTGTTTTCTTCAGTATATTTTATTGAATAATTCTTTTTTTAAATATATGTACAGATAGTGGTTTTCTTTCTTTTTTATATGTTGCTCTTAAGTTTTTCAAACATCATTTGTTAAAAAGATTTTTCTTTCTCTATGTTTACTCTTCACTCTTTTATCATAAATTATTGCCCGTGTAAGTATGGATTTATTTCTGAAAGAATAGACACGTTTTAAAATGGTGTTTCTTTTCTTTTCTTTTCTTTTTTTTTACTGCAATAACTCATCCCTATGTGAAAAGAAAAGTTTAAGGGCTAACTTTATGCCACTTTAGTATATAAATTTCCAATCAATTATCTTAAGTCAATACATTCATATTTATACATTTAAAATTATTGAAGATAACTATATGTTATGGAAATGGGTTATAATTTATTTACAACATTCATATTAACATGAGCTATCCTATTCACTTAGTCAAGAAAACATTTCTTTATAGCTATGATTTTTATATTACTATAATGTTTTTGTTCTTCTAATATAGATTCTACAAGTTTTAACAAATAAAGTATTGGTCTACACTGCAAATTTCGTTTCTATCCCATGCAAAAGAACGTTTGAGGCCCAGATTCAATAAACACAGTGTACACAGATAATTTAATCATCATCTTTGATTTTTTTTTAAAAAATAACACAAAGTTTATAAAACATACTATATATAATTGCTTGAGGCTTGCCATTATAATGCAAAAACATTTATAAAATGCATGAAACTACTAACTCTAACAAGATAAATGTTCACCTTTAAATGCATCTTTCATTAGACTATCTTGTGAGTGCTTTCAACATTATTTTAAAATCAGGACTGTTATCAGGTTATATATCCCTATTACTCAGAAATATTCACCCTATGATGAAAATGAGATTCAAAATGTGCGTGTCTACATATAAACGACATGGTGTGTGTACATATTTGGATAAGCATATATATGGATGGATATGTGTGCCTAAAAATATGGAATTTGAGAGTCCATTGATATATGAATTCGTTTAAACTAGTATTTGGTTCTTAGAACATATTTACCAGTGGTATTTTCATTAAATTAATTATTAGATAATAGATCTCTGAGGAAACAGGGAAATTGAGATAGACAGATTTAGGTCAACCTTAAAGATTAAGAAGACTGACTGTAGGGGACTTATCAGAGGAATTAGCTGTAGAACTAGATAAACCATTATAAATAAAATAAAACTGAGGATAATCTGTGGCATGTGTATGTGTGTGTGAGTCAAGAGATAAGAATAACATATCATTGTAAAGTTAGCAGCATGATAAGGAGTAAGTAGGAGGGTAGAAAACCTATTCACATGTTACTGGTTTTCCTAGTTTCCTGAAAAAAAGCAAAGTTGATGGGAAAATGTTCACTATTCAACACGAAATAACTGAAATAACAATGTGCATAGCACTACGTTGAGAGAATATATAATCTTATTTAATCCTCAGAAGTAACCCTGTCAGCAGGGCTGTTATTATTCACTATTTCTTCATGAGAGAACAAAGGCACATATTTTAAAATTCATACAAATAACAAGGAACGAGAAATTGCAAACCAGAGATTTCATTTCTAATTAGAAACTATATTCCTTTAAAAGGTCGGGGCTTAAAGTTGGATAAGGTAACATAGTTAAGCCCACTACTGTTTAAGGCAAAAATAATCTTCCTGATTGTGCTCTTGAGAATCTTCCATTATGCAGATGATCATTCCTTTTCAAAATTAGGCACTTACATAACATGTTCATTTTACCATGTAAGGTAACATATTCATAGGTGACTAGGGCTCAGACACCTTTGTGTGTGTGTGTGTGTGTGTGTGTGTGTGTGTGTGTGTATGTGTTTGTGTATGTGTATGTGTGGTTTTACCATAACTTTATCTGTATTTTTTCCCACCTCTGTTTTACCAATTTTCTGTTAATCATTTTCCTGTGTGAACTTTGTATTTAAAAAAGAATTTTTCAAAATATGCCACTTAAAAAGACCAGCCTTATTGATCTTGCTATCATGCGGGTTTCTAACACTGGGCCTTCTCATAGGTAGTAAGCCACTTTACAGATGGTGGGTTTGACTCAGGACCTGGGCCCTGGTCACGTAAATTGTTTCAGAGTGAACAGGTCAGATGTCACAAAGCAGGTTAATTTGTTAGTAGAATTACGGTGACTACTCTGATATAATGGAGCTGTGGCCACATCTGGCATTCAGAGTCCAGTGCACACTCTCCTAAGAGTCTAAGAATTCATCATTGTTAACTCGGATCGTATGTCTCCTTGCATGTTTGTCTAATTGATTCTAGATGAGGTGAGGGCTGACTTCAGGGGATAGAGCCCTTCTGACAAAAGGCATGCAATAAAGGAGACAAGATGTATGAATATGAACATTGCAATGTGCAGAATGTTTAGCACAGTTGCCAGTTTACAATTCAGGGGTGCATGGCAGCTGGAAATGGGCTAGATGGGCAGACATGGGGCCTTTGAACAGTAGACAGCACATGGGCCTTAGAGAGAGTTGGTTTTTAGTGCATTCTTGGGCATTCCACAGGCAAATTTATTTATATATCTATAAAGATATGTTTATTTATGGATATAAGAAACGGGATACAGATCAGAGCTATGGTGGTGAGGGGACCCACTAAAGAGAGAATGGGAAACAGAACAGGTAGATTGACTGAAATACTCTGTTGAGGGGAGCGGAGGGTAAAGCAGGACAGGTCTGCTGTACCATGTGGGTCAGCTACCTGACCTGGGATAGAACTTGTGCTGCAGTGGCTTTGGATAGCTTCATCATGCTGTGCTTTAATCCCTTGCACCACCAGGGAGGCCCCACCACAGGCAGTGTTTAAATGATGTACCATAAGAGGCTGGGAAATGGGAGATGCCACCTATAATAAATGCATTTTGTCATTATCAGTGCATTGGTAGTAATGAAAGAAGAGTTTTCAGTGGATACCACACTGAAGTTGTTAAGAAGTGGTAACACCAGGATAGAGGACTGTATGGGACAAGGCCTTTCTGTAACCCTTGCTTTCTTTCTTAGTGTTTCTTCAAAAGGGAGTTGGAAATTAACAACAACAACAACAACAAAAAGCAGTTAGACGTTGAGGGCATACAGTGAATTCTGGTTTATTGTGTTTCTGAGACTTGAACAAGCATTTCGAAATGGCATCACAACAGCTTACCCTTTAGCCAAATAAAAAATGTTTGATCAATGAAATGCCATAGATTGGCTTTGATCGAAGCATTACTCAGAAGACCCTGGTGACCACAACATACCCACAGTAATGCAATGCTGGAATGTAGGGATCCTTGACTAGGTGAAGGGCAGTGAAGAAGGTGACAGCCTAAAGAGGTGCTCAGGCACATTCTGTCAGGGTCTAAATTCAGTCCCGTTTAGTTCAGTAGCTGTAATCAGTTCATGGACACCAGAATTGTGTATGACCTAACGCGTTCAAGATTGGCACATGCTTTGCATTCTATGACAATAATTCACAATCTTTATAAAATATGTATACAAAAAATACTATGAAGAGCTGAAACATATACGCATTTTCAAGTGATAAATAGAAGGTCTTGTCCCCAGATCCAAGAAGTCAACCATACAAAGGATAGGAGCACTTAGCAATAGCGTGTATAAGAGAGGTTGTGGTTGACTTGACAGTGAGATCAATATGAATCAATAGTGTAATGTAGCTCCAACAGAGTTAATGAGATCTTATATTTCATGAGCCAAAATAGAGTAACCAGATTGAAGCAATGATAACCAAGACGTGAAGAAGTCTTGTCTGTCTGATACCATGCTTTGAGTACTTGGTGAAATTAGAATACATTTAGACAATACCAAACTGAGCAATAAAAATAATGGTTGGTGGGGTGCCCCTAAGTACAGAATATGTATAACTGCTTTACAGAAATTATTTCCATATCTCAAAAAAGAGAACAATGTGTGCTGAGCCATGATGAGGATATTTTTGAGAGTAGCAACCGAGTTGTCTGATTGCCCTCCCAAGAGGCTGCTCTGATCTAATGATTACCCACCGAACATCTGGTTCCTCCCTGCACACTGACCAAGTCTGACCTTGATTATTACATCTAAAGTAGATGTATCTTTAGAGCTGGGTCACGTTTATCAAACTCGCAAAGTCAGTCTTTACCTAATATGGAAACTTCACAGTTGACTGGGGAAGCAAGCAAACTGTATCAACAGTTCTAACAATATAAGGTACATGGTGTTTCTTTCTGCTGGTAACATATTAACACATTTCACCACTGTCAATGTGATACACCAAAGAGTGGCATCTTGATGCACCAGAAGGCACCTAGATGTATCTGTTGCCTTATTAGGTCTAGATTTTTCCATCAAGCCAAATAAATGGAAGTGCTGATTCATTATATCCTCGCACTGAAAGGCACTTACTTATATGAGACCCAACAGTGATTGCATAATTAATATATCCACTGACACACCATGGATTAGAAGATACAGCCCAACTTTAGAAAGGTGACAGTGTGGAAAAAAAGAAAAAGTGTCCTAGAATTGTTGAAATAGGTCACTATAGTACTATCAGTCTTAGAAATGTTGAGTTACCTAAGAGATCATTTACATATTTCTTCTCTAAAATAATATGTGGGGACTGCATCTCAGGCAGTTTTGCATATTGTTTGCCTTTTCCCCTTACTCTTTGGTGGTAGGTACACCAAATCAGTGTACAAATAGTGCTTAATAGCATTATTCTTTCTGTTTCATACTCATGAAAGCTGAGATTTTTGGCAAGTATCATCTCCTAGGTGACTGGGTTACAAGTCATATTTCTTCCAGCACAATTTCTTCTGCTATTTGCTGCCACACTTTGCTCTGTGTTCTGGCAGCCAAAGAGGAGAGTGGATTAGATTCCCAGAGCTTCAACACATTTTTAAGAAGGTTGCAATTGCTCTGTCAAAGATGACAGATAGATAAAAGAGTTTCCAAAGTAGTCAAACGACTCATCAATCTCTATTTTTCTTGGAGTAAAATAATTCAAACCTATCATCACCATTCCATAGGGTTAAAGGAAAATGAATTTTGGGTATAACTAAGGTTTCTCTAAGAACCAAAGATGTTTATGTTCAATTGTTGGAAAGAGGAAGATGCCTTATATTTAATCCAGAGAAGTTGGCATGGTTACTGAATGGAGTGGCTGTACTCACATGCCAGCTGTCTGTAGTCCTGTTCCTTCCAAGCCTGAATAACCTTTACCTTGGACAATAGGACCTGATGACTGATACTCCACATGCTGATTCAGTGGATGAAGATGTTCAGAAAAGACGAGGGAATTTGGTCAGGGACACTTAGCTTGGCTCTGTAAACTTCTGATGAATATTGTTCACTAGGGTGGGGGATAAAGGAAGGCATAGATATAGTAAAGAGAAAATATAAATGTGTATGTTGACAACATTACCTGAAGATAGTTCTTTTCAAATATTCAAAGCTGTGCTGTTGAAATTCACTTTTATTCCACATATATTCAAGGGGTAGTAGGGGCCTATGGACAGGTGTATTTAAAGCTGAATCTTACTTTTATGCAAAATGGGTATTTATGAGCTTTCCCTGGTGGTGCAGTGGGTTGGGGTGCGGCACTGTGAGGCTGGTTATAGCCCCTTCAGTGTGAGTTCGATCCTCAGCCTTAGAGGTGACCCACATGGTGTGGCAGAACTTTCCTGTCTCTCCACTGCTCCCCTCAACAGTATACTTTGTTGATCTGCCTGTTCTGTCATCCACTCTGTCTCTGGTGAATTCTCACACCACCCTGGTACCTGTGACCTGTACCCCAGTTCTGTATGCATAAATAAATAAAATCTTTAAAAACAAACAAACAAAAAATTTGGATATTTATAAGATTCTCAGTATGACATGATCTGATATAGTAAAGAATTATGTATCTTTGGATGCAATAAGAATATTCATCAAGATCAATTCTATAAAAAAGAGCTGAAGTACACATTTCTTCATTCCAGTAATATGCAAGAAGTATCTTGTGCTAGGCGCTGCTTTAAAGATGGTGAATGCATCACTGGATCACTTTTGATAGGATGCAAATAACACATATTCCTTTGCTAGGTTTCATTCTAACTTAAAAGTACTAAGTACCTGTGTGTTTTATAGGCTGGCAGAAAGAAAGCCTGTGGCGATTATAAGACCTACTGGTTAGTATTGGCTTATTTTTCAGAAGGTAAAAATGTCTAATCCATCATCATCCTGCTGATTACTTTCATCAACTTTGTTAATTGCTATCATTCCCCCATACTTAAACTAGCCCCTGTCTAGCCATTTTTTATTAATGGCTCTGTGACGAATCATCTGCCCAACAGAACAGATTTTATTTCTTGTCTGTTTTAGAAGCATTTTATTTTATTTTATTTTATTTATTTTTTTACCAAATGTACCTTTCATCACCACGTTGTCCCTCAGGTTAAAATCATACTGTTGCCTCTTTGTATTTTGTATCTGATAAAAAAAAAATCAGAATTGGGTTATAGCACAGCAGGTGAAGAAGCTAAGAAGCTAAATCCACTTCACCATGAGTTCGATCCCCGCCAGCAGACATCTCCTGATCTGCTCGCTGCACCCCTCAGCAGTCTTTGTCAGTCAGCCTGTTTTGCTCCCCACTCGGTCTCTGGGGAATCCTCTCACCACCCCTGCACCTCTGGCCTGTACCCCAGTTCTGTATGCATGAATAAATAAATCTTAAAAAAAAACAAACAAAACAGAACTTCTGTTGTACAACCAACTTTTATTTTATGCCATTTTTTTTTGTATCTGTGTTTGATAGGAAAAGGAAAGATTTCCTAAATCCTTGAGTCTTTCTTGCCTGAGGTTTACTCTAGTTCAACAAAGTCCACTAACATAAAAAAATAAAATAAAATAAAATAAAAAGAAATATTTAATATTGGATTTATATGGTATCACAAATAAATATATAACTTTTATAGTCACATTTTCATTGTTAAAATGAACTCACTCAAAAGTTCATATTTCATATTGAACCAACCCAAACCCCTGTTATATTTTAAAAAAGATCTTTCAGTTTTAAAATTTCTGCAATTTGCGAGTTTATCATCCAACAAACTTAGTCTGTTGTAAATCAGAGATATAAAATCACAAAGCCTATGAAAAGTTGTGTGAAGCATGAAATTAATACTTCTGAGACACTTTTATGAGAAATATATTAAATCCAATAAGTTGCTTTGTTCCAGAACCCTGCAGACTTGAGTGAAATAACTGTAAATTTGTCTCTTTTAACTAAAAAAGAAAATTCATATTAACATTTGTTTCCTGATAATAAGTTTTATTGAACAGTCTACACTTTCTAAACTCCTACTCCTACACTTTCTAAACTATGATGAATTTGGGTGAAAAACTCAGTTTTCCTGGAGTATGTACAATTATATCATATTTTAAATTCCAAACTTGCTCTTTATTATATGACTTTAATTACTATACTGCAGAGTGTTTCATTGCACTGTGGTTTAACTGTATATGCCATGTGATATACAACTGCATCATTAAAAATCTTTCCTGATTTCTTACCAGTAATATCAAATTACAGCTAAAAAATAAACATTTATTCTCCCCTTTTTTCCTTTCATCCTCTACTCCTTTCCATCCTTTTCCTTCCTGAAATTTTATAAATTTTCCCATTTTTATATTTTCATTCTTCTTTCTCTCATACACGAAGTATTTAATTTATTATCTATTTTAGGCCAATTTCCAGAAGATGGAAGATAAACTTTGATGTTAATTATTCAACAAATATTTTTTGCTAATTGACGTAAGCCTGTGGACAGAATCCTACATTTTCACTTTATTGAGTTCATTAACTAAATTTTAATAAACGGTATTATGCATGATTTTATGGTTAAGTCCATATAGGGAGACATGATGACATTTGAAATGTGAACTCTGTAACCAGACGATCTATGCTGAAATTCTGTTCTTATAGAATAAACCTAACCTTACCCATCCTCAGTCTCAATAGGACAAAGATGATATCTTCATCAAAAGATTAATCTGTATGTAGAAGTATGTTTGTGCATAAGTACATATGCACGCATAATATATAACAAATGTACATACTTGTGTAAATGTATCACTATTCCTGTATTAAGTATACACATGTAATTGTGCATTCAGATACACTGCACATACATACTCAAACATATACACCTGTTTCATGTATACATGTGTGCATATATATTCATATATGTCCATACAGGTATATATTGCACAATGTATGTATGTGTCCATATGTATGTGTATGTGTATGCTACATAGAAATAAAAATTGTATTCCATGTCCACTAAATGCCTTTAGTTATACTAATGATATTTTCCCCCCTTCACTTCCAGTTCACCTCTTTCTCTTCTTCCCCATCTCTTCCCCTCCCCTTCTCTTATTTTGCCTTATTCTCCTTCTTTTACTCTTACTCCTTCACCTTCCTGTATTCCAAATATAGAAGTAAAGTTGTAGCCAAAAAAAGTGAATGTAAAATTGCCTTTTTTGGTACAAGAAATAAAAAATAGGTCTAGCAAAACCATTCATGAGTATATAGAATTGTGAAATGGTCAGACAGTAATAATTTCCATCAAGAATAAATATCTGGCAGTGACAAAATCTCTGCTGGTGATGCATGCTAATAATCTTTTAAGAAAGGAAGCAGGAGCATACAGAGGAATAAAATATACAGTGAAGATTACCAAGATTATCACAGCTTCACTGTGTTTGTTTCTTTAGAATCACAGTAGTCAGGTTTGAAGATTTCACCCAAAGTCTGTTGCCTCCTGCCTCCCTTGCCCTTTTATAATTCCTATCCCTTGAGTGTCTCTGAATTTACCCAATCACCTGCAGTGACTGCAAGTCAGAAATGTTGGTCTTCATCTCTGAGTTTAGGTCACAAACATACCAACGGCTCACTTGTCCTCATTTCTCCACTTGCCAGCCCTAGGAAAGAGCTGCCATATTGTGAATTAGCCTCTGAAGACCCTGAAGACCCTTGTTTCCCTGGGCTGATGATGCTGGACAATACCTGGGGTAGATTTGCCAATAATGCTGTGTGAGAACTTGTAAGAAAATTCCCCAGGGAGATTTGCAATGTTTGTAGTCATAACTGACATCTTGGTTACAGGCTAGGGGGAGCCACTGAGTCAGACACATCCAAGAAAATGATGAAGTTATCAATGGATAACTGGTATATTATAACTAGTCACTTTGTTGACATTGGCTACCATTAAGCTGCATAAATAGGAAATACTATGCTTTTTATATTTGATACTGAACAATGTGAGATAGACAAGGTAGGAGGAGAGCTCAGAAGCCAGAGAACGTTACTTTAGCAGATGAGGAAATCATGCAGAGGATACAACTGGCTTTTAGTTTAAACATGATGGATCTAGTCCATCTAGTGAGCATTTTGCTAAGTAAAATAAGTCAGACAAAGGCAGACATAACATGATTTTACTCATATGTGAGATGTATATATTAGTGTGTCTGCAAAAACATAAGGAAATTGAATATGTTAACTAAATAAAACAAAAATATTTATACTACAAGATAAGAAGAGAAAAAAAAAAAACCTCCTGAAAAACCAGGCATTTTGCAATTAAAAGCCATGGATCTGCTAGTAATATAACACTATATGTAAAGGGAGATGAAAGGTGGATTCAGGAAATTATAGGGTCTTTATATGAAACATTTGTTTTAACTAGATGATATATATTGTTAAAATAGATATAAAGTAGGCTATGTATAGATAGGTATATTGACAATATGCACATGAAAAATATGTTATAAATACTTGAAACAGTTGATTCTTAATATAGAGAGAAAATACAATTAGGTTTTTTTTTTCCCCCATGCATACACACAAAAAGTGGAAATGTTGCAGTGAGTGACATAGACTATATGATTTTAAATCCTTTGGTATAGTTTATTGATAGAAGACTTGCTCTGTTCTGATATATTAAAAACAAATAAAAGGACACTAAAAATGTAATAAAAATTAGCTCTAGTTGGGGCATGTGTTTTGTTTTTCAGATGAGACTTTGAGAACCAATTCATCAAATCAAATCATGGTTCTGAAGAAGTTATTTGATTCATAATACTTCCCATGTAATTATATTGTTTGGAAATGTTTCATTTGAAACAAGACTGTTCACTATGGATACTTCTTTCTCTCCTTTAGTTCTTTCAGCAAATAGGAAATATTTGTATAAATTCCTGACTTCTAATTTTAAGCTAATAATAACAATACCAGCAAGATGTTATTTTCATACTGTTCTTTATATACATATATGTGTACATGTTTAAGTAACTTTGGTTTATATGATTTAGGGGAGTAAGTTCAAATCTGCTTAAATGTAAATCACAAAAGCAACTATATTCCTTTATCCTAGACCAATGAGTATTTCTCCACTTGGCACACCCCCATGACCTCCCCCTCAGATAGCCTAATTCTGTAGTTATGTACACTTCTATGTTCTACACTATCTACAATAACCCTATCATGGAAAACCTAAGTACCCAATAGCAGTTGAGTAGATTCAGAAAATGCATATTCATACATGATAGAATGCCACTCAGCTATAATAAAAAGGTAAGTCCTGCCATTTACAACATGGATGGACCCGCAGTAGATGATGCTAAGTGAGTGTTTTCACTTGTATATAAAATGTAGACAAAGGAACTAACACAACTAGTTGTAAGTTGGTAGTTATACCACTGTGGTGCATCTTTATTAATATTGTGGTTTTCAATTCCTCTACCTAGTTTCAGCCCAACATCTGACTTTTATGAGGCCTCCTTTAACCCAATTTTCCTACTCTAACCAGAATGAATCACAGAACTCAGCAAAGGTCTGAGGGAACTGAACTGAACATTTTCCATTAATCTCTAGTTACGTCCAGATAAAATTCACTAGGATAATGTCTCTTGCATATTTATAAGTAGAAATGAATTTTCCATGTCATTTTTATGATAATTATTCCTGATCTAATGTTTAAAGAGGTAGGGGCATAAATAAGTCTAAATGTTTAAAAAGTTCAAAATATCAGTTTGATTTTGAACTTTGTTCTTAAAGGGAAAATCTAATCATATTCATATATTAAAATTCCCCAAATTTAATTTTTGCAATATAGTATGAAGTAGATAAGTGACATTCATTAATTTTTAAAGCATAGAAAAAGGACATCTAAATGTATCTCAGCATAATTTAATTTCATTTTTAACAAATGAAAAATTTCAAAAGTAATCCTTTTGTAATAAATGTGAATCTTGTGGGAAGGAGATTCACAGAAGTACCTGGTGGTTCCTATTCAATTTTTGTGAACATATCCACCATCACTGAGCCTCATTATTATTATTATTTTTTTTTTAATGGACCCTGCCTTCTTACACCTGCTCTATCTGTGCTGTTCCCTCACATCCTACCATAGTGTCCACAGAAGTCATTCAATTCAGAGCAGGCAAGAAACAAGGAAACAAACAAAAATCCTAAAATCTTACATTTCACAGGATTCTATCATCAAACACCCAAGCTCAGGTCTTGGGCTGTGCAGGAATCATAGGTATCCTGTGTTACAGATACCCATCTCCCATCTCAAGGTTCAAAGACACCTGTTTCTTTTCAGACTCATTCTTTCTAAAAAGGTCGTCTTTGCCATTTCCTCCAATTTCTTGCTACCATTCCAGAGTACTCCTGGGTGTCTGACACCCCTTCATCTCAGCACTCTCCCCTTGATTTCCAACACAGAGAGAATTAATAGGTTCAGTTACTCTGAATTAGAGTACAGAATCTATTTGGAGACAATTGCATTACTTCCAAAGGAAAACTGCCCATTGCTGCTGAGATTAACAGCTAACAACATTTTTCAGTTACATTTTGGTGCTAAAACAGAGGGGCATAGATACAGGGAAGGTATGAGAAAGGAAGAGTCTTTGGTGGAGGAGGTTTGAGAAAATTGACTTTATTAATTGCAGAACCCAAGGAAAGAAGCAGAGTAGAAGTCATTGGCAAAAACCTCCTCATATAAATTATGCTCACCCTTTACCCCAAGCACTTAAAGTTTCAATTCCTGTTGCTGAACCAGAAGATTTGTATCAATTCCAGGCCATG
>NW_004567108.1:9422970-9451601 GCF_000260355.1 Condylura cristata | reverse complement strand
ATTCTCTTAAATTTTGATAGATATTTTTGAAAATTCTTAATAAAGCTCTCTGATCAAGTGGGTGTTGGGAATAGTTTTTATTAATTAAATTGAGTTTTTGTATTTATATAACTAGGTCCACATGACCTAAATCACTATTTAATTCTTTAGCAAATATAGGAGATGTCCCCTGTGAAATATAGGTATCCATAAATAAAACTTTTCCTTCCAAATGTCTGAACCACTTTTAAATAAAAATAATTTGAAGGCAGTCATTTCTGCACTTTTGCTCGCGATTTCTCCCCTGGAAAGCTTTGATAAACATCAAAGTGTTGCTTCTAAGAGAGTAGAAACAGTTCGATCCCAAGGTAGAGAGTAAATTAGTTCTACAGATTTCCTCCAGGATTGAAACACATACAAAGCAGTCAAAACTGAAACCCTAGGACAGACCTTAAAACTGCATGATATTTTTTGCCTTAATCACCAAATTATAAGCATTCTATAGTATTTTAATGAAGAGAGATTCTGAACTAGATTTCTGTCTTTGAAGATGCTTTTATTTTTCTGATGTAATTCTAAACATAACATTGTTTACAAACCTTTCAACTGTTGAAGGATAAGACTTTTTTTTTTTTAATGAGCAGATTTGGAAATTTACTCTTAAACACTTTCATTTTTAAACTTTTTCTTTTAAGAAGTGATTATCTAAGTGACTATTTCATAACATTGTATATAAGTTATGGTACATAACTTGTAGGTGTATCGTTTTATATGTCAAAATCTGTATATCCCGGTCATTACGTCAAGTCTATTTTCCACCCTCCACTATGCAATTGGCCCTCGTCTTCATTCTACCCATCCCCCACACCCTTCCCTTCTTTAGCCACTGACCTGTTCTCTAAATCAAAAAGTTTGCTTTTGCTTGGTTTTGTTCCTGTTCTCTTTGGGAAAGCAACATTACAACTAAATGACTTGAATTTAGTAAAACCTGCTGAAATTCAAGCTCTCTTGAGAATGATTACAACTTTTCAGTCTGTGAAATCAATATAGGAATAGAGATTGATTTTACATGCTGATTAAAAGTAGCCTATCTTCTAGAATAAAAATAGGAACTAGAGAAATTTCAAGGTGACAGACATTGTCAATTAGAAATATATAACCCTTGATTTACTCTATTTATATAAACCAGCCCATCTCTAATTTTTATTAGCTTCCATTATACATTAATTTGTTGGGAAAAAGAATGCTTTGTCATCTCCTCAGGGAGTTAGACATCAATTTTGTCCTTCTCTGAGGCAGTGGGTTAGCTCCTGGCTGCCTAGCGCTTAACTGCTCCAAAACAAAACTGGATCCTGTTGATGACCTTTAGGACACTACTAGAGGCTAGAAATTAGAATTCTTGGAAATGTGAAGATCATGCATGTGCATAACCTAAGATAAGGTAGAAGTTGCAGCCTCCGTGGTGGCAAAAGGGGTTAAATCTCAGCACTATGAAGCTATCTGCAGCCACTGCAGCACAAGTTCAATCGCCCTCCTGAGGGTTGACCCATATGGCATGACAGACCTCTTCTGATCCACCTACTGCTCCCCTCAACAGTAAATTTCAGTTAAGCTGCCTGTTCTGCACCCCACTCTGTTTCTGGTGAATCCTCTCACTTCCACACTTCTGGCCTACACCCCAGCTCTTGCATGCGTGAGCAAACACATCTTAAAAAAAATAAAGTAGAAGATAGCAATGTGTCAGCTTTCCTTGCTGTATATACTCAATTGCATGTTTCACCCTATGTGAACATTGGACATGGTAGCACACAATTCAAATATTTTCTATGTGATATTTTAAATTATAATCTCTTAATTCTGGGTAGTACCTTTACCAGCAACTATAATATCCAAGTATTACTTCTTATTGTTTACATGATTTAGTGTTTTTCAGATGGATGAAAATGCTAGTAATTTAAAAAAGGAAAGTGGTATTCTGTGGCATAAAGTTCTAACTGGACAGTAGTATGAACTTATACTGATTACAAACTATAGAAATTATTTGGAACACCCTTGTCTTTCATGAAATATTCACAACTCTCCTATCGCCCTTAATTTTCTAACAAACAAACAAAAAGAGAAACTGTTCTTCCTCCAACTAGATTTAGAAAATTCTTTCTGAAACCCTCTCCCAACTCAGAGCATGTTTAGAAATAAATATTTTTTTGGGCCTCCTTGGTGGCACAGCAGGTTAAAGCACAGCATTGAGAAGCTAAAGCCACTTCAGCAAGACTGGGACGTGATCCACATGGCGCGACAGACAGCTCCTGACCTGCTCGCTGCTCCCCTCAGGAGTGTACTTCGTCAGTTGGGTCAGTTGGCCTGTTCTCGTCCCCACTCTATCTCTGGTGAATCCTCTCATCCACAACACTTCTGGTGTGCATAAATAAATAAATCGTAAAAAAGAAATAAGTGTTTTACTGTCTGTAGAACTTTGGGATTAAACTTATACGGAACATCAGATTGTACTTGAATTGCTGAGTCTCACCTCTCACAGCTCATGTACAAGCAAACGTGTGTCTGTAAAGCTGTGAGCTTGTGGGATGAAGATCCATCATTTGTCATCACTAGTGTTCTGATGAACCGGGTAATAAATACCACATTTATTGAACTGACCATTAAACAACAAAAATGGCCATACATACATCCTGAGATTTCCTTTACTTACCTGTAGTTTATTTGATTTGCTATTTACTGGTTTCTAACTAGGCCCAGAACTGCATAGTCTAGTGGTTCTCTTTATGTGCTAAATGTCCTTGAACTTTATTAGCCTAACTGTAGATGATGGATGTTCAGGGTAACTATGAGGGGATAATGGGAACTTACAATAAATCTGTGTATGTATTTTGTACCACTTGCAAAGTAGCCCACTTACATGGCAGTTTATCTTCTCTCAGCTTCCAAACTCTGCAGAGTTCATGAAACCAATTTAAATGGTCTGCTATTAGCAAAAAGAAGAACATGGAGTATTTGCCTCAATGTTATTATCATCCATAGTTTTCCTCTGGTATGATTATGTCGGTTTTAGTCCAAAATTACTAATTTATTTACTTCACTATTCAAATCCTCTGAATTAAATCCAGATAACTATATGACAGAGAATACATGGGATTCGTTCAAATGCAGCTTTTAGTTTGGTTCACTGGATGGCAGATTCAGGCTCTTTCTTATTTCTGAAATGAGATTTTCGAGTACATCATTGTAAACCACTCTGACCCCATGGTAATATTATGGACTGTGATTTTGTGTCAGTGATATATTGATTTCAAAAATGACACAAATCTACTTTTGATTGTGGCATCCTTTAACCTATAACTGATATGTAACAATGATAAATGTAAGGTTAGAATATACCTCTAGCTGTCAAGGCTGAGCCATCCAGGCACAGCAGAGTAAAGATTTCACTTCACCATGAGAAAAATCTATGTTTTCTTGGTTAAATTCACTGGAATACATTGCCCCTTGTCATATGTATGATGTGCAAATATTGTTGGCATTATAGATAAGATCATTCATATTTATAGCTATATTTAGACAATCTATAGGGATAGTGTTATATATAGTTTTACTTAGTTGAATATAGATGCAATGTATAATTTAATAAGCATGCTGCTTAATTTGAATTTTAAAATTTTATTTGCATGCCATTCTTTTTTATTTTTATTGAGGTAATATTTGTATATAACGATGTATGTAATTCAAAGCTACAGGTTCACTTTTCTTCAAATGTGTGTTGCTACACACACCACTAGGATACCTCTGGTCCTCCTGTCACCCATTGGGGGCCCTTCCTCTTTGCTGTCCACCTTCCCCACCCCCTCTGGTATTCTCAATGGTACACTCAGAATTTTAGAGTTTTCTTTTTTTGAATTTGCCTGAACCTTTGTTTTGTTTCTTTTATTCCCTATATGAGTCACTCCACTTGGTGCTATTTGTCTTTATCCTTCTGGCTCATTTTACAGAGGTTGGGAGGGAAGAGAAGAAAAACTGACATGTAAGGATATTCTTCACATGCTACAAGACACATGCACCTGTTATATGTAAACCACCATGACTTCAACAGTAGATATGTACATATACAGCTGATATATACATACAGCTGTATGCATATACATACAGATATTTAGCTCATATAATATTTGTAAGCATATAAGCTTTAAAGTGTCTTTCTCTAGTCATCAAATCTCTAGCCATACCTTTACCAGAGGGAGAGAAAGATATGATAGCTAGGTAGGAAGGTAAGTAGGTAGGTAGATAGGTGATAGATAGATAGATCACCTATTGAGATATTTATACTAAAATTATCATGGCTCATGTGATTGTGGAGGCTGACAAATCCAAATTGATAGGATAGAATATCAAGTCAGACACCCAGAGATGAGGTAATATTGCATCCCATGTCCAAATGCAGCCCAAAGTCTGTACAAAAACTGACCACAGTTGCTAATTTTTAGAAGGATATGGATGTCACTTGAAGAATCTACCTGACTTCATTGATAAGAAATGAAGTAAAAGTAAAAGAATTTTCCACAAATTTATTTTTTCTCAATTAATTGAGCCTAGATAATTAGTTCCTTTAGGTATAAATATATTTTACTTTTATTTTTAAGGCAAGAACAATTTATATAACTGCAAATCAAAAAGTTTAAGTGAAATTTTTCTCACTGAACATTTAATGGTAATAAAAAATGACTTTGATCAAGTTGCTTATTTTCTCACTTTGTCAGTTTCTCATCTGTAAATTGAAAGGTTGGACAGTTTTCCTTGTTTCTTAAAGATTTGATATAAGCTTTTATAAGAAAATTGTCTTCAGATTTGCCTCCTTTTACTATCAAATGTGAATGCTAGTCATTGTTAATGTTATCTGCCAAAAACCTCCAGGCATATACTTAGCAGAATCGAGTTTATTACTTACTGCAGTAAGAAACTAAACACCTAGAAAAATGTTGAATTTCTCCCCAGAGATGAAGTTGATAGTGAAGAATATTTGCATGATTGGGTGCATGAAATGAGTCATAGGATTTTCTTGCCAAGAGTTTGACAGAATAAAGCATAGTGTTTTTGAAAAGAGTCAGTAGAGAATGTTATTATATCATATGGGTTCACTTGTCATTACTTTAGATATGATTTTTTATTATCTCAAAGCATATCTTTATATCAATTTGTGTGACCAACTTGTTGACTTTGAGTTTAGATCATCTTAATATGATGGACATTATAACTTAGTACAGTGCGATTTATTAGTTTTGCATGAGGCAGACAATTTCCTCTTATAGATAGACTAATTGCAAGTAGATTTTTTAATGCTATAGATTATGCAAATTTTCAAGACATAGTTAATGATGAAACATGACTAACATGTGATCTATGGTAGATGCATTCTATAAATACCTACATGAAATATTACTCAACAATGAGCTAAAACAATATAATATCAAGAAGACCTTTTTTTCTCATCCAATGGTACTATGTGAATAAGAAAGCCAACATAAATTAACCTTAATATTCTTATTTAATCTAAGGACATTTTTGCATTACCATGATGATTAATATTGCACATTATAGGGAAACATTGCTATACTTCGTTTGTCTTCGTAGTTGAAATGGGCAAAACCTCATTTTTAGTCAATTGAACCCTACCCTAAAATAAATCACACTTAACAAAAATTTGATAAAAATAGGAGGTTAGTCACTTCGTGCCATGAGACTCTGTATACCAGCTGTGTTTGGGTTTTCTTTACCTGTTTCTCCTTGTAGGCCTAGTGACCCTGTTTATAAAATAGAAGTTTTAGGCTGTTTTTCTCTCAGTACTGTTCATCTATCCCAGAGAAGAGTTCTGTTGAGATTAGTTTGTAAACTACAGAGGCCAGGAAGATGGTGTCCTTTAAAATGCTGTGCCTGGGGAACATGGCGACATCTGTAAAAACACAGAGTTGTTACCTGTGTTGGTTAATGGAAAAACAATGGCAAATGCTGTGTGTGTTCTATGAGCCTTGTTACAAAAAGTTGATGCTTGTGTGTCTCATAGTAAAGTGGAGACTCTTTCAGACACTAGCTTTTCAGTTGCCCAAAATATAAACCGAAATCAAATGGGCCAGTGAAATTACAGATTATAAATTCTGCTTTTCAACTAGTGGGCAATGATGAAAAGTCTTATGTTGAAATTCCATAAAATATCATAAGAAATGTCATAATTGTTTTGATTGCAAACAATATCTGTCCTCAAATCAACTCATTTGATAGAGATTCTTCTAAGGAATTTGATTATAATGTTGTCTATTTTTCTTATCATTTTCCTCTGCTAAAGAAAAATTTGAAAAATAGTTTCATATCTGTGAGAATTAGTCAGCAGTAGTGAGAGGTATTTATTGTTTTTTTTTAAATGAAAAGCTTTTAGGTAAGATCATATCAAGTAGCAATGTGGAACAATCCAAAAAGAGGATATAGTTCTTTAACAAGTTGCATTTTAAATGTTTAATTTTACTATTTCTTTAATTATTTTTATCTTATTACCACATAAAGTTAGAAGGTAAGTCTGTAATTAGTTGTGCCATTTAATATACTGGATTAATATTTTTCATAAAGGATGACAGGTTATCTAATCTACTGGCTTCATTTTTCCATCCAGAAAATTAGGGGAAAAAAAAAAATGAGACCCAAATGAAATTGTTGACTGTTAATGACTAAACTGGAAGTCTGGGGCAGAGATAAGTTCTATCCCATATAACTTTAGTCCCTCCTAAATTCTTATTATTTCTCCTTTTATTTTTCTTTTTGCAGTAAATTTAAAGCACTGAATATCTATGCTCTCAGCTTCACATTATTTAAAGTTTGATATTCTGATATTTCTAACCACTTACTATCTCAGAAAACAAAACATTTACTCTACAACTAGGGTAATAAAAACACACTACCATATGGAAAAATCACATGCTACTCTTCAGACCCATTTATATTATTCATGCTTCAGGGCTATTTCCATATCTTTTCAAAATTGTGTCCTTGTGTCTTGGCTTAGCTCCTGAAACGTAATGTACACTCAATAACTGAATGTTTTTGAATGAGGTGCTTGACTTTAAAGTTAGGCCTACTTATTTTGGAATGTATTATGATACATATTTAGTTTCCAGATGATAGAATTATCTAATTACCTTTTGCTTAGAATTAAGATTTTTCCCTTGTCCTGATGTGATCTTGACTAATCGCTACATTCAAAATGAGATTTAATTCTGTAGTTTATGAAAAACAGAAACCAAGACTAAGTAATTATAATAAGTTGAAAATTGATTTGACTCTATAGTCCATTTCCTAAAAATAATAAACATAGTCAAATAACAATTTGAAATACCAACATCAATTCTTATTAATTTTTTCACTGAAATGACTGTGGTAACAACTGCAAATTATATTGAATAATAAAATCATCATATTACATATATTTCCATTTATTTAATCATAGGCCATAGTTTAAATGGCTATACTGTATTGAACATGTGATGTTAAAGAGAAATATTGTCTTTAAAATTAACAGTATCCTTAAACTCCAGGTATAATTTGTTTTTATATGAAGCTTTGAAATAAGGGGAAAATGATAATTTGGTTTAACTGTGATAGATTTTTCATTCCTCATTCTCCAAACAATGTATTTGTAAAGAAATTATAGGTATAATTTTGTTTAATGTTCTTATTTTAGGTGACTACATATAATTAATGTTATTAATTTTGGTTCATAACTCCTTGCAATAAACATAATTGTTACATTAAAAATCTATAAATAAAAATTCCATAGTGATTGTAAGCATAATATTCAGGTGGTTATTATATTATAAAGTGATTTTGTTCCTTTTTATAAACTCTGATTTGGCTGGGTTGGGTTTAACAACCTATTTTACCATTCAGTACATCTAATGCTTGCAATAGCTACATCTAGATTGAATTTGTATTCTCAGGTTTAGCTGAAAATGCAAACAGAAGAGTTAAAAAAAAAAACTGTTTTGTGTTGAAAGTCCAATGTAAAGGAATCAATATATATTCCATAGCCAAAATATATTTTATAATAGGTGTGTTCTGTAACAATTAATTAATAATCTGTTGTTTATTAGAAAATACAGTGGTACTGAAATTCCATACATATTCTCACACATAGTCATAGATCTCAAGAAAACTAGGTTTTCATTTGCATTTTCATGCTGTGAGTTAGTATGCAAAAGTTCCTATGATTATATAAATACACACACACACATATAAAAGATAAAACAAATACCTAGGCAAAATGGGTTTTTAAAACCTACAAATAGCAGATTCAGTACCATATTTTAACATTCCAATCATAGTCAACTATGTGCAATAAGTATTTAAGTAGACATATTTTTCTAAAAAATATGAAATTACATAAATACTATAAAGAAATTTAATGAGCATTATATACCCAAGTGATTTATATTAAAGTATAATATACTGTATATTGGAACAAAGACCCGTAATTGCATATTCTATTTCCTCTTTCTCTCCCATACTGTTGGAGTTTATTAGTAGAGTAGTGCTTTAAATATACTAACAGCTACAAATCAGACTCATAATTCATTTATCCTTCTGCAAAATGACATTGTCAATTTAATCTAATATTCTAGCAATTGTTCCATACTGACTAATGTAGTTCACTGTTATATTATACATTTTGCTTCTTTACAGCCCACTACATACTTTCTGGTATGTATCACTTCCTTGTTAATTTATTTTTCTGACTGCAAATGAAGCAATTTTAAGTACTTTTAAGCGCATTATGCTGCTGTACACATATTTCTTCCTAAGATATCTAGAATTAGAATTTGTGTGTATGGTATGCAAATTTTAAATGACTATCCCTCCAAATTATTCTCTAAGTTGTATATGCCAATTGACTGCCAGTATAGCATTAAGAGTTCCCAGTTTGTATACATTCTTGAAAATACTTGTAAATTATTTGATTGTTTCATTATGATCGATTTAAAATATATCCTCTCATTCTTTCATTTTAAATTGCTTGAATATAATAAGATTTCATCAGCTTAATGGTAAATCTGATTTACCTTTCTTAAATTACTTATATTTTTTGTCATTTTTCAATTGTATTTTCAGTCACTTCATTTTAGATTTGTAGAAATATTTTATAGGTTGGATTTGACGATCTTTTAGTTCTTTATGAGATTTTGTTATCGGTATCCTGTTTAATAATGCACATTCTAATGACATCAACAAACTATGTTATCTTGGCATCTAAAAGTCTTGAAAATTTACTTTTATAAAATATATATTTATACCCAAAAGAGGAATTGTTTCATAACATACTTAAAATTTAAAGTCATGGATGTGTGACATGCGTACATCATATTAGTGTCAGCATCATCAGATTTTTGAAATTATGACATGTCAATAAAATATCTACTCTTTTAAACATGGGTACTTGTGCTAGACTAACTATATGGAAATATGCCATGTTTTGGTGAGGGTGGACCCTTTGAATACATATTAACCTAGAACTTCTGGAAGAACTCTATCAAAAGACTCACTTTAAAACCAGTCTTCTGACCTATTTCATCTGGTCTGATTATGTAAAAGGACAATATACGTACATGCACATGTAAAGTGAAACCGAAATATAAAGTTAGTATTTGAACATAATAACATAGTAACAGAACATAATGAATATGACATATTCCCTGTACTTACTTAAAAATTACCTATCCTTAACAATACTGGTAATTGTCACTAACTCATGACATGTGGGACTCCTCGTCATCCATAATATAATCTTCTCTAATCTGTGCTTTATACAAGATAAAACATAGGTGTGCAGAATTCCTCACATACTTAATCACAGTAGTGGACTAAACATAGAATTCTCTTCTGCAGCTATCTTAGGAATGAACTCCTTTGTATATCATTGATGTCATTCAACTGATAAGAGTTTCTAAGGGTGTGTACTTATTGGTACAAATTCTTTAATAATGGTGAACATGAAAGAGGCAAAGACTCAGTTATCAGAGATAGACCTCTTTTATAGTCTATTCTGATTGTTGCTCATTATCCTAAATCATGGTAATAAAGATAAATGTTTTATTTTGTAATTCAAGTTGGATTGCCATGGACATTTGATACCATGTCTTCACCAACTGTGTTATCACTTAGGGAGAAGGAAAGGGTAATCACTTTGTAGTCAGTTATTAATGATAGCATTCAAAATATCACTCCATCCAAGATTTACTGTCTTCACGTGTGTATGTCACTAGTATCCTTTAATCTGTAAACATTTTCAGATTTCCTTTGTTTTTCACGTCATTAAATTTGTGAAGACTGTAACAAGATATTTGGTAGAGGGCCCTCCCTGGTGGTGCAGCGGGTTAAAAGCACAGCACTAAGAAGCTAAAGCCTCTTGAGCATGAGTTCTATCCCCTCCATGGAGGTGACCCACATGAAGGGGCAGATCTCTCCGCACCTTCCCACTGCTCCCCTCTGCAGTATATTTGTCAGTCAGCCTGTTCAGCTGCCCACTCTGTCTCTGGTGAATCCTCTCACCACCCCTGCACCTCTGGCCTGTACCTCAGTTCTGTATGCATAAAATATATATCATATATATATATATATATGATATATATGAGGTTAGGATTACAAACAATTTAAGTGTTTCATATATTTTCTTATGACTAGATTCAAAGTATTTTAGGTGGGAATACAATGGAACTGATGAAACTGATATATCTTAGGTCATCATATCATGCCCTAAGCATTGTTAGCATCTAATAATGTGCTAACAAGTTGTCCCATTAGTTGTGATGCGTGCTTTGATCCTTCCTTAGATGATACTTGATTATTTTTTCCAATATAGGATTTGGAATATAGTAAATTGTACATAAAAACTATTTTGGAGGGAAGAATATTGTAGGTTATAAAATATTATATTCTCATTATATTTTTATCATCTTATTTCATTGTATGCATTCATTCTGCATTTTTTAGTGAGAATGCTACTAAAAGGAAAACAGCCTCCTTTGTTCCTTTATTTCTTCCTATAATTATGAATTTGTATAATAATACTACAGTAGAAAAGGACCAAGTTTTGGATTTGGTGACTATTTTTATTCCTTTTTATAATTATGAATTTATATAACAATACTACAATAGAATAGGACCAAAGGTTGGATTTGGTGACTACTGATGATTAAATTGTTTCTTATGATTATTGTAGAGTGATTCTGGGTGAGACATAAACCAAAATAATTAAGGAGTACAGGCACAAAATATTCACAGTTCACTTTTAGTCACTGGGTATTGGGGGGTGTGCAGTTTGTAAAATAAGAAAGGAAAAATGCCAATAATTTATGAATCGGAGTAAAAGAGCACATGCTTTTAAAGTTTTTTCCCCATTATTACAGTAAAATCAAATTATTTCAAAATAAAACGTGAAAAATGATGTGTGCACATATTGACATATTAAGCTCCTAATGGATTTTCTTTACAAATTTTAAAGCTCATACTATCTCAATCTTTTATAAACATTGAAATGTATTACACAGTTTTGTACATTATAGAAAGAGGGACTCCTGAGAACCTGAGGTTAAATATCTTAGTTTAAAATTAGTCAATAAGTACAAATAGAAATTGATTGAATTTATATCTGCATGACTAGATATACCAATATTTTAATTATTGTTCATTTATAAGTACTGTCTTTTACAGTTCTTAGATATCAATTTTTTTTTCTGAAATTCACTTGGTGAGTAAAAGTGTGTTAAATTTCAACATAAAGATACTGTGGACAGGAAAAATTAATCAAATATTTTTGAAGTTTGGAGTCCTCTGACCAATGGTTTACCATTCTTGTGACATAATGGAAGTTAGATGTGGGTAAATCTTTTCAATTTTTGACATTTATTTTTATTGGATAAAAAAACAACGATTAAAATGACTACATGAAGGGGAGAATGGGTTGGCTAAATCCACTTTTAGAAGGTTAGATAGAGAAATTTATGAGACTCAAATGCAAATTCAATTGGTGCCTTTCATTTTTCTTATAATCAGATATTTTACATTTTAATAGTTGATTACATTTGTTTAAACATTGTTATGATGAAAATTAATCATGAATAACTATTTTATTTAGCACTATTTCACAAATTAATATTATAATCCCAGTAGAACTATAACAAGTGAATTGTGCTTTTCTTAATATTGTGATATTGCTAATTTTTGAACTGTTATGTGAACTAAAGAAAAATACAACTTAACACTATCATTTCCATCTAAGCTACTTAAACAATAGTTATATTGTTATTATTTTATAGATGAAGGAATGGAAGGTCTCAGGAACACTTCTTAGAGGTTAGTTATGTTTAGAGACTATATTCTTTAAATTATAAAATTTTGATTATTCAACATATTTATAATACCATCCTAGATCATTAGGTTGCAATTTAAAGGATACAAGATTTTCAACTACTCAGGCTCAAAAGCCAACTAAAGTATAATAATCAAGCTAATTTTACTTGGCCTTTAGCTATAAGATAGAATATCAATGTAACTGATCTTACTCATACTTAGGAATACAAATATAAATAAACAGATATTTTAGTGTTTTAAGTGTATCTGGGTTCATATGGCTTAAGGAGGATATTTATGTTCAAGGAAATGTTTAGGATTGTGCAAATTTCATCACATAGTTGATGTAGCTGGCAAACAGAAAATGCTGTGGGTTTTGAAGCAAATCACAACAGCTACACTGTTAGTCCAGGTAAGATAAAGAATGTGTTGATGAAAGACTTGTTTTCCCAGATGAATAAACCATTTGTCCAGATAAATTTGTTTACAGGAATTTCCAGAAGCAAACAGCAAAAAGATTATCTATCTCTTTATATTTCTAGAAAAGAAAAGATCAACTCAATTATGTCAGATTGACAGAAATGAACTCAACATTCAGGCCTAATCACTAAGCTGTGTGGATCCAAATTGTTTCATCTCAGTATTCAAGGTTACAAAATTTATTCCTTGATTAAAAAAAAGCCACTGCTGTAATTTTTATCATGAATGATAAAAATTCTATTTTAACATAAGATAAATATGCACTAGTATTTTTAATGCATAATGATTTTTTATCAGAAATGATTCTAAGAAACTTAAAATACAGTAAGAAACAAACCTAAATCTCAACACATTTGTATGATTAAGTTGAACTTTTTTTTGTGTGTGTGTGGCTCTTTTTGGTATCTTTAAGCCATTACAAAGAATAGCCTTATTACACTTCATTCTTTTTTTTTCCCCCCTCCAACAAACCATTTGTGATCATATCCCAATCTTTTCAACACCAACTTAAAGGTCTCCTAGTATCTTTTTCACCCAGTATGTTTATTCGTTTTATATAAGAAAAATACACTTGAACAAAACTCAATTTATCTATTTGAATATATAAAAAAACAGGTTAAATACATACAGACACAGACACACAGGTAAATGTATTCTCACTTAGTAATCATTGAGTTATAGGCTGAGTTTTGGAATAAGATGTAATTTACTTTGATTAATGTAATTGTTAACTAGATATTTGACCTAAACCAATTTACTTGAGTATATATATATATATATTTTCTGCCTGGAAATTAGGATAGTGTGTAGTGAAATGTATAATACTTAAAATTATTTTTTGATCTTGAACTTTACTGAGATCAGGTAGTACCTGTGATTGTGTGAATAATATTTATGGGCTGTGTTTGTTGAAGATGGTAAATTATTAAGTTCTAGATAGAATAAGGCATGGTTACTGTGTTAAGTAATACACATAAATTTTTGTATATTAATAGCTTTATTACAGCTACTAATATTTGCTTTATATTAGCTATCAATTCAACATGACACTTAATTTACAGATATTTTAGTGACCAATTAAGATATCAATTTTACTGAAAGAAGCATTGGTTTCCCAGATGAGCAACCATTTGGTATAAGACTAAATCTAATAGTATATAATTAGTTTGCACCCATACCTAATGTCAGGTATCGATAGGGAAGCTTATTCTGACTGGCTTTTTCCCATAGAGTTGACCTATGAGATAGAAAATAATTATTTTTATATCCATATCATGTGCCTCTAGAACATTCATTCATATTCAGATCAGAAGAAGGGTGACTCAGAGCAATGAAGTTTCCCCATGTAGTCAAAAGGATAGAAGTTATCAGGATAGCAAGTCTTTTAAAAATGTTTTCCAGGAAGCTTAATTCCATTTGACAAACATTTACACAGAACTTCATTGAGCAGATAATCATCCCTTTGTGATTACAGTGTCCTGGGTGGCAATCCTTAGTACGAGTGTCCTTCCTAAATCTCAGCAAGGGCTCCACTTCTGCAGGAGGTCCTATGCTCAACTGAAATAAGAAAAAATGATTGCTTTCAACGGGTTTTTATAAAGATTTAAGAGGTGACATATGTGAGAAATCTTTTAAATATGAAATGCTATGAGTACAAGACCAGGAGATAAATCAAGGAGCAGAATACTTCTTCAATCTTCATGAACAAGGTGGCATCAATTCGAGGCTCACATCTTTGTCACCTGGAGCATTTAGAGGTGGAGACCTGTGACTGCAAGTGACAAGTCTGCCACCTCTTAATGTGCCATTTGTTAAGAAATGAGGGAAAATATTGGGGAAAGCATGACTAAAAGAAAATTCTATCAGAAGGATAAGTGTTTCAGATTTGTTTATGAAATAATAGCTTGTAAAACACTCCCCCAAACAGCTGACATTTGCCTAAATAACAGCTTTTATATGATTTATAAAATGAACAAAATTACTGTCAATCATACTTTCATTTTTTATTAAAATGCTATTGGTTACATTCTTATTTATATTTTGGAAGTATAGTGCCAATCATAATTTTGAAAGTATTGAATGCTTTTTCTGTGTATTTTGGATCTGGCTATTTATACACATATAGGATGATTCTGCAGTTGTATGTCTTACACATATTGCATTTCAGTTACTGGAATGTAAGAGAGTTCTAACAGTACATACATTTAGGTCATCAGATCATTCTGAAAAGAATCATAGTTCTCTGCAAATAATATGTCAGAATAACTAACTTACTTTGTAGGCACCGGAAATGTTGATATAATACAATTAACAAAACAGAGAATTTTTCTTTCCTTCATGAATGTTATCTTCCACATAGATTTTAGAGATAAGCACGTGATTGGGTTGTTTTATAAGCCTTGACATGTCTATACAGGCTTAATGCTTACAAATGACATGTCATCTGTCAGGCTCTCAGAAAGACCAGGTGAAAAATTGTCAATTAAACAAAACTAAGTTTACTTAATTTACTGCTATAATGGATTTGGTGTTAAATACATGAGTCAATTTGGCTAGGTCACGGTACCAAAATGTATGTTGAATACCATGGATGTTGTAGTGGAGGTGTTTTGTTTTAATGACATAATATTGAAATTATCAATATTAGACTTGGAGCAATGCAGACTATGCCATTATGTGTCTGGATTTTAGCCAGGCAGACGAAGGCCTTGTAAAATGAATGATCTCTGAAAAAGAGGAGGGTTCTGCCAGCAGATTGCCTTTGCATTTGTACAGCAACATCGTTTCTCCTCTGGGTTTTCAGTGTGACAGACCTTTCTGCGGATTCTAGACACAACCAGCCTCCACAAATGAGCCAGCGCCTTTATAAATATCACTTATTGGTCCTATTTCTATAGTGAACTCTGACTTATTGATATAACTAAATCAGAGACAGATGTCTAAGTATTATTAAAAACTATTGCTTAATAAATCTGGATAATTAAGGCGAATCTTGGAGATTCAATAAACTTATTTTGGAGATAGTTCTGAACTGATGGGTGTATGGAAGAGAGGAAATGGAGGTAACTATGATAAACATACTGTTAACACACTGTACTGGCAAGTGTGTTATTTCTGTGGTTCAGAGTTTTCAAGTGGCAGATAAACATTCCTGAGGCAAGAAGCAAAGTGAATTTGCTTAATCTGAGTAATTTTTATCACCAATACACTGAATTTCTTTCCCCCCAGAGTTGTCTAATACTAGTACAGGAAAACATACCATTTTTTGTAATTGATCACATTTGTGAATGTCTCTGCATATATCCAGGGCTTCAGAAAAAGAAAGTAAGCAGAGTAAAACAAGGCTTTGGAAGAAGCTATCTGCTTTGAAACCTCATTGAAACATCTTAACTCTTTTTTTTTTTTCCTGAGATTGCAAACCAGTTTTAGCAAAAAGTACATACTGAGCCACAAGTCAGAAGTTGTGAATCCTGATTCCTCCCCTCACTAACTTTATGACAGCCTGCATCACCTCTACGTTGCTTATGGTGCCCTGGCCAGGATCTTATTCCACTTTAAAATCTAGCATGTCCTTATTAGATACTAAAAACAGAGAATATACATTGTATACAATTTTTAAGTATGACTCTCCAGAGGATGCCCAATGGAATGAGGCTGGGAATGAAAATCTGATACAAATGGAAGAATGATAAATCTGTTTCATAATAAATCGTAATCGTCAGTGTCTGGGAAGGTGTCAACTATATAGAGACTTATTTGAATCAGGCTACTTTTTCATAGTAGCTTACTAAAGATTTTGTAATATTTCCTTTGGCCACTATAATTAAGCATATACATAAATGATATATCAGGCCATTATCCCTACAAAGACATCAGGTGGATGAGCAATTAGATGAGATGATGTCACATTTTGGTATTATTAGCCCCCCCCCAAAAAAAAATAAAATACTCTCACTGATTAATTCAACTTAAATGTGCCTCATTAGATAAAACATTTATGATAAGGAAATGGAAAGAGTAGAGCATAGCAAAAATTAAAAACAAAGAAAAACAAAAATTGCATGCAGGAGTGTTAATGTAATGTTTACTTGTGCAACTCATAACATTTTCATTCCATTTAGGAAAAAGTTTTATTTGTTTAAATGTTTGGTGGGGTGGGAAGCAGGCAGCATTTACACTGCTTGTTGATGGATACTGTGGGCGGTCTTATTTAGAGAGAGTTTGCCAGAATCATCTAAGATAGTTGCCAGAACAGTTTAAAATGTTTTCGAAACAATCTTCTTTATTTTTTGTGACATGCTAGATAAATAAACCTCACTATAATGTGGGCTGTAAATAATGAACTTAGTAAAATGAATGTGGCAGTGTTCTGCGTTGTCCTTAAGCTTCACAATTGTATGGCACTTGCGTGACAGGGAGTTCCTGCCATAGGTATCAGCTGCTGCCCGTGTTATCAGTATCCAGCAGTGGTTCTGTTAATTATCTTGCCATAGTGTTGGAGGCAGATAGCAATCTTTCCTAAAGAGCACACAGATTTAAAGAGGCAGAATTAATTAAAATTGATTCGCATTCTGTCATGTAGAGGTCTGCTGGGAGCCTTTCTTTTCTACACCACCCCCCCCACCTCATGATGTTGTACAACATGGCACAGGTGGGAATCCCTACCTTGGAATACTAATTACAGAGCTTGAATGGGATTAGCCAAAGTGATTGGCAGTGTGATGCATGAAAGGATTTAAAATTTACTTCATTTAAGGGATTTCTTGAGGGACCAATTCTTCTAACTTTGGAAGTATAGTTATCCAGAGGTTGACAGAGCTAAAAGCCCAAGGTCATGAAGATGATCAGAAATTTACAAAGGGATTACCCAATTTAATGGTTAATTGTTCAGCATGGTATGCTTTACACAGCCTAGTTAAATCTTAGACATGTGATAGCAGAATTGTATCAATGAATATTAGCCATCATGTTTATTAAATAGAGAAGACTACATTACCGTTTTTTAAGTTTTCTTCATTTGTGATACAAGATCTGGGATGTAGGCCACCAGTGTGGAGGGGTGAAATGACTCACCAGAGACAGAGTAGGGAACAGAATAGGTGGATCTACTGAAATATACTGCTGAGGGGAGCAGTGGGCAGGCAAGACAGGAGAGGTCTGCTGCTCCATGTGGGTCAGCTTCCTGGACTGCTGAGGGTTGAACTCTTCTTGCAGTGCCTGGCACTAGCTTGAGAGCTCTGTCTTTAACCCCTGAGCTATGAGGGAGGCAAGGGATTGCTTATTTTTAAATGTGATCACCACTTTGCAGGCTGTTTATATATAAATCATGCCTAGATAAACTTGAACTATAAATAACTACAAATAAAATAATAATCACATAAATATTTGCATAATATATGTCACTAACCATAATCCATTTCTCTCAAATCAGAAAACAATATCACTCTAATCATCCCAAACTGCTATAGAAAACAAACAATATATTCCCTTTCATGTAAATAATCCAAAAGATTTAAGCACATAAACATTATCTTTAACAGTTTGGAAATTGTGTTCCAAGATTGTAGTGTCTGTGCCATCTTCATCTTCAACGTAGCTTTTCTCCATGAGCCAATGAAGATAGTCACGGGTGGGGAGATCACCTTCTTGCTTCCTTCATCCTTAAGCTGCTCTTCTCTTTTGGGCATGTTTTATTAACCAATCATTTACTGAAAGCAGTAGCCCTATTAAACACCCATTGGAGAAAGCAGAAGATGGATACAATAGCACCATTTACAAATGCAGAATCAGAAGTGCTGATAATCCATGATAATCCCCCATGAAAGTCAGTGAATTTGAGCACATATCAGAATGTTTGTTGCTACATAAAGCACCATATTCACAGGTCTCAGGTGTAAGGATATGGGTTTCACTGGGGGACAGGAAGGAAGTATTAATTGGTTAACCTCCATCTCAATTTTTTTTTTTAATTTGACACTTTAGAAACTGTATTAAGTCATAAGAAAACAGATATTGGGATTTTTTTTCTGCTTTATTTTGTGGTTGAATTCTACAGGAAGCATTTGATAATATTTAACATCCATAGATGACAAAATTTCTCAACATAATTAAGGTTGTATATGACAAGCCCATAGCTGACATCCTACTCAATGGTGAAAAATTTAAAGTTTTCCCTGTAAGAAGTGGCATAAAACAAAGATATCCAGTTTCACCAAACATAATGTTGAAAGCCCTAGCTAGTATAAACAGGCAAGAAAAAAAGAAAGATATAAAATAAACACACATTAGTAAAGGAGAAGTTGAGCTATCACTATTTGCCGATGACTTGCGATGATGTATGGAAGTCCTGAAGGCTCCACTAAAAAAAACAAACAACAACAAAAACTAATTGAAATAATAAATCATGGCAATAAAGTGGCAAGTTACAAAATCAATTTATGAAAATTAGTTTTGTTACTATATGTAAACAATGAACTAGAAGAGAAAGAAATCAAGAAAATCCCACTCACAGGTGTATCAAAAAGAATTAGGTGCCTTGGAATAAACTGAAAGTAGGTGAAAGATATGAATAATAAAAAACTATAGGCATCGCAAAAAAAAAAAAAAAAAAAACAGAAGACCCAAAGAAATGGAAAGATATCCCTGTTCATTAATTGAAAGAATTAGCACTGATAAAATAGCCTGTTACCCAGTAAAATATGTGTATTCCTATCCTTATCAAGGCATCAATGCATTCTACAAGGAAATAAAATAAGTATTACTGAAATTCATATAGAAAACCAAAGACCCTGGATAGCAAAACAATTGTGACAAAATTTAGAATGTACCTATTTTACTCCTAAAAATAAAACTATTCTACAAAGCTATAACAATAAAAAAAGAGTATGATCTGAATAAAGAAAAATGGATGAGAGGGCCCTTGCTGGTGTCGGTTAAAGCACAACACTGAATGCTAATGGCAGCCGGCTTAGTGCCGGTTGGATCCTAGCTCTGGAGGTGTTCCATATGGCACAGCAGACCTCTCTTCTCTCACCTGCTGCTCACCTCAGCAGTGTGCTTCATAGATCTGCATGTTCTGCTACCCACTCTGTCTCTGGTGTACCCTCTCACCATCCCTGTACCTCTGGCCTGTACCTTAGTTTTTTTCTGTATGCATAAATCAATCAATATTTTTTTTAAAAAAGAAAAACAGACTAGAATTGAGAGTCCAGAAATAAACCCATATTCCAATAAACATCCATGACAGAGAAGCCAAGAGTATACTATAGCAAAACAACTTTTTTCAATAAATGATGTTGCAAAAGTAGACAGACACATGCAAAATCAAACTAGGTCACCAACTCACACTTTACATAATAATGAACTCAACAGGGGTTAAAAGTCATGGATTTAAGTTTTGAAACCAAACATAAATAAAGACAGAAAACAGGTACATTGGTCTGTGCCATGGGCTTCAGTGATGTCTTGTAGATTTGTCTTTAACAATGAGGAATAAAAGATAATATAAGCAATCAGGACTGAATCTCACTAAAATATTCATTTAGCAAACACATACATTCATTCTTGTCAACTGATGTGGATTCTCATCACTATATTTGTCAAATCGAACCTTGCCACATTGTTTGCTGGTATTTTTTTACTGATTCAATTGCTTTCCTTAAATAGTCTTAAGTATTTTGGGTTAATAATGGGTGATTGCCAGAATATTTTTGTGATTGAGATTACTAAATCCTATCCAGTGCCTTTGACTTCAATCTGGATGATTACATTTGAATTAGGCATCTCAAGCTTAAGGACTGCTTAATAATAGACTTGAAGTTTATAAAAAGAATGTATGGGTGATGGCTAACAGCTGTTCTCCTTTTCATTAAGAGAAAAAAAGCATTGAAATAGCCATAATAATTGCAACTGAAGGAATTCAAGTTAGATGATAGTTAAGGATTTTTAGTTCTCTGTTCTTTGTTAACAAAACAAGTTGTTGTTGAATATTTATAAAGACAAAAGAATAATATTCTTTAAAGTTAAAATAATTTTAGACATCTAAAAGAGAATACTTCTAGAGGAATACTGTTCCACTCAACTACAGGCATGTAGATTTCAGCTATTTCTTCTCACATCACTTTCAGCTCTACTCCAACACTAAACACATAGAGAGCTTTGTTTCTGCACATTCTTTTCTTTGATTGGCTCAACACATGACATTGAAAAATAGCTATTTTTCTTTTCAGGAATATCGTATCACACTCCTACTTACATATGCTATAAAACCTATGAATTTAGAATAAATCCCACGCTCCCTAACAAATTCCACAAGGCTTAATGTCAGCTACCATTTATCTGTTTCACCTACTCATCTCCTACCTCAGCCCTTTATTGCATATATTCAAACCTTTAATTTTTCTCTTTCTTGAATTTTTTGGGTTTGCTCATCTGTTCGAGTATTGATAATTGATAATTATTCTAACTGAACCTGCAGCCGCCCAGGTCCTAACATGCCTGACATTTTCTTCTCAGCTTGATCTTTGCCAAAATGCCACCTCCTCAGGAGAGATGCAGTGTCCTTCCTCTGACTCACAGACCTGCTTGCTAGGTCATCATTAACACTATTGAAAGCCGCAGAGTGTTTAGGTGTTTGTATGTTATTCTTCTCATTGTCTGTCTTCTTCCCGAGAGTAGGAACTTCAAGAGAGATATCTTGTTTGTTTTCGTCAGAAACATATGAAGGGGATATGTTGTTGGGGCTATTGTTAATTAATTTAGCACATGGTGCATTTTTTTTTTAGTGGTCTATATTAACAGATTAAAACAACGACAGCAACAACAAAAACCCCACGGGTATTTGCATGCAAATATTTTTTTAATGGGACCACCCATGGAGAAAACTTTGCCTAAACAATATGCCTAAAACCATATTAATTGTACTTTCTGGGAAGTAATGGAAAATAAACATTAGCTGTCGCTGTAATATGTTTAGTTGTTCATAACTGAAACTGTATATGTTGGCTTTTTTTTTTCTTTTAAACATTGCTACATGGAAATGATAAAATTCACTTAAACAGATAGCATCTACAAACTGACTTTGTCTGGTTTTGTAAATGACCAGTTTCCCAAAAAGCAGAGACTGGCACTGCTGGTTACTGTGCAGAGAATGTGTTCCAAACAGACTCATGTGTACTGATGGGGCTTGATCCACACTTATGCAGATTGGACATGCATATAACTCACTTACATACCCCACAACTAAAAAAATACACGTTTTCAAGCAAAATGTCAACACAATTTTACTGTGAGCTACCTACTTCTTTTCTAAATATTTTATGTCTATCATCATAAACTAGTCATCCTGGTATGTTTTACATAGCTCCTTCACTTACATTTCTACTCATATGCATATTTGTTACTAACTCTTCTTTATGACTTAAACATATCTCCCTGGATACATTTTCCCCTGGATACATTTCCCTCTTGTCTATATCCATAGTACTCCATTTCATGGCTTGTCATTTTTCTTGTCTCCTTAGTTTTATTCATTTGCTATTATCTTAATCAGGTATCGGTTTCTTTTTTGGACCACTGCCAGGGTTTTCAAATTGCATTCCTTGCTCATTGTTCTTACTCAATCCATTTTCTTTATGTTAAACAGAAAATAGAACAAGCCACAACCCAGTTTAGTTTGAAATGGCTTAAAATCCAATTACATATAGTGTAAAGTCCATACATGGGCTATATATGTTAATCACATGCATACATAAATGCAAATACACGGATACATGCAGTTAATATATTGTAACATCCATATGCAATTTTGCACTTGCACACATGTTTTCACATATGCCTATATAGATGTAGATGGAGATAATAGTCTAACATACAGATTACATATAACACAAAGTCCAGTTTTCTTAAAATGACCACACAATTTAAGCAAGTTTTCCTAATTCAGTGTCTCATCCTGGGGTTGTCACTGTTCTTTCCAGTTTAAACTGTACTCCTCTGAAGTGGCTCTCTCTCCTAATCCCTCTAAAAATCTCAACATGCCCTCTACTTTTCTCAAGTTATGAATGTTGCTTTATCAACATTCAGGATATAAAGAGGTGAAAAAAAGTGTATAGTGAATGAAGGAGCAAAATGTTGACTTTTCTTATGAATTAGGTATTTGTACGTCTACTGTGTGTGTATTTATACATCTCAAAATTAATAGCACCATAATGTCATGGTTAATAATATTTAAGTATCTGTTAGTGTTGGGGTAAATGCTTGCAGTCCGACGAGTGTGTAGGTTTCTTAACACATGTGTGTTGGAGAAGGCTACTTTCAGTACATTTTTATATTCTACCAGAATAAAATTTTGTCATTTATTCATGAAGTACCCACCTTAAGTGTTTAGAGAAAATAGAGACCTATATAGTAGTTATTTAAAAACCTTTGCCTTACCCCCTTGGATTGCCTGGGGCATTAGAGATTTACTATTCTTACTACTAATGCAAATTTGAGTTGCTGAAAAAATTATAAATCATCCTCTCTCTATCTAGTGAATCTTTAATATCTCTTCCTCAGTTTTATATCTCATCCCTCTCTTAGCGTAGAGAGCTACAAGACCATTAAAATCATTCACTCTAAACTAAGGAGAACTTGGGGAAGCATCTAATATTCCAATTATGTTGTTTTATAATTCATCAAAATACAAAGTACTTCAGCAACTTTTCAAAGCGTCTGTTAGACACCCTGTGAATCGAAGAGCCCAAGACAATAGTAAATATTCTAATAGCATTGCCAGATGTCTGTTGGGAGACTCATTTCTCACCTGCTCTTCAGTCATGGCCTTGATTGAACTTAGCTGCCATAGCCAGACCCTCATGCCTCTCATATCTGGATCATACTATTGCTTTTTCTCACTTTCTTTTTTGAAATATTTATTTATTTTTATTTTTTAAAGATTTATTTATTCATACAGAACTGGGGTACAGACTAGAGATGTGGAGGGTGAGAGGATTCACCAGAGACAGAACGGGGTACAGAACAGGCAGATCAACGAAGTACACTGCTGAGGGGAGCAGTGGGCGGGTCAGGAGAGGTCTGCCTCACCATGTGGTCTCCTCTGGGGCAGGCGGGGATCGAACTCATGTGGAAGTGGTTTCAGCTTTTTTGTGCTGTGCTTTAACCCGCTGCACCACCAGGGAGGGCCTGAAATATTTATTTATTTATTTATGCATACAGAACTGGGGTACAGGCCAGAGGTACAGGGGAGGGGGAAGAGGATTCACCAGAGACAGAGTGGAAAGCAGAACAGGCAGAGTGACGAAGTATACTGCTGAGGGGAGCAGCAGGCAGGTCAGGAGAGGTCTGCCGCACCATGTGGGTCACCTCTGTGATGGGGGATCAAACTCTCCCTGAAGCAGTTGTGGCTAGCTTCATAGTTCTGTGCTTTAAACTGTTGTGCCACCAGGGAGGGCCCCCAACAAAGGTGGCTTTAGATCTTGAAAGTGTGCTTTTCTTATTTGGATTATAAAAGATAGCCCAAGTCTTCCATTATGCTTCTAGAAGCAGAATCCAAAGTAAACACAATACATCTTCATCCTTATTCACACGGTTTTGTACTGAGTAAAGATATTTTGAGATCTTGCTTTTATCTTTAGTTGTGTCTTTCCCTTTTTCCCTACACACATTTCCCAACTGTTTTACTTGGATTCTCATGTTTTTGGACAGCCATTGTTCTCTATTCTTTGGAAGTACTTTGCTATACCAAACCTACCCATTTATATCTCAAGTATTCCATCATCTTCTTTTATACAGAAGCATTTCCAGTACTGTTTAAGCACTGTCTCCTGTATTTCACATAAAGAAGTAGGACACTAAATGTGAATGTATTTGAGTTTATATAGAAAATAAGAGTTTATGCTCATTGACACATTTTTTTTTTTAAACAAAATCTTTATTTGTGCCTCGTGGCTTAGCTTTGCCCACATTTTATTTGAAGACATTGTTCAAATAGTTTATTCCCTGAAAACCTTTCAAACATTTATTTCTACAAAGTCATTCTCTGGAGAATTTCTCCACTTTGGCATTTTATCAGTATTGCTCTCAGGGATTATAGCTTCCGCGTTCTCTTTATGGGAAATGATTGTTCTCTAATTTACTTAGATGAGACAAATATTTCTGGAATGGCCACAATGCAAGAATTTGAAGTATGCAAATATACCCAATGCTCCCACCATTGTTTATACCTTTATGACCAAAATATTTAAAAATAATAAATGTCCCTAATTAACAACAATAACAGCAACAAAAAAAACATTGATTCTATTTTATTATTAGGCGAAGTTAGAAAAACTAGGAGCTATAAATTATTTAAAAGCACTATCTATTTTATAATGCTCTTATTGGCAAAATTTTGAACCACAAAACTCAGTAGACAGTTTCAGTTAGAATGTAAAAGCTTGGGAGTGAGACACATACTCAGTTGAGTACACTATTTGGACATTTGCTTTGCCTTTTACCTAACATTGGCCTAAAAATCCCATTTTTGATGATGGATAAAGCTTTTCTAGAAAAGAAAAATAATAGCAAGCATTTTATCATTTTCTCATGTCTAGTTATTTTTAGGACTTGGCATTTTAATTTTTAATTTCTGCTCTCCCCATGTTTAAGTTGTTAAAGTTCTCATTCCTTTCAAGTTTCGGAAGAACTGAGGGGGGTATACCAGGCCATGAGCATCCATAAAGAAACTCTTAGTTGCCCCACAATGCAAGCTTCCTGATAGCGCTCTGTGCTTGTTCAGTGCTCACTTTTTTCTGTCTGTGATTCCTTATTCACTGCATTTGGGAAGCTGCTACTATCTGTGTCACCACTTAATGAATACATGGTGTCTCCCCAGTCATCGTTAGAGGTATAAAAATGTCACATAAATATCCTAAGCTAAATGTTTTCTTTAAGCTTATCATAAAGTTTAACATACATATTTTGCACAGAAGGAGAGCATGCCCATTGTATATGATATGATGCTGAGTTCACCAATGTACAATAATAATAAAAAAAGAATTGAATACATTGCAGTGGCAGTATTGAAAATTAATGAAGCATGGATCAATATAATACTTAGGTATATTAAACTATAAAACTGTAGCACATGACTTCAGAGTGTTCCATAAGTAAGCATATATTTAATGCTTAATTTTGTGACTGTTATTCTACCAAATGCCAACAATTGCACTAAAATCCCTTGGGTCAAATTGACACCGTGTCCGTATTTTTATGAACAAACCTCTGATAAATCTGGTATACATATAATAAAACCATGATCTCTGCTCTGTCTTCTTTATGTCACTTTTATACTAATAGGCAGGGAGGGAAGGTGACATTTTTTTAATTGCTGCTGTTATTAAGGGGTTTGTAGTTGTGATAATCAGATATATCCAAGTAACCTTTCAAGACCAATTAATGAAAGGACATATACCAAGCCAGCCTGTCTTTCAATTAAATGTCTATTTTAAGTGTACTCATTAAAAATACTATTACTTATACAGGTTGTATTTATACTCTACACAACTCTAGAAAAATTAATTGCTAAATATTAAATTATATTTCAATTGATAGGTGAATCATTTATCATATCTCACACATGGCTTAATTATTATATTTCACACACTGTAAATATTTTTGACCTTTCCTATTGCTCTTATTATAAAAATACAGCTTAGTACCTAGAATGACAAATTAAATACCACATATTAAATTATATGACATTAATGTTCCTTATCCTAGGAATTAATTTTGAAAACATGTCAAATCTTCACACATGGATCTTTACCTTGAACACATTGCATATGAAAAAAAAAAAGTTTGAGTTGATTCTCTATCTCTTTACTTGAAAACTTGGTATAATGATGCTAACTCATTATACTGTGGAAGAATAGTGAAGAGATAGTTGAAGAATGACATGATGTTATTGACATTATTAGTGAATGTAAAATAAAATTTAGATGACCTACTTTGACAGACAAGTCAAGGAAAGAATGTTAATTTCACTAGATGACACAATGCTTAGAAAAAGTGCTAAAATTTATAATATGGAGATGTATTGACCTAACGCATAGTTAATTCTGGTGTTATATATTCACCAGGTTCTATTAAAATTTCTGTACCTTTACACTAACGTATTTTATCTTGACCCTTTTGTGTACTCACTATTATTATTCCCATTTATAGAGGCGACACAAAGGCAGGGGTCTCTGAGATCCCGCAGGGTCACAAGCACACTAGGACAAGATACTCTGTTTTCTGTCACAAATTTAGTAAACATAATGATAAGTGGGAACATTTCAAACCCATGGTAAAGGAAAAAATATCTAATTAACAAGTATGTGTACGTTGACTTCCAGATTATTTGTAAAATGTAAGTTAAATGTGTAGCTGATGGCATGCAGTGGGATAGGTTTGAATAATTTAAGGTGAAAGAGGATGTAGTAATTCCAAGGTTTCTGAGAGAAACATGACTTTTAAGGTGACACAATTAACTTCTTTTTATAAAATTCTTTACCTGTTAATAAAGCAGAATGATTTCTCAGTAGAATAACTGACTCGTCCAAAAAGTGAAAATGTAATTACCAGTTAAAACTAATAATTAACCAAATGAAATTTAGTGGATGTTTTTATGTTTAATAAAAAATGTTTAATGTCAGTGTTAGTAAAGAGTATTGTCCAGGATTTGATGGTAATGATCATGTTCTATATCACTGGTATGAAACAAGAAAGTACATATTCTGGTGAGGTATCTTTCACTGTATGATAGAAAATTTCATGCATACTATTTGAATCATAAATTCTATTTGCTCTCTTTTATATTTTAATTAATTTTCCTCACATCATTGTAGTCAGCATAGTTTCCCACCACCATATCCATGACCTGTCTCACTTGTGTTCACTCCTTCCTTGATTTTACCACTCTCCCCCATCTTTAATTTATGCCTTAGTTCTAGGGTCAGTTGATAGTTTTGTCTTTTTCTTGAGTATTATTTGTTTTCTCTGTACCCCACATATAAATGAGAACATTCAATATTTCCCTTTTTCCTTCTGACTATTTCTGCTAGTATAATTGCTTCCAGCTCCATCCATATTGCCACAGATGACATGAACTTTTTTTTTTATCACTGAGTAATATTCTATTATGTAAATATGACACACTATTTTGATCCATTTGCCTTTTTTTGGGAACATTTGTATTGATTACATATCTTGGCTTTTGCAGATAGTGCTACAATAAACAGAGGAGTGCAGTTTTCTTTTTGAATTAATGTTGTTGATACCTTTTGGTAGATTCCTAGGAGTGCCATTGCTGGGTCATATGGTTGATCCATTTTATAGTCTTCCGAGAAACCTCCACACAGCTTTCTATAGTGGCTGGACCAGTTTGCATTTCCACCAGCATTGTAAGCGGGTTGAACCATAAATTCTGTATTTAAATATGTATTCCAAATGCATTTTAAATAACAAAATGTCTAGAAACTTAATCAAACTGGACATGCCATACTACATAAAAATACTTTTATTAGTAAGAGACTATAAGAACTTAACTACATAGTGCTAAACACACTCAGTTACTGATGAATCTCTCCCTACAGACTTTATATTTTCATGATTTTGAGATAAAAATGATAATTTAAAACATATATTTTAAAAATATTTATTTATTTATTTATACATACAGAACTGGGGTACAGGCCAGAGGCTCAGGGGTGGCGAGAGGTTTCATCAGAGACAGAGTGGGGAGCAGAACAGGCAGA